>NC_135580.1:45201378-45504408 GCF_965152235.1 Eretmochelys imbricata
AACGAGACTGACACTCCAGTTAGGAAAATAGCATTGTTGGTGGTTGGGAGTTCTCCAGTCTCTCTCTGTCATCCCTTTCAGTCCCCCAAAAGAGCTCGGTTGAACATGCGAGGGGAGTGAGGAGAATCAAGCCAAACCGTCCCCACATAGGTGAACCAAACCTGCATTGTTATCAAAGGTCAAAGAGTCCAGTTAACTTTGAAGATTTTCTCCTTATGTGTCTTTGCACTCCTTGGTGCCAGCTGGGACCAGAAACACCAAACGTCCAACTATGTCCTCATATTTCAAGTTCAGCCGGAAGGATGTAGCATCAGGAATGTCACCACAAGGAAATTGTTCCCCAAGATACCCAGAACAATTTTGCAGACTTTCTTGGTTTGGAACTAAAAGAAACATGTTTTATTCCTTCATCCCCAAACTCCACTCCGTGAGTAGGCTTGGGGGTTGGACTAGATGACCTTCTGGGGTCCCTTCCAACCCTGATATTCTATGATTCAATTTTTATTTTTTAAAATAATTTTGATTAATATTCATGTTTATTTTTAAGCATTTTTCTATTTTTATTTACATTTTCACAGTTGTATGACATAGGTTTTAAGCATATTTCTCAATGGTTATTGATTTCAGTTTTCACAATTGTGGAAACTTATGGGGGGAGTAGACAATGAAGGGAATCACACAGTCATTAATTAATAAGAGTAGATGTTGAGATTCCCAAAGTTAAAGCTTTACAGCCATTAAAATACAAATTGTCAATATCACATGTTAAATATATGACGTTACTATCCTTAAATCAAAATCTAATATGTTCTCAAGCAGCATTTTTCTTAATTTGCCTAGCTATAAATTTCAGTTAGCATTATGGAAATATTTTTTTGAGTGTATACAGTGAAATCAACGTTTACTGACATTTACCAATAAAAATTCAATCCTTCCAAGCCTGCCCATGATATATCACTCAGTGAGTGAGGTCTTGACAATAAGCTCCTTAAGTTCAAGACTGATTTAAACTAGAGTTGGTCCAAAGCAAAACCCCACATCCAAACACTTCTGGACTCTGATGATCAGAGTCCAAACTCACATCTTGAGTTACAGATAGTAGCCAGCTCCTAACCCTATTGTTTGAGACAAATCATCTGAGCAACCACAGCCTTTAATGAACATAGATGGATAGAGGTGCAGATTTTTCATTTAAGGCCCATCTAATTTAAACCAGCTTGTTTTCTATTACCTCCTACTTTCTGTGTTTGAACTTCAGTTACCACTGACTTCAGATAATATTATTTGGCCTGGGATTACTAATTAAAACTGAAAAATCAAGCTAGCTGGCCAGGCTATTTTTTCTCATAAACTCTCACAGCTCTGCTAATACTCTGCATGGTTGTGACTCTTAGTTTCCCCTCCCTCTTGTGTCAATCTCTTCACCTTTGAAAGAGATGTATGTAAACAGAAAGGCATCTTTCCTTCACCGCTCAGAGATAATGATTTCCAATCTTTATCAGCTTGGAAATGTCATGCTCTATGGAAACCAAGACCAGCTCAAGTTGTGTTTGCTTTGATTGCTTTGGTCTGTACTGCTGACATTTTCAAGATTATGCAACTGCAGGATCTGAGCTGTTTGACAAAGGGAATGAGCTCAAACTTTTAAGGTTCCTGTTAGGCTCGAAATGAGAATTACACAGCTATGGAAATGTGCCTTGGAATCAATTGGAGAGAAGATGTTGGATGGAAAGCAATTACGGCTCAGAACAACATTTTACTGTTCAAACAAGCTCAGGGTTTACTTATAAAAAAGGAATATCAGAGGCAGGGAGATTGTGTTTAAATTTTGATACACTTTGATGACTACCATCAAAGTTTCAGCAGGAAAGACAAGCAGACACTGGGAAAATTTCCTGCTTTCAATGGAGCTCTACCTGCTGAGCTCCAAAGGGGATTTGGCACAGAGACAATCCCCTTTGTAAAGTCTCACAATTCAATTTATGTTAAAACGGAAAGGAGGCAGACACAAATGTAATGACTCAAAGGAAAGATGGTAGAGAGCTTTATGGACATCAGATGCATGCTGGGCCAAATTCGGCCCTATGCTGGTGCTGTGCAAAGGGAGCGTTAAAAGCTGCCCTGGACAGGCAGCTGGAGATTCCCTTTGCTTGGGGGAGTCTGTGGCTGGCACAGAGTTGGTTCTAAGCAGCTGCCTTTCATCACCTCCCACCAGTGTCAAGGCGCATGGCGTGAGCACAGTGTTCTCCAGCTATCCATGGCCAGCCAAACAGCCCTGGTTGGGGTGGGGGATTTACAAGCTAATGGAATTTAGTACAGCTTTGAGCCTGCTCTAAAGTGTGCTGGGGGATGAACCAGTGACAGGGATTGGGGAGCAAAAAAGGGTTGTGTGCCTCCGAGGATCAGAGTCACAGTTTTCACATTACTATTATTAATTATTCATTGTATAACATAGCTCCTATGAGCCCTGGTCATGGACAGGACCCTACTGTACAAACATGGAACAAAACAAAGGTTACCCTTAAAGGGAAGTCAGTTGTCTTCAGGCCATCTTGTGGGCAGCCCCTTCTCAGTTGGGTGGCCCCAAAAGACCAGTCTTTTGCCCTCTCCACCTACCCGGCAGAGGCCAGTCACAACTATTGACCATTCACTGCCCCGCTTCACAGAACTAGTGCTGGTAGCAATGCTGGGCACGCTCAGTAAGGTTCAGGAATGGTGGCCTTTCAGCACTGTTCCTCTCCAAGCTCCCACTGCAGTGCACACTTGTACACCACCGCAAATGTGGGGCTGACGCTATGAGACCATTCTGCCCTAAATCTTTTATGCACTATGACAGATCTAGTATGATGTATATGTCTGACGGGATGTACCGGGCCTTCATGGTCCTCTACTGGAGGCCCCGCAGCTCTACTGCACCCCACCCAGGAAAGAGTTATCTTTGGGAGGGAAAGAGCAGCCATTTTGGAAACCAGTGATATCTGGTCCTCTAGCAGTGAGAAGGGCTGGGGATCCACAACAGCCAATCAAGACAAACACCTGTCAAGGATGGTCTAGCTAATACTTAGTCCTGCCATGAGTGCAGAAGACTGGGCTAGAGGACCTCTCGAGGTCCCTTCCCATCCTAGGGTTCCATGATTCTATGAGGCCGTGCAGGCAGAAGTAAAAGGAGCTGCTAGCTCTCAGCAGGCCAGTTCCTAGATGGAGCCAGAGGATTGAAGAGGGATGCTTCCTAAGCTGTTGCCAGAGGAACCAGGCTGGGCCAGAACGAACCCTGCTGATTCAGTCCTGGAGAGGGAACATAACACAGAAAGGGCAAAAGGCTGTTTTGTTTATAATTGGCCTGGAAGGGAAGGAACTGTTTATATCTCTTTTGCGTTTTATACCCCGGAAGAAGTTTTGGACTGCAACATCTGATCAGAGGGCTGAGTCACAGAAGACCTATGGAGGCAGGCCGACAGCTTTCAGGAGGTGCTGGTAGCCGAAGAGAACGACAGCACTGTAATCGGACAACAAGGGGGTGCTCAAGAGGGGAGTGCAACCTACCACAATATATATATAGGATATCTGTCTTGATTGCACCTGCATAGCCCTATGGACTGATGATGCATCCTGAATTTTCATTAGTTTTGCAGCATGATAAACCTCATGATCATGAGTACACACCACTTGCCTCGTTCTCAGGTTTAATCACATGAATAATCAGCTTTTAAAGCAGCGCAAGCCCTGTGAGAACAGAGCTGCAATTCTACAACTAGAGTCCTTCGGGCTGTTGAACTCAGAGTTTCACACTATTCAGTGGGCCAGATTTGTCTGTCAGTGACACTGGGGTAACTCTGGAAAAGCTGGTGGAGTTGCTTCAGACTTGCACTATTGTAACTGACAAGTTACTGTATAGCTCTCACCACTATTTTTTCCTAATGATCATTGTATTATGATGTAACTCCCCTTTTCTGATACACCATACTGGTTGTCAAGTAAAACAAATGCTTTAGGTGTGGAGCATCATCGGTCACTGTCTAGACAGAGACAGGCGGCGTTCTGGAAGGGATGAAAGGGTTTGTTTTGGGGGGTTATTTTTCCTGTCTGAAGGAAGAATTTATTTATTTTGACAGCAACTCCCTTGGGAGCTTTTTCATTTACTGATACTTCAGTGCTGTCCTTTAATTTAATAGTCCTGCATCGCATAGGCTGTCACTCATGGATGATACAATCAGGCTTCTGATGCAGGATAAATACCACTGAAGTAGAAGATAAAATAATTATTTAAATATACAAGACCCGTGCAAGAGCTGTGCTGTCGGGGAGAGAATGATGTTACTGACATGAGCGTCAAAGGACAGTGCATGTTAAATATGAACACTGGCCAACAACCTGATTCCACAGAAATAAATTATAAACAGATGCGGATTTTATGTTTACACTCAATTCAGGCTAGTCCATAAACCAATTCACCAACGCACAGATCCATATAAATAGCCCTTTGACTGCATGACAGTTTTTAATATACCTCTTCCTTCATTGAGGCAGATTTCCCTTTTGCAAATACTGTTGCTTTTCTTGGAACCTTACTTGGAAATGTTACAAAGGTACCAAGACCACCAGCCCCCTGGGTATTGAGCCCACTAAAGCTATTTCATTTTGCTGGAATACGGAACTTGGGTCCAGACTTTAATGGGGAGCAGCAAAGCATGTGTCTTACTTTCCACAATGCAGAGATGATGCCGTTCATTTCCATGTAAGTCTGAGACCTCCGTGATCCTCTCTTTATACATGAAGTAAAATTAGAAAGTCATAAGAATGTGGTTGTTACGTATTTGAATCTGAAAATGAGTACACAGCACCTTTTAAAGTTATGAAATTTGTATTGAAAATATGCATAGACTAAGGCTAGCTCTTCTGTCATGGTCTGGGCTAAGTTTCAAACTCCAGAGCCTTAGCTGTTGGAAGTCACCATAGATCTGTTTCAGAGTAACAGCCGTGTTAGTCTGTATTCGCAAAAAGAAAAGGAGTACTTGTGGCACCTTAGAGACTAACGAATTTATTTGAGCATGAGCTTTCGTGAGCTACAGCTCACTTCATCAGATGCATACCGTGGAAACTGCAGCAGACTTTATATATACACAGAGAATATGAAACAATACCTCCTCCCACCCCACTGTCCAGATAAGCTAATACCAGCAGGACAGTGGGGTGGGAGGAGGTATTGTTTCATATTCTCTGTGTATATATAAAGTCTGCTGCAGTTTCCACGGTATGCATCTGATGAAGTGAGCTGTAGCTCACGAAAGCTCATGCTCAAATAAATTCGTTAGTCTCTAAGGTGCCACAAGTACTCATTTTCTTTTTGCATAGATCTGTTGGTTTCTGTGAAGCGACACAAGTTTACACCAGCTGAGTATATGGCCCACTTTCCAAGTCCTGCAGATAGCACCTTCTCATCTCATGCTTTCTTTAGCATGGACTATGAGGTAGCAGAGCCTGTATTATACTGAGCCGCAGCTTCTCCCATTTCCTGCTCCCCTCCCTTCACTCTTTCTGTGGAGAGAGCCTGCTCCGTGTCACACCCCGAGTTTGTCTGTGAGGTAAATGTAAACTTTCCAGGGCTCCTTTATTCTTCAAAGAAAAGTCAGGTAGCAGGGAAAAGGGAAGCTCGAACCCTCCTCTACCTCTTTGCACTTGCAGCAGGGCCTCTGCAACATTCAGCAAGAATACAATTACCTTTTTGGAGAGCACACAATTTTTGAGGAGTCTCCTTTTTCCAAATGCTACATGTTCTGTTATGTTTCACTTGGTGCACCCTAAAACTTCAGTGCCTAGAGGAATGTTTCAGTGAGATAATAATTTTACTGGGACTGCAGGCAGAGGGTCTCTCTTGATACTTGTTTAACAGCTATAGCAAGGATTTCCCCTCCTGAAGCCACCCTTGTGTGTAGGACTCGAGGGCTCTCACTCTACCCACAAACATCCCATCTGGGGGTTGCTGTCTCCTTCCCTCCCCAGAAGGGTGGATTTGATTTAATCAGGAAGACTCGATTTAATCATGGATTTATACATAAAAGTGTGTTCTTGTTGGTTGTTATAACCTTAATACATATTCTTCACAACTCAGAGATAGATGTAGATTTCATTTTTAGAAGGTACACACGATACATTTTTAAAGTGATTTATTTTGAAAACTTTTCAGAGTAGTTTTACAGCTATATCAGAAAATGAATGATTGATTGTTTCGTTACTTCATTTACCAAAGGTAATTGAAGCAGATATTACGAAGTCATTAGGAGGTGAACTATCTCCAATTCAACAGGTTAATCATTAATATTTGAAGTATTTTCTTGCCATGCTGTATTAGGAGAAGAACATCACCAGACAGACATTTAAATTGTTTTATTTAACTAAAACAACAACATTATGTATTCTGGATATTTTTCTTCAACAGCAAATATATCATATTTTAACAAAATAAGCAGATGAATGTTTGAATTTAGCTAAACATTCAAGTTTTTTAAAATCAAGTTTTGTTTTTGTTAAAATTGTTTTTAACTAAAATAGTTAAATGAAATATCTTTTTTTTTTTAAACAAAAATTAAATCTACTATGTCAGCCAGGTCAACATGAGAAACTTAAAATATTGGCTTCTGCAACTAACTCAGTCATCTTCACCTTCATTTTCCTGTTTGTTCATAATCTGGAAAAGAAAAACAAGCTTTCCTGCTTTTTCAGGTCCCAAACGATTTCTCAATTTGGAATGAATTAGTCCAAAGGAAGAAAATATTCTTTTTACACCAGCAGAAGAAGCTACTGCTGTTAAAAGTGAGATTATCACTTCAACGGTCTCTGAATCCAAGTGTTTAAGTGACTTCCACCAGTTCACTGGTGTGCCTTTCTTTAAAACATCATCAGCAAACCTATACTTCTTGAATGGTTCTTATTCCCAAACTGGGTCTCTCTTATGGCCTGCTGCCATTATAGGTTTTCCCTTCTAGTGAGAGAATGGTATGGTAGATCTCAAATCAATGAAGACTACACTGAGAAAGACCTCAAGACTTCTGGAATATGCTGCTCAAACAGTTTCATTTTTGTTTCTACTGCCTGTCCCTCCCTTCTCACATTTATCTCCAGACTTCTTCTCCTTGTCCTGATCTATTCTGCCCCAACAATCTTTTATTCATTGAACTTTTTGAAACTTTGCACTTTTAGAGAGAGGTAAGGGTTTGATTCTGTGTACACAAATTTGCAGAGGGACAATAGGGTTCAGGTCTGTTATTTTTCACCTCTATATATTATTTATTTATTTTAAAAATATTCTTGCTGTTAACAAGCCTGTTTTCTCTGAAGACACAAATCCACAGTTTGTGAACTGCAAAACTAAGCATCTCTGATGGTATCTTCTATCTAGACTAAGCACTGAGTCCCATTGGGTAGATAGAAAGATTAACCTAAATAATCTATACAGAAGCCCGTGGAACCCCATAAGATTGGGTCCCTAATCCCTGAACTATTGGAACTCATTTACAAAATTTTCCTTAAACATTACATGAATATATTGTCTCATGCTATAGAATTAGAATTTATAATCCCTGTTCCATGACGAGATATCTTTGAGCTATAATGTATCTTAATTAAAACTATCTTTAGATACGATTTTTCCTCAAAAAGCATTTTATCAAAAAAATCCAGTTTAAATTTTAAAAAATCCAATTTTTTTTAAATTGATTTTTATCCATCCTGCTCCCCTGTGCACCCCAAAACAGCCAGCTAAATCATACCTGTTTTTCTGCCCAGTGCTCTAGGTGAGTGGATGGTGCTTCTTAAGGCCTAGGCTACACACAGTTTTTGTACCAGTTTATGTATTTCTGTTAGAGGCATGTTGGGTTTTTTTAAACCAGTATAGTTATACTGGCACAATCCCAAGTGTGGATGTAATTACAGCAGTAAAAAGGTACCTTATATCAGTATAGTTTATTCCCCTTCCCATACAGCAAAGGTTATGCCGGTAGAAACACGTTTATATCGGTATAACTGTCCACGCTGATGGAGTTGCACTGTTTTAACTATACTGGCATAGTTAAATTGGTACAGCTTTTGTGTGTAGACAAGGCCTAAGATACTTCATATCACTTAGCTGTGGTTCCCTAATGTGACTTCACGTCCTGAAGTTCCAAGCTGTAGCATGAGTTGTTATAAGAATTCTACATGCAAACTGCATACACATAAGTGCTGTGTGTGTAGAAAATTGTTGTGTGTTAAAAATGCCAACTACTGTCAGATGGCAATATCTAGGATTGACGTTAAGTTTTTAGGTTCAATGAAGTTGTTATTATCACAGTGTAAAATGCTTCCTGATTGCAGAACTAACCCCTTCTCCTACATCCTCCCTTAAGAATGATTGATAGTTGAAATATAATCATATAGTATGCAATCTAGAGGTAGAACAAAAAGTTTCCTCAAAGGAATGTACAGTACGTGTGACAACACAGCATAATAGAAATGACATTCAGATGAGTCCTTTCTAAACTCAATGTTACCAGCAGCTGTAGTCTTCTAAGCTGTAATTCTAAAAACTGCATCAGGGCCCATGGGATAAGGGATGAAATATTCAGGGCCATGTCTCCGTTTTCACAGATGTCCATGGGAGTTCAATGCATGGAATGACTGTGGAATGTGACTCTCGGTGGCTGTGTCTAGGATGTTTTCAAATTGACTTTTGACACATGAGAATTGTCCTCTTTTCCAGCTTGGAGAGGAATAGGGAAAATGATCCTCTCCTTGATTTGCTCCCAGATTCATTCCTCTCGACCAAATTCTGTTCTTTGTCACATGGGTGCCTCTCTCCCAGACTTGAATATACTTCAAATAAAAAAAACATATAACACCTAGGGTAGAACTATTCATACTTAAAATCTATTTGATGAACTCCACCCACATCTGTGTTCATGATTTGTTCACACACAGTTTGATTATTACAAATGTTCAAAGATTTTATGTGAACACATTTGAGTCTAACAGCCACCTAAATATTATAGGATCTTTGGTCCAGGGGCTGGTGGACACCACAATATTCCCCTTTCTCAGTTGTGTTTACCAACCATTGTACTATTTGTAACTACTTATATTGGTCACCAGCACACATGATGAATGATGGATAGAGGTGGAGACAAAAAGAGATCTGCTAAAGAACATGCTTAGGGACAATTTTTATATGGATATATCCACATAGTTTTGTCATCACAGCCTGGCATGTCTGCTAATGGTAGGCGATGACAATGTTCTGAAAAGAAACAGAAGGCATCTTGTGCAAATGAATAGGAGAAGTTAGAAATCTACTTACGCTTCTTACCCAACACAAATTTTGTTTCTCAGTCAAGCAAATTTCAGCTACAGGAAACTATGGAGAATATCACTTTCATTTCTGATTTGCAAAATGCTTCTTGAATAACTCCTTCATTATCTGCACAGCTTTACTCTTGGTAACTGTGTATTTAGAACCTTCAAGAAAAAATAATGATTGTATCACCTAGCAAGCTACAACAGATCCTTCAGTGCATTCCAATGTTGGGGAGTAAATGTGTATTTTATTAAATGAGCACCTCTTTGAAAGCTAAATCTAGTCAGACACATTTATAGCTGATGGGATGTGTTTGGAAAGCTAAAAACATGTCTGGCACTGATGTATGTATGGCAGAGATAGGAGGGAGAGTGACTTACAATTACTTTGAGTCACTCTAGACAGATAGATTGGGCTCAGGGAAACTATCATTACTATCTCAGAAGAGCTACAGGTCCAGAAACCAGAAATGATTGAAGAACAGTTTTGTTCAGTTAGTTAGATAAATGTGGCTGGAGAGATTACTACAATTGATTTCCTGAGTTAAAACAAGTGTAGGCATTTGGCATGTATATTTTTTATTTAATTATTTTCTCGTTGGCATCTGTATTTATTTCATTTTTGCCTCTACCGGACTACTTACCAAGGGAATCCAATCATTTTTCATCTTCATCCATAGGACCATGTATTTATTGGTTCTTGGATAGACCCCACTGAGGGATCTGTTGAGTTCACTGCTTTGAGTTTTGGCTAATCACGTGATAAATTTAACTTCTTATCTTTGGATACAGAATAAATAAAATGCGCTCAGAGGCAGACTTTGAGCATCCTGCTGATTATTTAAAATTACAAAACAAAACACAACACTATATGTTAGACTTCACTATAGGCGGCATTGTTCTTTTTCAGCATGCGTTTTATCCCTTATTAGGGTTGCACTGTTCGATCAAACTTGCTTACATTACCTTCACTGCTGCCACTTTTAACAGATATTGCTTTGTATAGGGCCCTTTTCTTACCTTTTATGATATTAGTGATAGTTCAACCAGTCTGATTTGGCAATTACCTCTCATTTAGTGGTGGGGTTACTTTGCTGTTTTAATATTTTTTTTGCTATTTATTTTCCCGTCTCCTAGCATTTTTTACTTTCAGCCAATCTCCAAAGCTTTCAAACTATTCACTGTCATTATGTTTAATGATCTGTAAGTTGCAGTGTGTTATTTTGAACTCCTGGATGTGCATATTTAGCATCTCAGGCTAAACACTTCCATAAAGTGCTGACCCTGTCAATTTCACTTTTCTTAATCCTGTGCTGGAGCCTTCAGCTAACATCCTAAGTAATACATTTCACAATTGGAGGCAGCCTGACCAGCCTGGTGACCTTGCCAGAAAGCTTTCTTTTTTCCAGGATTATGATTAATAATCGGTCTGAATGGAATGTTGTATTTTATTGTACTTATTCCACTAGGAATACATCCTCTACTTGGGAGAAATTTTGCTAGTGCCAATATAGATTGTATCTAACATATTTAGATTCAGTTCAGACATTGTATAGAATATTGTGAAAAGACCACGAATAATGTGACTGTCCTTTTCACTTCCATTTACTGGAAAACATGCACTTATTGAATGTAAGTTCTGTTTGTAAGGCTCTTGTGTTTGAGCCCGTAAGTCTTTTATGTTGCTTTTAACCCTGTTGTGATAGTTAACCATTTAAATGCCATGTTTCAGCATACTCGTTTCAGTCAGAACCATGAAGAAATGACGTATTCTGCATGCCCTGAGATCCTCGGGGACTAGCCCTTTAGAGTGAATTTCTATTGTCTCCTTACTTCTCTCTGAACAGAATTGAATGCCTTAGTGACTTTGGACCAGCCTTGGAAGGTTTTTTTAAATATACGTTAAGGCTAATTCTGTCCACTTTACACTTCATTCTGGACTTTGAAAAGCCTTGAAAAAAAGTTGCATACATGTATTCATTAGGAAGGAAAATTCAGGTTTTTGAGAGAGTGCAAGGGGTGTTTACATAGTCCACAGAGCTGTTCATTCTAGCAATCTGTTTGTACAACTGGTCCTAAACACATGAAATTTAGGGGTGGGATTTTCAAACTGGTTATTGTTGGACTAATTCTACTCCCATTGGAGTCTACAGTAAAACTCCCATTGACTTCAGTGGGAGCAGAAAAAGCCATCATTTGAGTACTTCTGAAAATTCTATCTTACATCTGAATTAGGTCCCTCTAAACTAGGTTACTGTGGCAACTTGTTTTGCAATGACCTTTTATTGGAGAGACACTTGCTGGTTTGTCTAATTAAAAGACTGCATTACTTTTGGTCACAATGAACAGCCATCCTGCAACTCACTCAGAATAATTCTTCCAAATATCTTTAATTGTCACACCATTGCTTTACAGGGCCCAATTCTGCCACACTTACTCATGTGATGCTTCATAATTCAAGTGTGTTCAGTTCACAAGGGTTGAGATCCCTTCTTCATAGAACAATTGTAATATACTAACCCCTAATCCTAAATTTGTTTTTCCACAAAAATGTTCTCAGAGCTTGATCCCAGGGATTTTCCTAGAACTGGGATATATATATCTTAAGACTGGACAACTTCTCAAAAATAAAGAGCAGATCTTATATTTGAGGTGCAGAGTTCTGCGGAGAAATTCAGGCCAAAATTTTCAAATGTAAGGGCTACAGTTAGGTTCTTATATCCCTATTTAGGTATCTAAATAAGTGGCCTGGTTTTTCAGAAGTGCTGAGCAGTCACCACTCCTACTGATTTTGCTGGGAATGGTGTGTGTTCAGCACTTGTGAAAAAAAGCTCATTTGTTTATTTAGGTGCCTAAATATGGATTTAGGTGCCTAATTTTAGGCATTCAAACTTAGTAATTTTGGTTCAGAATGTCCAAGGCTGGATGTGCTTACAAATGTGAGGATTTTTTATCATTAGCTAACTTTTCATTCTTTGTTTACTTGTTGAGTTAGAACACTTGGATTTATGAATTTCTGAAAAACAAAATGTATCTTTGCTGTTCTCTGAATCTGTCCATTTTTGAAAACACTGAGAGAAATTAGATATTTCCATGCAAAGTACATCATTAGGATGCTACACTTGAAAGGTGCTTTATAAACAATATTTTATAATATGAAGCGTTCTAGGGTGCATAGGAATGACATTATGGGCTAGTAAATACATGCTTCAATGTAGCTGTACACTACCTGGGTGTAATTTGTAAAGTCAAAATGGCTGAGAATTTACCAGCTGGACAGTAATAGACTGCGATACCCAGTGACAATTCAACCTGATGATATTCTGAACAACAAGAGCCCTTGACCATGCTTGTAGCTGTTTCTGTCACTTCACGCCATCTCTACAGACATAACAGGCTTCAGAATAATGCACAGACCATTGTGGAATCTTATTATAGAGAGGCTTTATAGAGAGACTGTTTCCAAGCAAGTATGGAAGGCCCAATATGCAGCAGAACCACCGTGCTTCCATTGTGTGACTTAAGATTGAAAAATACTGTGTCATTTAGATGATGAGATTTTGTTGCAGAGTTGGCTTCCAAGCCCCCAGTGCTTCGGAGCAATAGGAAATAAAAGCATAATAAAAATGAAGGAACTCTTGGAATACAAACCAATCAGATTTCTGCAAAGCATGTTTGCACTCTCCACTCTATTTAATAAGGTAATGGGTACAAGAAATCAAATAGAAAAGTAGAGTCCTTAATAGTTTGGATTCCTTAGTAACATGCTCCCCCATGCACACTTAGGAAGTGGTTTTAGAGCAGAAACTGGTCTTAGAGAACCAAACATCACATTTGGATCAATATAATTAAAACAGACAAGAGCTGTGCCACGTTTTGGGGAAGGGGGGAGACTGGGAGAGTAACTCCATCAGAGTTAAAGCCCCACTAAAGCCTTTGAGAGTAAAGTAAAGGTGAAATGAATGACATTTCCACAAGCTTCTACAGTGCACTTACAACCCAAATTTTCCCATGCTAGGCTGCATTCTCTCTCTCTCTCAACTTCTATATCCCTTGCAGTCAGAAATGGCTGTAAGCTCCTGTTTATTCCCTGATCTCATTTGAGTTGTTTTCTGATAAATTTAAAAAGAATAAAATCAGCTTGACTGGATTTAACTTAAGCTCATTTGAACTGAAACATTCAACTGGGATGAAATAATGGCACAGCAGTAAAGCTGTATGGTTGGTTTGTTTGTCTCCGTTCCCCCCTCCCCCCCCCCCCCCATGCAAACAACCAGTTTGAAAAGAGACATGGGAAGCATAAAGTGATCTCTAAGAAATGAAGAGGAGTGCTTGATTGAGGGCAGGTATTCAGATCAGCTAGGGAGATTCCCCTGAAATAATCCTTAAGGAAACAGATGTGTCTGACTCCAACACTGTCAATCCTCTCATTTGTGGACATGTCTGTAAGGCTTTGAAAAGCTGGACAGATGCTCTTCTAAAAATACATAAATAAAATGCCCACGATTTTGCTGGTAAGTCCTCCTTAATTCATATACCAGTTAAAATATGTTAGGTTTGTCAGCTGCACTAAACATGTTTGATCTCTGTCCTCCCCTCCTACGTTTGCCTAGTGTAAATAGCTGTTGTTCTAGTTTCCCAGCTCATTTGCTTTAATTTCCTTGATCGTTTGTACTGATTTTGGTAGAAATGGATGGTTAGAGACGCAAGTTGCATTTTCATCTATGCAGATGCATTGAAAACTCATCTGGGGCTCTAGCTGAGATGAGTTGGCCAAGTTTATTTTCTACTGGACAATATCAAATTTATGTATAACCCACAATAACCAAACCAGCAAGTTGTGGAGGTTTATGGGGGCTGGTTAGTTGCTAGGTTGTTGTGGGGTTTTTTTGTTTTGGTTTTTTTTTGGCAGGTTGGGAGTTGGATATTTTTTTTATTTTATTTAAGGCTCAGCAAAATCATGGAGCTAGATTTTTCCACCCTTTACTTACACTAAATAATAATTTACTTCACAGTAGTCCCCTTGATGGGAGACTAAACAATGTGGCTTATATCCTAGTGAGTATGTCTCACCTATGACACAGCAAAGAACAATGCCAGAACACAGGAGGAAAGGGATTGCTTGTACTGCATATTACTATTTAACATTCACACTGTGATAGTACCTAAAGGCCTCAACCACATGGGCCCCACTGTTCTAGGCACTGTGCAGACATATCGTAAATGATAGGCCCTTCCCCAAAGACCCTACAGTTGAAAGTTGAGATATAACACATGGATGGGGACAAATAGGCATGGGTGGGCAAGGAGAGACATGGTAACAAATAAAGAGAACAGGATGTGTGTAATGCTTCAGCAGGATGACCAGACAATGTAAAATATATGGACAGGGGGTGAGGGGTAATAGGAGCCTATATAAGAAAAAGACCCAAAAATCGGGACTGTCCCTATAAAATCAGGACATCTGGTCACCCTATGCTTCAGCAGCCAATAGGATTAATAGCCTGGCCATTGCATTATGGCAAAGGTGAGTTTTCAGGAGGGACTGGGCTGTGGATCAAATAGAGATACAATTGTTTTGATCTAAATGTTTGTTCTGCTTTTCAGTTTATCTAATATTTCCATTCTGTCTCAAGCTTCTGCTCTGTCAATCACCTGCTGAAAAGCAGCTAAACCCAGTGTTCCCAATCAAATGCAAGCACCCCAGACCTCTTCTCTTCCTTGTCATCTTTGATGTGTGCAGGAGCAGAAGCATATGAGCTGGAAGCAGATTGCAAGCAACAACCCTAGAGACCAAAATTGCAGAACCATTCTTAACCTGTGTTTCTCTGTTGCCCATACTTATCTACACTACACATGAGAGCCAAAAGCTCCCTCAAGCCTCATTGTGAGTCATTTAGAATTCTAATTGGGATTAAAAAACTCTTGAAATCTGAGTGGGTGGCTCAGTGCATTACAGTTGATGGATGTTACCCTGAGCTACCAACCCTGCAGACCAATACCAGACCCCACTATGTTTTTATTAAAGAGCTGCACCATTTTTTTGTTCCAAAAAGTGGATTTGCACCCTGCTTCAGCTAATTAGTAACTAGCTCATGCACAACAGTGCTGGGAAATGGCAGTTTTACTGAAAGGCTGATTTCATTTTGATGGTTTTTTTTTCTACTCTTAATTTGTGTTTTAATATGAGGGGTTCTATTCATCATTTGCTTTCTCTGCGTATTTTGTGTGCATGTCTCTCTCATACGTAATTTTCTCTCCAAAGATTCCTAAAATCTTGTTTCATGACCAGCATGTAATTGCACATGGAATGGATTAACTCCACGAGGCTTTATTTTGCAGGACCACGCTTTCATTTTTCTCACAAAGCAACATTATTGGTTCCTCTGCCCTTGTCATCCATTTCCCATCAGACTACCCTCTTCCTGTTCCACCAGCCCACAACCAGGAGGACAGTAATGGAAGAGGGTCCATTGGAACAATAAAGAGCCAGAGGAATTGTACTGATGGAACAGAAATGGGATGACATCACTGTCTGATGGATTTACTGTGGGAGCTGCATAGGGATCACAATATATCAAGCAGATGATAAATGAAGCACATAAGTCAAAGCAGTATTGCTGAATGCTGTTATACACTATTTCTAAAGGAGACCAGAATTTAGCAGTCTAGATTGCAGAGAATAGAGGCCTTTAGCTCAGCTCAGCTGAGCAACTAATTCTCAGTTTGGCCTTTCTTTTCCATACATTTTTTTTAGCCTCCTGGGCCATGTGAACTCTAACTGTAAACTGTTTCACCCTGACAGCTCCAAAATCAAGAATCACCAGCAGTCTGGGGGCGTGAGGCATGGGGGGCGGGGAGGGGGGGAAGAGAGAGAGTGACGTCCTTGGCTCTGAATTCATTTGCTCTGTGAGTGTAAATTGGACTCCTAATGTTATTTCTGTGCATTATTTTAGATTTAATGCTGCACAGAGATAAATTAAGCAGGTGGCTATGGTACCCAGAAAACAGCTTCTATCAGACAGCCTTCCAATGAGCAAAAAATCAAATCCCCTTGGAGGTTATTTTTCATTCATTTGTTTCTAGTTAAATATAGATGCTCTTGGATAATTATCAGCCTTGAAAGCAACCCATAACTGTTGTGGAGTATTTCCCTTGCATTCCTATAAAACGCCCTGTGAAAATGAATCTGATGGTTATCAATACGGCTTCTTTTAACTCACTCACCATCAATGCTGGATCACTCCCCACATCCCTGGCCCTTATTCTCAACTGGAATGTATCAGCATAGTTCCACTGAAGACAATGAAGCCACATCTATGTACACCAGCTAAGCATCAGGCCCATCTGACTCAGAGAGTCAATTATGATGAAATTCCAGATTTTAGAGTACCCCTTCCCCCGCCCTAACAAGGAAACTCCCCTTTAGAAAATAACCCTGCATGTTCTCTGGGGAAAGGGGGACCAAACCAATGCATTTGAATAATTAAATGGTTTACTCTGTTTTATTTGCACTTGTAAAATGTGGTTTAAAATACCTGCTGAGTAGCTGCAAAATTAAAAAAAAAAAGATGACTGCCCGGGAATGTTTGGCCCTTGCATTGTACATTCTATAAACATTGCCTTGTGACTATGAGACTGGACTGGGGCTCAGGAGGTCTCTGCCACAGCTTCCCTCTGTGACCTTAGGCAAATCACTTAAACTTGCTGTGCCTTTGTTTCCCATCTAGAAAATGGAGATGAGGATGCTTTTTCTCCCACCCTTTGTCTGTCTTGTCTGTATTGGATTATGAGCTTTCCAGGGCGGGGACTTGCGCTCTCTCACTAGGTGCGTGCACAGTGCCTAGTGCCCTAGCCCCATCTCAGATGAAACCTCAGCACGGCTATAAAACAAACAAATAACACTCTTGTGAGATGGAGAACTATATATCCATTATATAGACAGATGCACATAGGCTGTGTCTACACTTATGGCGGCATGTAGAGTACATATGCCGCCTAGCACGGGTATAAATAACAGTGTAGACAGTGAGGCATTGCTTAGGCGACTAAAGACACACCTGTACCCTGTGGCTGTGTGCCCTACGCAGCTCTGGACATGACCAACCAGTGCATCCCATGTCTACACTGCTATTTTTAGCAGTGTAGTGTCCCATTGCTTTTTCCACCTCGGTGAAAGACTTCAGCTGTGGGAAAAATCTCTGGCGGGGAAGGCAGTGGAGAAAAGCACCGGCAGCTCCCCGCTGCCACAGACTTTCCCCACTGCCTCCCCCTGCCAGAGACTTTCACTTCCATGTGTAGCTACACGCCAGTGTGGACTGCAGCCTGTAGCTACATGTATTCTACACTCCGCTGCCAGCATAGACAAGGCTGTAGGCAGAGAGAGTAGCTTGAAGTCATGAAGTGAGCGGTATTGGAGTTGGGAATAATTATGTAATTATAAGTCTCATCATCATCATTTTAGGCTAGACTGACCTCTCACCCACTGCAGTGCCCTGGGAGGTGTTCCTCTGAGGCATAATTCGTCCATTTGCTCCTCTATAGTGCTGTGTGTGGGAAATAATCTGCTACAGCCCGTTTAAAGAGCACAGCATGCTCCTTCCCCTCCACCATCTCCCCCAACCCCCCCATTTCTTCACACTGCAGAGAAAAATAAATCACTTTTACCCAAGCAGCCGGAAGAAAGGTGAACCATTTTTCTTTATTCCACTTTTCTGTTTCTAACATATTTAATTAAGCTTAATTTTTATCAAGCCACATTCGTATTTACTCAAATGTGTTCTCGACTCTAACCGTCTTCAAGGTAACGGTGAGTGTAACCGGTGGCAGCCAATGTAATTAGTGCTATCAACACTGATCAGTGTTCTGAGTTTATGACGTTTATTGTAACCCCCCGCTGTTGCTCACGTGTGATGATGGGGCTCAGATCCCTGAACCCTCCTCCTAGTGCTGCTGCTTCTGGTTTCGGCAGCACACAGAAGGGTTTATATGGTTTTGTTCTCCTCTCTCCAGAGAATGTCTGCTTCAGGACTAAGAAGAATAACTTATGAGCTAGCATGACAAAGTTTTCTATTTGCCGTAGTATTTTTGTGACATAAATCCTGAGCTCAGGTTCAGACTTGCAGCAATACAAAGCAAGATTTTGATACTCTGGCAGGCAGCCGTAGTGGTAAATCATGGCCTCCTTCCCTCCCCATGTTCTGCAGAGTAGAATCTGTTGTCATAGTTAGTAGGATTTATCTGTACAGCCATCTAAATTCTGGGGAAATTGGTTTAAAATTAATTGGACATATTTCAGAGTCTTGTTTTGGGGTGAAAGTTGTTCTTTACTGTTCTGTGTTTTCCCGTGACAGATTAGATTATTGGGCTCAGTGAGAAAAGGAGACAGCCAGCTGTGACCACATCAGTGCATTCAAGTACAGATGAAAACAAGCATTTGTTGTGACTGGGGAGAAGGGCGCAGCAAGGCTGCGTCTGCTTCCTGTGAAGCATAATGGGTACCTGTCCAACTAGTACTGTGCACTTGATGAGACTAATGAAGAAACCAAATTACTGTTTTAACAATTTTTATCAGGTCCACTTAAAAGATTTTTAAACTCAAGCTTACTTCTTTCCTGCTTGACCTAATTACGACTGTGCATGTTGAATCATTACCTATATTAAGAGCCTTCACTTGCCCTACTTCCTTGACTGATTTCTAGTGTATTGGGTCACTGTTTCAGAGGGTGTTTTTGTTTTTTTATTTTTTTATAATCAACTCTCAGGATTCTTTTTTCCCTCTTGAATAAGCTGCTTCAGAACAAAGTCTCATTCGTCACCATTTTTCTTAACGCTTTCTTCCTGCCTTCTGAACCATGAGCAGTTTTGACAAAATATCATGAAAAAATTCTTTCCTGGACAAATTTCCATCACAGATTAAGAACCAAAAACCTTTTGCATTATTACAAGCAGTTGAAACAACGAGGAGTCCTTGTGACGCCTTAGAGACTAACAAATTTATTTGGGACCAAATACATTTTTTAGTCTCTAAGGTGCCACAAGGACTCCTCGTTGTTCTTGCTGATACAGACTAACACGGCTACCACTCTGAAACCTGTCACAAGCAATAGAGTTCTCTGGTGAAACTTGCCTATGGCTTTTTGTTTGTTTAGTTAAGTTTGGACAACCAATACAAGATGTAGTAACAGCTTTCAAGGCTAATGAGGCTGACCCCTGAGTCAAAGTTAAGCAAGACATGGTAAGAAAAACAAATCTATATAAGAAAAATAAATAAAGTTGGCCAGAGATTTTCCTGAGGTATAGAATATTTTAAGTAATAGAGCTATTCTCCATGAAGCTTTTTTCCCCCCATATAAAACGGATCATAGTACAACTGGGAAAACATGACAAAATCAGAAAGCTTTAAAGATGTCAGGAAACATTTTTTCAGGCTGAAAATTATACTCTATGTAATGCAACCAGTAGAGAGGGGGTATAAAGCAAAAGCAATGAAAGCTTGCAGGAATCAATAAGGTACCATGCTAAGGGAGACAGAGCACAAAGGAAGAGGAGCTTTGATGGGCTAAACAGTGATGCACTCCTGTACAAAGCAATCCATTATGTTCTTGAAAGTGTACCTTTTGTTTCTGTCATTACACAAATTCCCCCAAAATAGTTCATTAACAGTACAGTGTGTAGCACACGCTATCTGTTAGCGGTTCTCAAACTATGGTAGATGTATCAGTTGTGGTAGATTAGTTGATTTAAATAATATCAGAATAGAATCCTTTATAACTGCACTGATTACAATTATGAAGGTGGCAGTTTCAGTACTTTTGAGTTTTATATGTAGTATTCTAGATGTGAGAATGGCTCTCTGTGAAACATATACTTTTAACAGACATTCAGTAGGGTGCTGGTAGCTTATATTTGAAATATGTTTGATGTATACTCAGGCTTTTGTCAAGCATCCCTTAAAACACTGATTTTTTATTTATTTTTTTTTTTTGCAACGTCCACGGGTTTTTTATTAACACAGATACATTTTATTTCTTGGGCAGTTAAACCATTCCACAGCAAACTCTACTTTAATTGTAAGGGCATATTGTCCCCAGGCACATAGTTTCCACTAAAATTAATTGAAGCTTTGTGTGCAAATGAAAGTGAGAATCAATAGATCTTTCAGAGTAACAGCCGTGTTAGTCTGTATTCGCAAAAAGAAAAGGAGTACTTGTGGCACCTTAGAGACTAACCAATTTATTTGAGCATGAGCTTTCGTGAGCTACAGCTCACTTCATCAGATGTATCCGATGAAGTGATCTGTAGCTCACGAAAGCTCATGCTCAAATAAATTGGTTAGTCTCTAAGGTGCCACAAGTCCTCCTTTTCTTTTTGCAATAGATCTTTGTCACCTTGCAAATTTCTGTTGAATTCAGTAAATTGTCATTCAAAGGGTAAACTTTTCAAATGTTTCATTCAGATCTGATGTATACTTCAGTCATTATGATGTAAAATAAATGCATTCCGCTGACTACTAACATGTGAGTTTCAACACAATGTGATTGGAAATGATTGCATTGTGAAACCCTGACAAAATGTGGTATACAATGGAAGCACTGACGGAACTGTCATTGCAGTTGTTGGTGTAATCTCTGCTGTGCAGGAAATTTACAACTATATTTCCAAAGCACTGCCTTGGAATTACAGGGACAGATCCTAAGCTGGTGCAGTTGACTTCAGTGGAGTTACACTGGTACACATCGGTTGAGGGTCTAGCCCATAGAGCTATTAAGGACCTAATATTGCACCACTGAATTCAATGCGTGCTTTGCCATTGGCTTCAAAGACCACAAGCTCAGCTCCTTTGGGGTCTTAGTCATATGGCTAAATTCCCATGTTTGGGGGCCTTTCAAAATGTACCGCATGGCATCTGTTACTTTGATTTGAATTAGAGGTTGTTCACAGTGATATATCAGATTACATCTTTGGACCTGCTTCTGGACCACCTATCATTGCAGCTTGTGCTTTGGATATTATTGACTTCTTTTGGTCAGGCTGAAGGCTTCCTACATATTTCCTGATGATACTAGAGTGTCGCTTCTGGATGGTGGTTTTCCTTGGAAAGCAAATAAACTACAAGAAAATACCCTGTAGGGAATGATTCTGGACTAGTTCTTGGAAGATGGACTAGATTAGGGTTCTGAGCCCAGGAGTCATACCCCGCTTGCCCTTCCCCTACTGCAAGGATTTTGAGTATTACATCTTTTGTAACTTGGTCAGTGAGATCACCAAGAGTTCAGATGGTGTTATCTCTTGAGATCTTAATTTCATTTAGCTTTAGTACTACAATACTAATGAATCCATTGAACTGACATCTTCCATCAGGTGTATTTTATCTGCATTATGTTTGTAGGCATCATGTTATTGCCTTTGTAGAAAGACTCCTTGGAGTATACCTCTTTGTCATGTAAACGCGTATGCTTTATTCTAACACCAGTTGCTAATCACAATACAAATGCCAATCAGCATTCAGTTATTACCATTGTTATTGTCTCAGAAAAGCAGGAAGATGATATCCTCTGAGTTTACAAATCAGAAAACATATACACAATATCTTATAAAAGCATAGAATAAGTGAGTGATTATCGGTCAACACCCAGGACATGCGTCTCAGAATGTACATGGTAAAAAGAGAGTTTCAGAAAATTGCAACTAACCTTGAGAAAACCATACAAAAGGGTTCTATTCTTTAAAGAAGATGACCAGTTTTTCCTTGTGTAAAAGTAGCATAAATGACATTTATTCTCTTCTGATATCTAGTCTGTATTTCCACTGGCTTCAGACTCATGCTCAGGACTTTAGCACTTGTTTTATCCAATAGAAGGAGACAGCCTTTCAGAAGATGTGCCCTCACTTACGTAAAGTTGCAAGAGTAGAATTACATGCCTATGGTGGTAATAGATACTCCTTCAGTGGCAAGTGCTTATTTAGGCAATGAAAAGTGCTATTAGATGTTTTACAAGATCTATAGAAGATCCACCAAGACAGAGCTTGAGACATACTGATTGTGCCCATCTGGCCAAGATAGTTCTGGTTTATGGATCTGCTGAAGCTCTCAGTTCACCCTCCCAAGAACATCCCCACATTACCAGACCTTCTAACACAGCACAGGGCAGATTCAAGCACCTCAGTCTGCAACTCAGGGCTTGGTATTTGGATGGACATCAGAAATAGAGCACTCATGTTCTAAAAGGGTGCAATCCATCCTTAACCAAAGCAGAAAAGCTTCTACAAGAAGCTGTTACTCAGCAAAATGGAAGTGTTTCTCCTCTTGGACACACCAACGAAACTCAGTTCCAGAATCAGCTGGGATCCCTACTATCTTAGAATCTTTACTTACCCTTAAGTCTTCAGGTCTTGCACTCAGTTCTCTGCGAGTGCATCTAGCAGTAATCAGTGCTTTCCATCCTCCGATGGATAACCGTACTGTATTCACTCATCCTGTCACAACGAGATTTCTGAATGGGATTCTCAGATCCTTTCCACCATTGGTGAAGTTCATGCCTTAGTGTAACCTTAATTTTGTTTTATCGTCTCTCACACCCCACCCCATCTTGGAACCTCTAGCTACATACTCTATGGCCCATCTGTCCATGAGGGTGGCTTTTCTAGTACCCATAACGTCAGCCCAGAAGAATCAACAAGCTGGGAGTGCTCATGATGGACCCATCATATATTGCATTCTATAAAGAAAAGGTCTTGTTATGACCCCACCCTAGCTTCATTCCTAAAGTAGTTTCCAAGAGTCAGTTAATTCACTTACCAGTATGTTTTCCAAAACCCCATGCCTCAAATGAAGAGAGATGACTCCATTCTCTGAACATCCAAAGGGCTTTGCTGTATGTCTGCAAAGAACAAAGTCTGTTAGAAAAACATAAACTATTTGTTTCCCTAGCAAAGCGATGAAGCAGTCAAGTTATATTGATGCAGACAGTTTCAAAATGGATTTTGGGTTGTATTTTCTAGCTCATATTCCCCCTCAGAAGGGGGGGTGAGAGCTCATTCCACTAGAGGGCAAGCTACTTCGGCTGCATCTCTGAGAGATGTTCCCCTTCTAGAGATATGTAGGGCAGTTACTTGGAGTTCTGTGAATACCTTCGTGAGACATTATGCTCTGGTCCAGTCGTCAGCTGCAGATACAGCAGTGGGGACAGCAGTACTACAGTCAGCTATCACTTCTGCGTCCTCACACCCACCCCCCATTTGACTACTGCTTGTTAATCTCCCACAAGTGGCATACACATAGGCATCAACACTCAAAGAAGAAATGGAGGTTTCTTATCTGTAACTGGAAATTCTTTCAGATGTATGGTCCCTATCTCTATTCTACTACCCACTGTGACGGGGCAAGGCCAGATGGCTATAGAAAAGTAGTGGGAGATAGATATATTAGCTCCAGGCTAAACAAATCCCTGGTACCAGGTTAAGTGAAATGGAAGCTGCTCCAGGTCAATTAAGACACCTGGGGCCAATTAAGAACTTTCCAGGAGGCAGGGAGAAGGCTAGGTTGATTGGGACATCTGAAGCCAATCAGGGGCTGGCTGAAACTAGTTAAAAGCCTCCCAGTTAGTCAGGTGGGTGTGCATGTCAGGAGCTGTGGGAGGAAGTTGTGCTGTTGGAGAGGCTGAGTAGTACACACCATATCAGGCACAAGGAAGGAGGCCCTGAGGTAAGGGTGAAGTGGAGCTTGAGGAAGTGAGGGCTGCTGGGTGGGGGGAGGTAGCCCAGGGAATTGTACATGTCATGTTTCTAAAAGGTCAGCTACTATAGCTGATACTATTAGGGTCCCTGGGCTGGAGCCCGGAGTAGAGGGTGGGCCCGGGCTCCCTCCACCACCTTTGCCCCTGATTAATCACTGAGACTGGGAGACAAAGAGACTGTGCAAGGAAGGATAACTTCTCCTCACCTCCCTCACTGGCCTATGATGAAAATGGCTCAGTAGACTGTGACCCTTGTCTCAAGAGAAAGAAGGGTTATGGGGGGGGGTCACAGTGAGCCTCTGAGGCTAACAAAATCCGCCAGGAAACATGGGACCCACGGAGGCAAGGACAGAGCTTTGTCACACCACCTTCTGTCCCCGCTGCTGCAGATTATTTGAACTGCAATAAGAATGGGAATTGGAGAGGTGTTGGCGCACACCACCTTTTGTGCCCTTGCTTCAGATAATGAAGAGAGCTATGGTGCATTTGTGGGCCAATGGACACTGTCTATAAAATATTCCAGACTCAGGTGCATAGTGGGCATGCGTATCCCATGTGTGGAATACAGATAGGGATTGTGCATTTCAAAGAACTTCCAATTACACGTAAGTAACCTCCATTTATCAAAATGAAAGAGCAAAGATGGTAATAAATTCAGATGCGTATAAGCTGGTATCAGTCAAGCTTTAGCAAAGGTGAAACAGCTCTGACCACCCAGGATTTCTACCTGAATCCAAACTTAAGTTTACGTTCCCTTGACTTTCCTATTTTTTTTCTGACTAACTCTATGCATTGTTTGCCAAAATAGGAAAAGGATGATGATTGAGTTCTTCACTCACCTGCACAGAGGTTGAGATTTTGTGTGAAAATAGCTTTTGTTTTGCTCTTCACTTAGGCTCCAATCCTGCAAACGCTGGTGCATGTGCTCAACTTAATGGGCATGTGAGTAGTCCTACAGATCTCAGTGGGCGTATTCACGCATGTTCATAATGGTTTGCAGGATCAGGGCCATAGTGAGATAGAACTTGAAATGGGCATGAGTAGTGAACTGTCCTCTTGCAGCACTGGTAGTTCCTTTACATTGTGTTTTAGCCATTTTTGTGCGGCTGCTTGTGACAGTTTGCATTGTTAGTGCCTTTGCTGTTCATGGTCTCTGTATAAACCCACAATTTTGATTTCTAGTGACATCAATCAGCACCTCTCAGTCATGCTAGCAGAACAATTTTAAAATAATTTACTTTAAAATCCAAGATTAATGATCTTTTCCATTTGCTGTCATTCATGTCTCTGCTCAGCAGTGTTGTTAAGCAGTTCATTTCTTGTTGTTGCAGTGATCACTGATGGGGCTCTGGATAAGACAGCTCTTACAGACGATGTGGGAAGTGAGGAGGATCTGTATGAGGACTTTCGGAGTTCCAGTCACCGCTACGGCCATCCTGGAGGAGGAGGAGAACAACTTGCCATCAATGAGGTATTGCAGCTGTAGGTCTGTGAAGAAGCAGAAAGGAGGCTGCTTTTGGTTTTTGGTAGTGAGGCATCACCGTTGCAATAGGGTCCTGGTTAAATGGGTACATCTTCAGTATTCACTTTCTGTGGTCACCATTTTAATTGCATTATCATCCCAAACTCACATTTGGGTTTTCCATATAGCTGCTGCCTCCAGCATCGAAGGAATGCTGATGTGATATAAAATGGAACTGCAGCTCCCTAAACTGCAGGTAACTTCAGTTAGGAGTTCATCTCTTCTCGTGTGTTTTTAGGCAGAAAGGGAACATACAGACATGAGTGAGCAGCACAGCTGGAATACTTTCTGGGGTGGTGTGATCTGAAGTGTGGTAAGCATTTTTACTTAGTGGGGCTAGAATGATGATTTTGAAGTCCTTGAAAGGATTGTTCTGAACACGTGTTCAAACCTTTCACCTTGAATGCAAGCGTATGTCCAAACAAGTAGCACATTAGTGAAGGGGATGCTTTTAGCAAAGGGTTCTTATAATGCTGACATCAATTTAATTGCGTGTCTTAAATTAGAACGTGTTCCATAGTCTAACTGGGGTGATGAGTATTAGTCAACACACAGGATCTGTCTGGCTGCAAAAGTACAATGCCCTTGTCTAGTGCATTAAAATAGGTGTCGTGCTTTGCAGTATTACACAATATATAGAATGCTCTTTCCTTTGGGTGAATTAATAAACATTTCATTGGAGGAGCTGAGGACATGCTCCCTATGAACTATAACACAGACTGCTGTACTGAGTGTGCTATATGCTCTGCTACCTTTTTGTGACCTGCACAAGATGGAGGGCCACCGATAAAAGATGTATTATACTTTCTCAGGGGTCAGCTATGGCTGGAATGGTGGTGGCTCCACCTTATGCCTGTGTCAGAGGCAGCCATAAAGCTTCTAGGAGCTGTATGAGGTACATACTTAGAAACAACACGTACAACACCCTTTTAAAACAGTACAGCATATACTTCTTCCAGTACCAGTCTCCCTGTACTATTGGGAAAGTGGAAGCCTTAGAGCTGCTCTAACTTCCACTCTGCTTCCCACAACCCCCTGTGCATCATAGGGAGCAGAGAATAATTGGAATACAGCATGCTCCAGCTACACTGCTACAATGGGGGTGGGAGCAGGCCCGTCATAGGGTCTCTGTGGTAGCTTTATACCGGTGAGGAGGCTTCTAATGAAAGCGGCTTACCAGCACCGTTTCCACCCACTTTACAGCCTCTTCATGCCACCACAGCAGCATAGAACTAAGAATTCATCCCATTACTGGTTTTCCCCTTATTATCGGCAAGTAATCATAAAGAATCTAGAAGAACACCAAGGCATCTACTGCTGTGATACAGATGGGAAAACTGGTAGGATAAAACAAGATTTGCCACAAAACTACTCTCTTGCTCAGTTTCCTGTGCTGTTACATCCACTTCACTTTGTAATGAAAGGGAATTGGAAGTGACATGATACATATGACAGCACTAGGAATGCATTCACCCACATTTAGCTGGTACCTGAGGTGTATTTGGCCAGTAGCCTCTGATATGTTTAGCAGCACAGGAAATGTATTCCACACATATATTGGATACATTTCGAACTATGGAAGGTGTTTACTGCATTTTCTGATTTTTCAAGTGCTTGAGTATGCAACCTAAATAACATTCTTTTAACATAGTTTTTGTAGGTAACTTTCTAGTTCTTGTGAGGGGAGGGAGGTTAAAGGAAAAGGATAAAATATAATATTGTAGGGATTACAGATATCCTTAAAGAAATCTTTATACCTTGTGATAAATTCTGAAAAATATTTTGTTTCACTTGGAAATGGTTCTGTTTCTATATCAGATATTCTCTGTATTTCATTTTCTTCATTCTTTATTACTGAGGACAAGAGATTTTTTTCTTTAGAGTTCATTGTCTTTGTTAACTGCTTATGTAACTTTGGGTGAATAAAGGATATTGATTTGTCCAGAGCAGTTGTAACTTGTGAAGGTCTTGAAGCATTTCTGGATCTGTTGGCATTTCAGATCCATAGACTTATCAGGTCAACCAGTCAACACTGATTATTTGTTTATTGGCCTGTGCCCTGTAAGCTTCTGTATTGCAACTTGTTTTGTTGGCCCAATAACAGGTAGCTCATTATTTACCTTGTCCACTGGTTCTGATGGATAATGATTCCATCATTTAGCATCAATTAGCATTAGCAAAGTGCCTTTCTGCATGATGGACTTCTGGAATGGCACAGTATGATGGAATACTAATTTCTAATGCAGGAATTTTAAATGAACAAATACCTGAAAATTTAGAATGGACATTTCTAACATAAACCTTCCCAGTTCCCAACCATCTTGATGAACTTCAGTGGTGCATCAAAGCCCATAGCCTCTATAAAATAAAAATATTTCTAGGCAGGATCTTCTTGAAGGTTTTCAGTAATAGCCTTGGGGGAATTACAAGTGAAGAAGCTAAAATATAATCATTTAATAAACTTTTCCAAGCTGTGTTTTCCCTGCTTTATTGCATCTCCACTGGTATTTCATTGGTCTGGGGGAAGGAAACCATGCCAATTTCCTTGCAGATATCCTCATTCTTAGCCATCTTTAAATAAACAGAGAAAGATTGAAATGTATTTTTAAACGTTTGGCAGACCAAATGTTCCTTATTTTTAACTTCAGTTTTTTTCAGTTTGGGATCAGTAGACAATGGTTGTGAAATGACAATGAAGCCTTTCATGGAAGTAGAATGACTTATTGACAAAGGGGTTTGCGGGTTAGAAGAAAAGGGGGAAGGCTTACAGAGCCCACCTAGGAAGAACTGGTCGAGGATGTGTAGGAGCCAAGAAAGAAACCAATCAAAAAGTAATAATAGAGGATGGGTTTGAATTATATGAACCAATTCCTAAGAAAAGAAAAGGGGAAAAATATTTTCTTGGAGGCCCTGTCAAAGCTTTTTCATGAGCAGAGAGAATGTACTTAAAAGAGATTTTTGGTTGAGATTACATTTTTGTTTGGGGTAGTTCCAAGCAACAGATCCACACAGATCCAAAGTATGATCAGCTGAAAAATATGGTAGGGGGAAGCTGTATTACTAATGCTGTGTAGTTTTTCAGTCCTCCGATATGGAAACATAATAAATTGGACACTTGTAGCTATAAATTACATGAAATTGAAGCATATGTATTTAATTTAAGCACTGTAAAATTATCTAAAACTTTGACTGGTTTAGGCACAAAATCTACTTACTCACCCGTACCATGACGGTGACAATAGTGAAGAAAACAATAATACTTTATTTGCTCATCAAATAAAATTAATCAAACTGGGCAAGTAGACTTAGGCATGACTGATTTAGAACATATCAGATCTTAGACAAAGGGCTCATTCCTACTCTGTGCTGTGGGGAGCATGTTTCTGCATAAATTGGAAAATTCACTATTGTACCTGAGCATATCTTTGTTTACTAGATGATTTTTCCAAGATCAACAGCATTGATAGGTTGGGTACAGAGGAAGGAATCAAGCCTCTGGAAATGATCTTTGAAAGCAATGACTAAACTGGTCATTTTTTTCTATTTATTTATGTCAATGGACTTAATATATTTTTATGACATCCTGGCCCCATTAAAGTCAATGATAAATCTAATACGTATTACATTACAGTCAAACTGGGGAGAAGTATCTAGTGGGGTCTTGCAGGGAATCTATCCTAGGTCCAGTACTGTTCAATATTTTTATTAATGACTTGGATAATAGAGTAGAGTATGCTTGTAAAATTTGCATACAACACCAAGCTGGGAGGGGTTGCTAGCACTTTGGAGGACAACATTAGAATTCAAAACTACCTTGACAAATTGGAGAATTGGTCTGAAATCAACAAGATTTAATTCAATATAGACCTATGCTTCAGTTAAGAAGACTTCCGTTAAGAAGAAAAATATCAAATGCACAATTACAAAATGGAGAATAACTGGCTAGGCAGTAGTACTGCTGAAAAGGGGTTATAGTTTATTTTATAGTAACAGAAGTGCCATGTGTAAGAAATGGAAGGTAATTGTCCAGCACTACTCCGCATTGGTGAGGTCTCAGTTGGAACACTGTGTCCAATTCTGGGCATCACACTTTAAGAAAGATGTGGACAAATTGGAAAGAGTTCAGAGAAGAGCAACAAAGATGGAGGGGGAAAAAAAGGTTTAGAAAACCTGACCTATGAGGAAAGTTTAAAAAAACTGGGCATGTTTAGTCTTGTGAAAAGAAAACTGAGGAGGGACCTTCAAATATATTAAGGACCATTACAAAGAGGATGGTGATCAACTGTTCTGCATGTCGACTGAAGGTAGGATAGTAAGCTTAATCTGAAGCAAAGCAGATTTAAGTTAGATATTAGGAGAAACTTCTTAAGTGTAAGCATAGTTAAATTTTGGAATAGGCTTCCAATGGGACCCTGTAGAACCCCAGTCACTGGAGGTGTTTAAGAACAGGTTACACAGACACCTATCAGGGATGGTCTAGGTATTCTTGGTCCTGCCTCAGCACCAGGGGCTGGACTAGATGACCTCTCCGGGTCCATTCCAGCCCTATATTTCTATGATTCTGTGATCATGCCATATAGTTTAGATCAGTGATTCTCAACCAGGGGTCCATGGCCCACTGTGGGGCCACAAACCATTTCAGGGGGTCTGCCAAGCAGAGCCACTCGGACACCCAAGTCCAGGCACCCAGCTGCTGAAGCTTGGAGTCCCGAGCCCCAGCATCCTGCAGGGTGGAAGCCCTGTGATCCCTGTGAGGCGGCTAGAACCCGGCGCCCCATGGGGCTGAAGCCCCGAGTCCCAGCACCTTGCAGAGCTGAAGCTCTGAGCCCAGGTGTCCCGAGGCCGAGCAGAAGCCGCCCTGCAGCGCAGAAGCCTGGAGCCCCCCATCCCACGGGGCTCCCAAGCACCACCCCAGTCCTGTGGGGCAGAAGCCTCCCCACTCACAGCTGAAGCCCAAAGGCCTCCCCCCGGGCCATGGAGTTTTTATAGTATGTTGAGGGGCTTCCAAAAGAACTCCTAGTTTAAATCACCAGTTTTGCAATAGTTTGAAATATATTTTATTTGTTGTTTCATTGGCTTCAGTTGAAAAACACATTGATCAATACATCCAGAAAATATATATAATGCTTCTAGTTAACAAAATAACTAATGCACAGAAAAGAGATTTCTTTCACGTTATGGGGTATGAATTATGTGCATCACTCTATAAAAGAGGTAAATACTAGGGCTGTCATGCGATTAAAAAAATGAATCGCAATTAATCGTGCGATTTAAACGTAATTAATCGTACTGTGAAGCAATAATAGAATACCATTTATTTAAATATTTTTGGATGTTTTCTACATTTTCAAATATATTGATTTCAATTACAACACAAAATACAAAATGTACAGTGCTCACTTTATAGTTATTTTTGGTTACAACTGTTTGCACTGTAAAAAAACAAAAGAAATAGTATTTTTCAATTCACCTAATACAAGTACTGTAGTGCAATCTCTTTATCATGAAAGTTGAACTTACAAATGTAGAATTATGTACAGTAAATAAGTGCATTCAAAAATAAAGCAATGTAAAACTTTGGAGCCTGCAAGTCCACTCAGTCCTACCGCTTGTTCAGCCAATCACTCAAACAAATTTGTTTACATTTGCAGGAAATAATGCTGACCACTTCTTGTTTACAATGTCACCTGAAAATGAGACCAGGCATTCTCATGGCACTGTTGTAGCCAGCATCACAAGGTATTTCCGTGCCATATGTGCTAAAGATTCATGTGTCCCCTCATGCTTCAACCACCATTCCAGCGGACATACATCTGACCAATAACAATCCAAAGCAGTGCGGACCGACACATGTTCATTTTCATTATCTGAATCAGATGCCACCAGCAGAAGGTTGATTTGCCTTTTTGGTGGTTCAGGTTCTGTAGTTTCCTCATTGGAGTGTTACTCTTTTAAGAGTTTTGAAAGCATGCTCCATATCTCGTCCCTCTCAAGTTTTGGAAGGCACTTCAGATCCTTAAACCTTGGGTCTAATGCTGTAGCTATCTTTCGAAATCTCACATTAGTACCTTCTTTGCATTTTGTCAAATCTGCAGTGAAAGTGTCCTTAAAATGAACAACATGTGCTGGGTCATCACCCAAGACTGCTGTAACATAAAATTTATGGTAGAATGCGGGTAAAACAGAGCAGGGGATAAAATTCTCCCCCAAGAAATTCAGTCACAAATTTAATTAACACATTATTCTTTTAATGAGTGTCATCAGCATGGAAGCATGTCTTCTGGAATGGTGGCGGACGCATGAAGGGGCATACGAATGTTTAGCATATCTGGCACATAAATACCTTGCAATGCCAGCTACAAAAGTGCCATGCAAATGCCTGTTCTCACTTTCTGTTGACATTATAAATATGAAGATGGCAGCATTATCTCCTGTAAATGTAAAAAAACTTGTTTGTCTTAGTGATTGGCTGAACAAGAAGTAGGACTGAGTGGAGTTGTAGGCTCTGAAGTTTTACATTGTTTTGTTTTTGAGTAACAAAAAAAGTCTACAGTTTTAAGTTGCACTTTCATGACACAGAGATTGCACTACAGTACTTGCTATGAGGTGAATTGAAAAATACTATTTCTTTAGTTTTTCTTTCACAGAGTAAATATTTATAATCAAGAATAAGATATACTTTGATTTTCAGTTACAACACAGAATACAATATATATAAATATGTAGAAAAACATCCAGAATTAATATGTTTGAATTGGTATTCTATTGTTTAACAGTGCGATTAATCGCAATTAATTTTTTTTAGTTAATCGCATAAGTAACTGCGATTAATCAACAGCCCTAGTAAATACAGTAATGGAAGCTGTAATTTGATTCTAAAACTTAGTTTTTAAAATTGCATCTTCAGTCATTCCATGGGATTCAGCACTGTAACACTATTACTAAAACAGGTTAAGTTACCATCAAATAATTCAGGTAAATTTCAATATTACAAAAGACTGCATAAACAGTAACTAATGTACAGAGTATAGTCCATTGCATTTAAGAATAATACATCTAGAATCATTAAGATATTTTGTTTATTATACATTTGTCATACACTTCATGAGCGAACAATATGAAAAAAAATAAGTCTTTAAAACATACCATTCTCCGTGTAACATTTTGCCTCGGAAGGATATAATCAATCTCAAGGATACAAAATAACCTGGGAAAGAAATTGTCAGACCAGACTTCCAGCTACAACATACATAATTAGATAGATCAATCTTTTGGAAGTGATACACTATATTCATGCATATAGTCTAGGAGAGATGATTTATTGCCTCTTTTATGTCTTCATGTGAGTATATTCTCCCAACTGATAGCCAGACTCTAAAGCAAACGTAGCCGGATAACAAATGCCCTCCCTCCCTCCTTCTGCTGGCTCAAGTCCCTGTTTGCAGATCCCACATGTTACTGTGGCCAAGATTTGAACAGAGACAACTATGGTTTGGAAGCGACAATCATTTATTTATTAGGTACCAAGGGTGCTCAACGCTGTAAAGGACAAGAAATTGACAGTTTCTTCCCTGAGGATCCTGTAGTCTAATGCCCAGATCCAGTAAAGGTGTGAGCATATAAGTAACTTTACACATGTGAGCAGTCTGATAGAAATCACTGGGACTACTCATATGCTTAAAGTTAAGCACATACATACGTACACGTTTGCAGCATCATGTTCTAAAAACTCTGCATTTTCAGATTTGTGTGTGTGTGTGAGAGAGAGAGAGAGAGAAAGAGAGAGATTCTTAAATGTGCAAACTTTTAATATTGCATCAGAGGTATTTTGCATTTTATTTAAAAAAGTTTCAGTATATGCAAATACTTCATAGTGAATATGGTATATACTGTGAGCCAGATCCTTAGCTGTACTCCTCACATGTCCAGAGCACCTGATTAGGGAGGTAGAACAGGTTTCCCAGGTAGCTGTCGAGACACCTTTCTGCACTCTCAATCCTGGCGCAGCCACAGTTGGTTCCGGGTTGCTCTAAGTTACACTGTCTGGAGGAATCCCACAGGGACCTCTCTACCAGCTGAGGATCAGACAGAACACTGTGTGCTATGGTCCTGCCCAGTTCTGCTCCTCGTTTTGCTCCCTCCTCTACAACAAGAGATGAGGAGTTGGTGATGTAAAGCGGACTATGCCTGCTTTATGTGAGTTGAGGATTATCCTGGGCTCTTTAGGGCAGGCTGATGGTTTCTTTGCACCCTTCCAGTCATGCAAAAGACCATGTGTCTTGCCCTATATGTATATACACACATATTTGTATGCAGGTATATGAGATTTCTGTATACAAATATGCACAAATTGACATTAATTCCACCCAATCAGTGTTTTCATTTTAATGACGTAGACAGTTTTGAATCGAGCTTCACCCCAGGCTTTTCCTCAGTAGCATCCTCATTCTCTCAGATTCCTTCCAAATAAAAACAAGACACCCAAGATAGAGCAATGTATTTTGAAATGTTTTTGCCAATCTCATGTGAGCTATTAAATTGTGAAGGCTATAGCAGCTTTGTTAGGCTTGTCAAGGGCAATGCAAGTACTAGGGGATACTGTTAATAACTTCTGTTCTTTGCTAGTATTAAATGCATTCCTAGTTTGGGGAGTTGGGGGAAGAGATGAGCACCCTATCACAGAATACTTCTTCCCTTTGGGGAAAAATATCCAAACAGATTTTTGATTCCAAAAGCTTTTTGTGCCAAAACACCTTGCAGTCTCTGTACGTTATCCAGTATTTCTATAGGTTTGTAAAACCAATCTCTCAATTATATGGGACTCCCCCCAAAATTTAATCTAACCATTGCCACAATAACAGAATCAGAAAACTGGTTTGTTAATTGTTCAAAACTATTACTAGTGCTCTGGAGAGATGGTAGCTTCTTCACAGATAAGGCTGTAGTCAACTTCCATTATAAAACTTCATTTTCACACTCCATATAAATCTCTAGTTTATTCCCCAACATTGGCTAGGAATATTGATTTGGGCTGAAAATCCCTAGGTGTACTCTGTAGCAAAGACTCCCGTGTGTGGAGTGGCTACCCAACCTGAACCATCCTGCTGTGCGCTAGCAATTTGTGGTTTGGAGCCCTATGTGTCCACACTGCTCTGTCACAACATTACACCTAACATCAAGGGAAAGATTTCTTCTTAAGAAGGCAAAAGAGTTTGGCCCTGTTTACCTCAGAAAAAATAACATAACCATAGTTAGGTTTGTAGTACAGGGGTAGTGTACTATGTGCAACAGGCAAGGCTAGCTTCCAAGTTATTACTGATACAGCCGCACCCATACTATGCCACTACTAAGTAGAGTTAGTAGAGTAGGACGGGTCTCCTAGTTCAAGAAGCGCATGAAGTGGCTAGTAGGAGCACAACAGGTTTGGATGTTTCTGCACATATGGTCTCTGAAGAGATGGGGTTTTGGAAGTGATTTGAAAGAGTGAAAAAGCACTTGGTGAAGGTTGATTTAGGCAGTTCCAGACATAAGTGTTGACATGGAAGCAGGAGGGAGTTTCTCTGGAACAAACTGCTTTTCATACCAACTTTTCTATCTCAAACTTCCTTTGGGATGGTTTTAGTGACAGAAAAATTCTGAGATTATTTTTCCTCCAGTTCTGACTGAGAAGCTATTTTTCTTTTTGCACTGTAGAATCTGTTTGAATCCTATGGCAGAGAAACAAAAGTCTTTGACTCATTCCCGACTTCTGGAACTTCAGAGAGTATTATTTATCCCCTGGCAGACCCTCCCTTGTGGCTTTGGTGACCTTTGGGACAAAGGGCCAGTGCTGTGTGGACTGAGGACAATGGAAGCAGAACTGGCCTGAGTTTGGGGGCAGAGGAGCAAAGCTCCAGAGCATTTTAATATAATAAAAGGATTAGAAGGTGCCTTTATCATATTTGATTCTTTTGATTAAAGCATCAAACTGTAGGAACTGCAGATCAGAGAGGGTGTTAATGTCAGTTCTTCAAGGGGTGATCCAGTTCTCATTGAAGTTAATGGAAAGATTTCTATTCCCTTCAGCGGGCTTTGTTTCAAGCCCCATTAGATTACCCTGACCATATGCTCTGAGTGTCATTATTCTCTTGCTGGTCACGTGATTCATGTCTGCTACTCCCTTTAGAATGAATAGAAGTTCCTTGTATTAACCCAATTACTCCCCCACCCATACACATACATACGTGACCCTGAGGGGAGAATAGCTTCCTTTGTCTCTGCCTGTATATAACCTTGGAATAGATTGGCAAATCTCCACATGTTGCATATCTGTGAAGCAGACTCATGGAGACATTTAATCATTGTCCAGATCCTCGGGTGGTGTAAATCGAGCCTCAACTGCCTTTATTGAAGTTGCACTGATTTATGCTAGTTCAGAATCTGGTCCCCAATCTCTTTGTTTAGATTTAGATGTTTGAGGTGGATGACAGTGGTCCTGTAGAATGTTTTGTTCAGTTCTGTTTTGTTTTCAACCCTCCCCCCCAACCCATTTCAAATTTTATCCTTTCCCAAAGTCCTTGCATCTGGCCAACCCATCTTCTCACCAAGTGGACCAGTCAGTCTGACTCTCTGAACAAATGGAGGGAGGTAACTCACTCCTTCCCCTAAATGTGCTGTCTCAGGGCTAGTCTACACTATACATTTAGATCGACCCAGGTACGTCACTTGGGGTGTAAAAAACCCACACCCTGAGCAGTATAGTTAAGCCGACCTAAGTCTCCAAGTAGACAGCACTAGGTGATGGAAGAATTCTTCCATTGACCAAGCTGCCACATCTCAGGGAGGTGGACTACCTATGCCGATGGGAGAACCCCTCCCATTGGCATAGGTAGTGTCTACCCTGAAATGCTACAGTGGTGCAGCTGTGCCATGATAGCATTTTCTGTGCAGACATACCTTCAGCAAATTTCCCAGCCCCTCATGGATATTTTGCTAGTAATACAAACAAGAATGACTTATTTATTTACCGTAGGTCAGAGGAGGAGTTGTGTATCAGTAGAGTCACAAAGCAAGAATGTCTCCAGTCTGCGTTGTTGACCTGTTTGAAAGTTACATTCTGGAGTGTTTATGGGGGAATCATCAAGAGTTGTGTGTCTCATTATTGTGTTTCTTGGGCAAAACAAATGGGGCACATTACCAGGAACCACCTGTCATTATTTGTTCTTCAGTGCACATTACTTCGCTGCATTTTCCCTAACTTGTTGGCCTGAATAGAGGCATCAATAGTTGCTAGACTAAAATAGGCCACTTGGACCAATACATTTGTCTCCCTCAAATTTCTCTGAGTCAAGCTTTTTTGCTTTGTAACATTTCCTCCAGTCTAGTAGTCTCTTTTTTGAACACAACTCATTTATGTTATTGCCTTCAAATATCCTATTCACTCAAACACTCCAGAGAACTCAGACTTTTTCCAGTTTTTTTAAATTCCATCAGAGGCTGGTGAAAAGAGTTACCACGCAAACTTTACTGTATATTTAGGGCCCTACCAAATTCACGGCCATAAAAAAATGCGTCACAGACTGTGAAATCTGGTCTGCCCCCGTGAAATCTGGTCTCTTGTGTTCTTTTACCCTATGCAATATAGATTTCACAAGGAAGACCAGCGTTTCTCAAATTGGGAGTGCTGACCCAAAAGGGAGTTGCAGGGGGGTTACAAGATTATTTTGGGAGGGGGTGTCATGGTATTGCCACTCTTACTTCTGTGCTGCCTTCAGAGCTAAGCGGCCGGAGAGCGGTGGCTGTTGGCCGGGCACCAGTAGCTGTGCAGAAGTAAGAGTGGCAATACCATACCATGTCACCCTTACTTCTGCATTTCCACCTTCAGAGCTGGGTGACCAGAAAGTATTAGCTGCTGACTGAGAGGCTACTCTGCTGGCAACAGTGCAGAAACAAGGGTGGCAATACCCTACCATGCTGCTGGCGGCAGCTCTGCCTTTTGGGATGGGCTCCCGGCCAGCAGCCACCGCAATCCAACTGCCCAGCTCTGAAGGCAGTGCTGCCGTCAGCAGCAGGACAGAAGTAAGGGTAGCAGTACTGCAAACCCCCCTACAATAACCTTACAGCAACCCCACAACTCCTTTTTGGGTCAGCATCCCTGCAATTACATTTCAGATTTAAATAGCTGAACTCATGAAATTTATGATTTATAAAATCCTATGACTGTGAAATTGACCAAAATGGACCGTGAATTTGATAGGGCCCTATCTGTATTACTATGATGGTTCTCGGGGTACCCAGGTCTGTGAGTCACCTTGTTACACCCCTGCCTCCATCATTAGGGAGACTTGCTTGTGCTTAAGTGGGTGTCAGCTTCCTGATGCCACTAGCCTGTTAACCTCACAAGCACTCTCCTCAGGACAACATCAGCCCTCATTTTGCTTTGCAGGTTAACAATAGGTGCACCCTTAGGTGACCACTAAGCTCCTTTGAAGCGTTTTCCTGTAGTGTTCAGCCCCTTATCCACTGGACACGCTCAGAAATACCAGGTCTGCTGTCCCTGAGGAAACAGTGTGCACACCAGCTTGTAAGATTCAATTTGGGATCAGCACCTATCTTAATAGCACAGTACTGAGATATATTTATAGTGAAAACAAGGATAAGTTGAGCAAAGGTTCAAGAGATAGTGAGTGAGGATAAAAAGAAAAGGAGTACTTGTGGCACCTTAGAGACTAACCAATTTATTTGAGCATGAGCTTTCGTGAGCTACAGCTCACTTCATCGGATGCATACCGTGGAAACTGCAGCAGACTTTATATATACACAGAGAATATGAAACAATACCTCCTCCCACCCCACTGTCCTGCTGGTAATAGCTTATCTAAAGTGATCATCAGGTTAGGCCATTTCCAGCACAAATCCAGGTTTTCTCACCCTCCACCCCCCCACACAAATTCACTCTCCTGCTGGTGATAGCCCATCCAAAGTGACAACTCTTTACACAATGTGCATGATAATCAAGTTGGGCCATTTCCTGCACAAATCCAGGTTCTCTCACTCCCTCACCCCCCTCCAAAAACCCACCCCCATACACACTTGGTGGGTATGGGGGTGGGTTTTTGGAGGGGGGTGAGGGAGTGAGAGAACCTGGATTTGTGCAGGAAATGGCCCAACTTGATTATCATGCACATTGTGTAAAGAGTTGTCACTTTGGATGGGCTATCACCAGCAGGAGAGTGAATTTGTGTGGGGGGGTGGAGGGTGAGAAAACCTGGATTTGTGCTGGAAATGGCCTAACCTGATGATCACTTTAGATAAGCTATTACCAGCAGGACAGTGGGGTGGGAGGAGGTATTGTTTCATATTCTCTGTGTATATATAAAGTCTGCTGCAGTTTCCACGGTATGCATCCGATGAAGTGAGCTGTAGCTCACGAAAGCTCATGCTCAAATAAATTGGTTAGTCTCTAAGGTGCCACAAGTACTCCTTTTCTTTTTGCGAATACAGACTAACACAGCTGTTACTCTGAAACCTGAGTGAGGATAATGGAAACAAAAAGTTACATATAAAACAAAACCATACCATATTTTCTAGAGACCAGACTTAACAGGCTAACCTTCTGTCTCGAGTTTCTCACCCCAAATATCCTCTGCAGTGTTTCAGCCAAGCCTAGTTATGATTCTATTTCTATGACTGTATATGCACTGCCCATTTACTTCTTAGGGGCCAGATGACAGCATTTCCTCTTTGTTCCCCAAATACAGTGTAGCAAATCTTTGAAGTGTATCACAAGATAAGGTTCTCATCCCCTGCTGTGTGCCCTTCCTTGTTGACATCATATTTCGCTGTTGAATTCATATGTAAATGTGCCTCCATTGTGTTTGCTTACAATGCTTAATATACATGTTGCTGCTGCTTCTTGTGTCCTTGTCACAAACTAGATGTTTTTCCAGAACCATGCACAAGCAATGGCTTTTTCCATCGCTGCAGCAAGGTCCTCCTTTGTACAGGTCTCCCTAAAGAGTCAGTAAATGAGCAGGTGCTCCATGGTCTGCACCCTGCCACACTCGCTTATATCATGTCATTAAAATAGTCCCATTTATTCATATTAGTCTTTGATCTGCCAGTTTGCATGCACAGGTGGTTCAGGCATAGCCACATTGACCAGTCTATATTAGCCCCTCCTGGAAAGTCCTCCTGGAGTTCCAGATCTATTTCAGTGCGTCCAACTGTGCGTAGTCTTTCATTCCATAACCTCAGTCGTATCTAAAGGCACAAAACTGGTTATAAAACTTTTTCACGATTTAAGGCATTTGATTATTCCTGTGTGACCGTATAATGGATGCTTTGGCTCTTCCATCTGCCAAGATCTTTCCCTTTGACTTGCTACCTTCCTCCTGATATCAGGTGGTGCAATGCCAGCCGCCAAGGATAGGCTATCCTTTGCTGTTGGCTTTAGAAATCCTGTTGTTCCACGACACCTGTTGCTTAAAACAGAGTCTAATTTCTTAGCATGGACAGATTGTTCCCACAATGGACATGCATACTCTACTATGGAGAAGCACAAGATGATAGCAGTGGTTCGCAAAGTAACTGTACATGCTGACAGAGAGACAGGTGAATAAAAATCTTTTGTCTGACAGGAAACCTGCTTCTGCACCTCTGCTGTGACACAGAAGATAAGAACAATAATCATACATAACTCCTGCATAGTACCTCTGTACATACATTTCACAATGATATCCACAACCAGCATGACCCTGGCTTTCATTTTAAACCTCACGTGACATTCTTTGGTGAACCAGAATGTACATACCAGTATCAGGACCTTCTTGTAACCCCCTTCCTGATTGGCATTGAGGGGTCCCTGGAGTCACGATAACATGCCAGTTGTGCATTCTTTACAGCATTGTTCGGTGTAACGGAATTCAGTATTTTTCACATACAGAACTGGCAAGATTGGGATATTCAGAGGTGGGCAACAAGACAACGCAGTGAGCGCGTCATGGCAGTTCTCTGACCTGAATTGTAGTAAAACACATTGTGTAAAGAAAAGAGATACACAAATGCTCATCCTTTATACTGGGTAGTGTCATTTAAATATGCTGAGCATCACAAAACTAAATGGCTTGCTTGAAAACCCTTATATAATCAGAGAGAGCAAGAGGGAGGGATGGAGGGCAAGAACTATCCCTTCAGCAGAACTTTGAAGACTTTCTACTACAGAGGTCTGAAGGTGAAAGGTCTCCTTCAAAACTGATTCTAGCTTCTAGATTATCCCCAGTTAAGATTTTTTCTTCATACAAGGGATGTCCCCTGTAGAGAACTGCTCCAAAGTGGGATTATTGCATCTTCCTCCAACCTTGAATAAATTGTTTGTGGGCTGGAGTTGTTGTCACTTTCAGAAAGTGTTCCATTCTGAGGAAGTGAGGAGGAACAAAGGTACGGAAATGTCACCAGAATCCTTTAATTTTTGAGGATTTCAGTTACAACTACATGGTTGAAATGGCTGAACGTCATACCCTTCATCCCCCACCCCATGCAACAATCTCTAAATCTGTGGATCATACAGAGAAATCTGTGGACTAGCTTATTGTTCTTTGACAACCAATGTACCATATCTTAGCACTCTAGTAATGAAACCATCTGTAATATACTAATGGTAGAAAACCTGTAAACTGTCCAGTGCAGTACTGGCTGTAGAAACTGAATTATGCCATGTCATACTTGCTGGAAAAACACGCTGTGCTCTATCCGGAATGATGAGAAACAACTCTCTCACAGTGTACTCATAACATAGTGGCCATGGAACATTACAGGCTGTAAACTTCAGAGGGCATTCTGGACCTATAAAAATCGTTTTCCATTATGGAAATGTTTGGCCATATGCAATTTAAACAGCTGAACTTTTTCCATTCTGACACTTTTAGGCCCTGGCTCAATCGTGAATTACTAGTTACTGCTAATTACTAGTTACATTGATTCCTGAGAGCTAATTCAGCACACGTACAAAATCTCACTGTTACACTTTGCTCCACTATCTAGCCTTAAGCAATGATCAACATCCCTGTAATAAGGAAACATTTTATCTTTCTTACAGGTGCTGTAGGTAGCACTGCCTATGATTAAGGTTACCTGACACTTTCAATTATAAGTCTCTGTTTTCAGAAACATGACTAGATCAAAACACATTAATAAACTGTTAATGCCTGTCACCAGGGTCCACAGACAGTTAGACAAGAGCAGCAGGCTACTGTGCGGTAAATTCACACCCCAGCTTGCCATGATTGATTGTGTGGACAAGCCCTTAATTGTAGCATTTCTTTACTTTGACTGCTTGGCCTTGCTACCTTAATATTATTTTAATATAGTTATTTTTATGTAATTGATTTTTAATTGTGTGTTAATAAATTCGACTGTAAGCCTGTTTCATCTGATGATTTGTAGAGCACAAGTTATTTAGAATCATAGAATCATAGAATACCAGGGTTGGAAGGGACCTCAAGAGGTCATCTAGTCCAACCCCCTGCTCAAAGCAGGGCCAATCCCCAATTTTTGCCCCAGATCCCAAATGGCTTCCTCAAGGATTGAACTCACAACCCTGGGTTTAGCAGGCCACTGCTCAAACCACTGAGCTATCCCTCCCCGATATTTGTAGTACCTGAAGTATAAAGGGGCCCAAACTAACCCCAAATAAAATAAATGAAAAGTCAATGGGATTTGGATCAAATCCTCAATCTTTCTATTTCCACTTTCTTATAGGAAGCTCTCTTCTTCCCCCTTCCGATGCCTTCTCCCATTTTATATCTAACACAGACAATCCTAGAAATTCACTTTACTACGGTACCACAAATGACTCCTAGGGGTTCTGTCCCCAATCATTATTTTGCCTTCATGTTATTTACATGCTGGGCCAAATTCTTAGTTGATGTAACTTGGCTTCATTGACTTCAGCAGAGTTAATCCAAATTACACCTTCTAAGGGTGTACTTAATTTGTAATGCAAGAGGTTCAGGGCTCAAGTATCATGCAAGCAGCAGCGCAATGCTCCAGGAACGTTCCTCTGGCAGCTGAGTGACGTGTGAGTGGAGGCGGAACATTGCAGCTTGAAACTCTTATGTGCCCAAAAAACCTGATGCAGCAAGCCTAGAGGTACCTGGGGCTCAGCCCTGGCAAGCCCCGGCACAAATTAAGCACTGATCTAAGGATCTGGCCCACAAATGTCATGTTTGTCTTTCTAGATTGAAATGTTTGTGCGAAGAGGAATAGAGGAAAGACTTGTGGTTCAGCATCATGCACAGTACTACCACATTTTTTCCCTTCTAGCTCTGTTGTGGATAGAAGCAGAGGTATTGACACCAATATTTGTTCTTACTGCACTGTTTTATTCACTGGATTTGCAATTTGCAACCCATGCTTTTTGCCTTCACAGTTCAGTATAATTGAGAAGACCAATAATAAAGTTATTTAATCCCCTTTTCTGCAGAAGCACCTGTGCTATTTATTGCAGTTATTAATTTTTCATATTTATATACAGCTGCTTTTTATGTCCCAGGGCAGCCGAGACAATATTGAAATTTTCTCTTTCATTTGGAAAGCAAGTGGTTTTGTTTGTTCATTACGTCTGACTAACAGGCCTTGCAAAAAGGAACAATGAGCCAAATCTTTAAAGGCTGACACCACACTAAGTGTACAGAGAAACAATGAAGAGCTGGAGGAATAATTTAGCAAAGATTGATTACATTTTTTTTTTTACTTTCTGTTCCCACGTTACCCAGTAACAGATTTTCATTTTTCTTGAATGTATTCGTTGTTTGAAATTTTAGACACTGAATATCTTCTGCAAATACAGCTTGGTTGGTAACTTGTTTGTGAACAGGTCATTGGGATTGATCAGTATTCCCAATTTGAGCTGTTTTGAGTGGACACATTAATCACTTGGCATGTTTCTGTTCCCTGATTTGGTGGATCAGATACACTATCTGATGTGGATTATTGCAATTAAAAAATAATTTCCATGAATATTCTGCACTATTCACTTAATATGTGCTGTTTTGGTGAACATTAGAAGAATAACATTTTAGAGTATACCAAATTGCAGGCTAATATCTTAAGTCATTTCCTCTGACAACGACAACACCTACCATATAGGCATATGCATGGTCAGTGATGAGAAAGAACCAGATTTCTGTAATGAAAAGTGCACAAAATAATAGCTAATAACTGAGCGATTGTATTTTAGCTGTCTGCACCAGGGAAACAGTTTAAGTTGCCATGGAAATTATTTCCAGGTACAAATTCTCCTGATCAAGAAATGTTGTTGGATGGTTTGGATGACCTGCCAAGGTAGTAGAAACAAGAGATGTATCACAACCAATGTCAGATTGCAGTATCTGTGCCATTCATGCCTTCACAGTCAGATTATCCATTATGTAAGGTCAGCAAGGAGGCTGTGTGACTTTATTTGAACTTTAAGACATACAAACATTAAATACATTATACCTGACTCATGCATTCCAGCTTGATGCAATAGGGGTTGTAACATAAAGTAAGAGGCATGACAGATATGATCTTTGGGTTAGGACGTCTTCTAAGCTCTGCTGTGATGACAGTTGTATGCAAAATATATTTTTCTTCCACAGACTTTTGTGTTAAAAAAATTTCTTCTTTTGTGCCTGCATCCTGTTTTATGAAAATATATGTAATCATTCTCCTACCCTAAAGAAAGTTCTTCCACTCACTCTTCTTAGCCTCTCCAAAACTTCCCCAGTCCCCACAAATAAGATTCATCCCCTTCATTTCACTTGTGTCCAACCCCAATCCACTCATGGAAAGTCTACAAGAATAAATAAGCTTTGCAGGCTGTCCTGAAGGTCAGCAAATCAAGTGGGAGAGTAAGTTCTGGAGCTGAAGACCCCTCAAGAACAAATCTGCACAGACACACCTGGAACCCCAACCTGGGGTATTCTATCTGCTACCCAACATCCATAAACCTGGAAATCCTGGACGCCCCATCATCTCAGGCATTGGCATCCTGACAGCAGGATTGTCTGGCTATGTAGACTCCCTCCTCAGGCCCTATGCTACCAGCACTCCCAGCTATCTTCGAGACACCACTAACTTCCTGAGGAAACTACAATCCATCGGTGATCTTCCTGAAAACACCATCCTGGCCACTATGGATGTAGAAGCCCTCTATACCAACATTCCACACAAAGATGGACTACAAGCCATCAGGAACAGTATCCCCAATAATGTCACGGCAAACTTGGTGGCTGAACTTTGTGACTTTGTCCTCACCCATAACTATTTCACATTTGGGGACAATGTATACCTTCAAATCAGCAGCACTGCTATGGGTACCCGCATGGCCCCACAGTATGCCAACATTTTTATGGCTGACTTAGAACAACACTTCCTCAGCTCTCGTCCCCTAATGCCTCTACTCTACTTGCGCTACACTGATGACATCTTCATCATCTGGACCCATGGAAAAGAAGCTCTTGAGGAATTCCACCATGATTTCAACAATTTCCATCCCACCATCAACCTCAGCCTGGACCAGTCCACACAAGAGATCCACTTCCCGGACACTACGGTGCTAATAAGCGATGGTCACAAACACCACCTTATATCGGAAACCTACTGACTGCTATTCCTACCTACATGCCTCCAGCTTTTATCCAGACCACACGATCCATTGTCTACAGCCAAGCTCTACGAGACAACCGCATTTGCTCCAACCCCCAGACAGAGACAAACATCTACAAGATCTCTATCAAGCATTCTTACAACTACAGTACCGACCTGCTGAAGTGAAGAAACAGATTGACAGAGCCAGAAGAGTACCCAGAAGTCACCTACTACAGGACAGGCCCAACAAAGAAAGTAACAGAACGCCACTAGCCATCACTTTCAGCCCCCAACTAAAACCCCTCCAACGCATCATCAAGGATCTACAACCTATCCTGAAGGACGACCCATCACTCTCACAGATTTTGGGAGACAGGCCAGTCCTTGCTTACAGACAGCCCCCCAACCTGAAGCAAATACTCACCAGCAACCACACACCACACAACAGGAGCACTAACCCAGGAACCTATCCTTGCAACAAAGCCCGTTGCCAACTGTGCCCACATATCTATTCAGGGGACACCATCATAGCACCTAATCATATCAGCCACACTATCAGAGGCTCGTTCACCTGCACATCTACCAATGTGATATATGCCATCATGTGCCAGCAATGCCCCTCTGCCATGTACCATTGGTCAAACTGGACAGTCTCTACGTAAAAGAATAAATGGTCACAAATCAGATGTCAAGAATTATAACATTCAAAAACCAGTGGGAGAACACTTCAATCTCTCTGGTCTCTCGATTACAGACCTAAAAGTTGCAATTCTTCAACAAAAAAAACTTCAAAAACAGACTCCAACGAGGGACTGCTGTATTGGAATTAATTTGCAAACTGTATACAATTAACTTAGGCTTGAAAAGAGACTGGGAGTGGATGGGTCATTACACAAAGTAAAACTATTTCCCCATGTTTATTCCCCCCCTCCACCCCCCACTGTTCTTGTCAACTGCTGGAAATGAACCACCTTGATTATCACTACAAAAGGTTCCCCTTCCCCCCGCTCTCCTGCTGGTAATAGCTCACCTTAAGTGATCACTGTCGTTACAGTGTATATGGTAACACCCATTGTTTCATGTTCTCTATGCATATAAATCTCCCCACTGTATTTTCCACTGAATGCATCCGATGAAGTGAGCTGTAGCTCACGAAAGCTTGTGCTCAAATAAATTTGTTAGTCTCTAAGGTGCCACAGGTACTCCTTTTCTTTTTGCGAATACAGACTAACACGGCTGCTACTCTGAAATTCCTCAAGAAATGGGCTCATTCACTCCAGCTGATGTGCTGTCACACATACAGAGAAATGGGCTCTTATGTAGTCAGCATCCAAACCGCTTAGGACTTTAAAGGTCAAAATGAGTTGGAAGCCAGGAGAGACTCCAGAGCATAGTTGTAACAAACAGGCAGCCATATCCTATTCTCGCTGAAGTTCAAGTGTTCATGCAATGCATGTTGCAGGTAACACAGTCTTGAGGAGACAAAGGCATGAGTAACCTCATCAAGGGCAGCAACCACCTTTCCCCTCCCCACCAAAAGTAGCATCCTTTAGTGTTACAGTTAGGTTTGCTCCATAATGGAGCTCTGCTCCTGTTGGGGAGGCACCCCAGCAAATTGGTTATGCCCCAGCAAATTGGCTTCAAATACTATCCCTTGTGTTCTCACTCATTCTCTGTGAGCAATGAGCATCAATGGTGTTTGTAGTGCCTCGGGAAAGCCGACGTTGCTACCAGCTGCACCATCTCCCACTTGTTTCTTCCCCGAACATGGGAGGCCAGCGAACTTTGTCCCCACAAGTTCCTTATGGAGCAAGCTATATGTCCACATGCGCAGTCACATCCAGGACCAGCATCCATCTCTGGTGGCGAGCACCCCTCTGTCTACCCCTCAGATTCTGGTTCCATCGATACCGCCGAAGTCCAACAGGCCCCGCCATGAGCACAAGAAGTATGGCCATGGGCATAAGGGCAGACCTGGACTGCCCACAAATTGCAGTGTTGCCAAGTCAAGCCAGGTTGGGTGAGAAGTCGCGTGTTGACTCAGCTACTAGAGGTCCCAAGCGGCCCTGGACAGAGGGCAAGGACAAGCATCGGCGTGATCCACCAGGACAGCCACTGGCCCCAGTCAGCACTCTGGCATCATCACCGATGCAGCTGCCACCTGTGCCATCTGCACTGTTGACAGCACCCAGACTCTCCAGCCTGCCACACTTGTTTCTGCACACGCCCAGCCACCTGGAACTGCTACTGCCCACTGAAGAGCGACTGCTCCCATATCTGGGTTCTCCTCTTTTCTCTGGATCCCTGGACACCTCATTACTGCCTTCTTGTGCCACTCTGTGATCTCTTGGCATTTACACCTCGGCCCTGAGGCAAAGGCAGCAGAAGCAGTCCTTCTGCCCCTTCCCCACATCTCCTACCTGCCCTACTATCCACACCAGTAGGAGACACCCCGCTGCTGCCAGCGACCTCAACGATCACACTACTCCGCCTCCATCACCTCCACCTCATCAATTCTCTTGCAACACCAGTCCAAGCATCAGATTTGACTCACGGGTTGAGAACTGTAAACCTTCTCTCACCCTTCCCCTGGTGCCCTGTATCATCTTTGGGGACTGTCTTGCCCTGATCGCCCACAATTGGGGAAAGATCACCATGGACCATTGGGTACTAGAGATCATCCATCACGGGTACTCCATAGAATTCCTCTTATTCCTCCCCATATTGTCCACCCCACACTTACCCTGGAGATCCCTCCCATCGAGACTTCCTCTGATAGGAAGTGCATGACCTCCTCCTCAAGGGCGCCATAGAGCATGTCCCCCTTCCTTATTGGAGACACGGTTTTTATTCCCCATATTTCCTCATTCCAAAAAAAGGAGGCAGACACTGTCCTATTCTGGACCTTTGGGTACTCAACAGATTCATCAGGAAATTCAGGTTCTGGATGGTGGCACTCCCCATGATTATCCCTTCTCTCTCCCAGGGTGCCTGGTTTGTGGCTCTTGACATGAAAGAGGCCTATTTTCACATCGACATTCACCCAGCCCACCAGAAATTTTTCCATTTCACAGTCAGACACTCCCATTACCAGTTCCATGTCCTCCCCTTCGGTATTGTGGTGGCTGTGATGACCCAAGGAAAGTCTTCACTGTTGTCAGAGTGTAAATGTGACATCTCGGCCACTCTGTATTTCCCTATCTGGACCACTAGCTCCTCATTGTGCCTTCCCACCAACACCTTTTATTGGCCATCCTGGCCTTTCACAATCTCCTCAACACTCTTGGCAACACTCGAGGCAAAGTCGGTCCTCGTCCTGATCACCTTTATTGGTGCACGCTTGGACTCTATCATGGCCTGAGCTTTTCTCCCAGTAGACCGCTTTGCCACCCTTACTTCTATAATCCTGGATTTGCACTGCAACCCCCGCACCTCCATCTGCTGATGTGTCTCCATCTTCAGCCACATGGTGGCATATACCTCAGTACCATGCCCACCTCCATATGTGTTGCCTTCAGCTGTGGCTCCTGTCCATCTACGGACCACAGACAGATCATTTGGACAAAACCGCCCTGCTCCCCCCAGATTGTTTTGGCCTCCCTCACATGGTGGATCGACCCTTCTAAGATCATGGTCAGTACTCCCTTTACACTTCCCACCCCGCATGCTAGTCTCACCATAGGTGCCTCTGTCACCGATTGGGGGCCCCACCTGAATGGTCACACAGCCCAGGGCATCTGGACACCATGAGAAGCCAGGATGCCCATCATCATCCTGGAGTAAAGGCCATCTGCCTTGCCTGCCGGGAGTTGCTCCCCCCATACGATCCCATCACATTCAACTGCTATCTGACAACATGGCAACGGTAGTCTATGTCAACAAGTAAGGTAGCACCAAGTCCCCCTCTCTCTGGGCAGAGGCCATCTACCTGTGGAACTGGTGCATCTCACACTATGTCACACTCCAGGCCACATACCTCTCAGGCTCCCACAACTCCGTTGCAGACATGCTCAGCAGGTCCTTCTACATGGACCACAAGTGGAAACTGCACGATCTCACACTCCAATCTGTCTTCCACAGGTGAGGCACTCCGCGATGGGACCCCTTCATGACCAGCAAGAACCACAAACTCCACTTTTATTGCTCCAAGGGGCGCGTGAGGGAGGACTCATGGGACAATGACCTTCTCCTCCCCTGGACTGGTAACCTATGCTATGCCATTCCGCTCATCCCACAAGTCCTGCATAAGATTTCCCAGGACTGAGCGATGGTTATACTGTTAGCTCCCTTTTGGCCTGACCAGTGTTGGCTCACAGACCACCTCCGCCTCTCTGCTCACACCCCGCTCCTCCTCTGCACACACCTGGAGCTCCTCACACAGGTGTGGGGCCAGCTCTGATACCCCAACCCAAGCCCACTGCACTTCACAGCTTGGTATTTGGATGGAGCTTGCACAGAAACAAGGCACAATATCCTCATGCAAAGCAGGAAGTCATCTACCAGGGCCTTCTATCAAGGAAAATGGAAACAATTCACCTCCAGGGATCATCGCCACCATTACCCGCTGGACTTCATAGCTGTTCCTGTCGTACTGTACTATTTTCTCCACCTCAAAACATCAGACCTCGCCCACAACTAACTCCAAACGGGTCCACCTGGTGGCACTCAGTGCCTTCCAACCCTCGGTGGATGGTATCTCTGTCTTCGGACCCCCAACCACAGTTGGCTTCTGCAAGGGTCTGCTGAATATATACCCCCCAATACTCAACCCCACACATTCCTGGGACTTTAATCTTGTTCTCTTTGCCTTCACAAAGCCGCCCTTCGAACCCCTTGTAACATGCTCTCTCTCCCATGTCTCCATGAAGGTGATCTTCTTGGTGGCCATCACATGGGCAAGATGCGTTAGTGAACTGGTGGCCATGATGGCCGACCCCCCCTACACAGTCTTCCACAAGGACAAGGTTTCCTTACGCCTGAACCCAAAATTCATACCAAAGATGGTGTTAGAATTCCACCTTAATCAGTGCATTCACCTCCCCTTCTTCTATCCCAAACCCCATGCCTCCCACAGGGAAAGAGAATTACACTCCCTCGATGTCCGGCATGCACTGGCCTTCTACATGCACTGGCCTTCTACATCCACCGCCCCCGTGCCTTTTGTGCATCGCCCCGGCTCTTTGTTGCCATTGCAGTCTGATGCAAGGGACAAGCCCTCTCCTCACAGTGCATCTCCACATGGATCTCCTGCTGCATTCACGAATTCAACATACTCACCAATGTGTTTCCACCTCCTAGAGTCACAGCAAACTCCACGCAAGCATATGCGGCCACGTCAGCCTGCCTTGCAGACGTGACATGGCAGGACATTTGCTGTGCAGCCACGTGGCACTCCATCCACACCTTCACGTCTCACTATTTCCTTGCCCGGGCGGCAGCTACAGGTGCAGCCTTGGGCCACACTTGCTATAGACAATAATTCCTCACGAGTCTTCACACCTTTCTCCATGCTGATCACTGCTACTACTCACCCAGGTCTGGAATCCATAGCAGGCACCATCACTTGAAAAAAAAAGAGTAGTTACTTACCTGTAACTGGAGGTTCTTCAAGATGTCATCCCTCTTTGGATTTCGATACCCGCCCTCCATCCCTTCTGCTTCAGACGACACTGCTTATTGGTGGTAGGGATGCTGGAGTAGCATTGATCCACACGGCCTCTTATAGTCTCAGCTGCAGACATGAGAATGACGCACGATGCACGTGTGGATCAACGGACCCTGCTACAAATCATTCCAGCGCCTGGCCTGCGTGAGCACCTACATTTAAAATTCATATAGGGACCACACATCTGGAAGAACCTCCAGTTACAAGTAAATAACCTACTCTTTTCCAGTAAGGCATCGTACCAGCAAATCCTCATGCTGAAATGCACCAGAAAAAAATAGATTGTGGAGATCAACAGCGTAGATCTGACAACCTCAAATAGATTTTCAAATGTGATATGGATACACAGCCCCTGGTATGTGAGGCAGTGAATGGCAAAGCTGCTGATTCCCAGCCAAAACTGCTAATGGGGCTTGAAGACAATATGGAGCATTATATGCCATGTACTAAATATACATTGGAGTCTTAAGCCCCCTCCACCTGGGCGTTGTATATCTTGCTCTCCATTTAGGTGTCAGTGATGATTCACAGTACTCTTCACATGCAGATACCAGTGAGCTGCCGTTGTTACAGACTTGTTTTTTATAACAATATCTGCAAAGGACAGATATTTTACACACTACCAAAATATAACAACAGAGAGGAAATGATTTCTCTGGACAGCAGTTCCCACCCAAAACCCGCTTTCCCAAAAGTAGCACAATTTAAAAAAAAAAAAACAAAAAACCAAAACCAGATGGCAACTCTCAGAAAGGAAGTTGAGCAATATAAATCCTCAAGAAGAAATGATGTTCAATGTTGGTACCTTCAGTGAGGTGATGTCCTGATTGCAAATCTTGCCAACAGCTGAAAAAAGGTGGTTTGTGTGTTATATATATCACAATAATGGAAGCAAGTTGAGCATTTATCAGCATCCTATTCTTCCCCTCCTTCCCACACCCCTCCTCTGCTTTGTTGTTACTGCAGTGGGAGTCCTGATCTTGATTAGGGCCTCCAGCCACTGTTGTAATATAAAGAAAAAGAATAAATACAGCTGTGGGGCATTGGGGCGGGGGGCGGGCACTAGGGCACTACATATTTTCCTAATTTTTTTAAATTTCTAAATTTGAAATCTTTCTAATTTGTACACAAACTGAGTAAGAGACAGCACCTGCCCCGAAGAACTTTCCATCTAAATAGAAAAGACAGACACAGGAAATATTATTATTCCCATTTTAGAGATGGGGAGCTGAGGCACAGAAAGGTTAAGTGGCTTGCCTGCCACACAGAAAGGCTGTGGTGGAAATTGAACCCAGTTTTCCTGAATCCCAGTCTGGTGCCTTAACCCCAAATCCATCCTTCCTCTAATCCACACCTGTGCTTTTAGAACTTGGATTTAACTGAAGCATCCTTGCAGCCCTAGATGTGCCCCGCCTCTGTGCTGTCACACTGTGTGGACATTAGTTACATAGCCCCTATGAGGGAGCTCCATTAGCCTTCTCTCCGACTGTGGCATGCTCTTAGCACGGGAGCAAGGATTTAAAAAAAGCAGCCGCCTAATCCACTCCTGACCCTCCTTAGAAGAGCCCTCACCCCCCACGTTTTCCTCCCTGCTTTCCTTGTTGCTAGGGCCTGCATGTATCCTGGATACCGAGCTGAGCAAATAGCTGAGTGGCTCTTTGGAAAGCCAGTATCGCAGCTGGGATCGCTGTGCACCAGCACGCGCAGGCTTCCTGCAATAAGGAATTTAATGTCTTCTTTCTGCTAACGCAGCGGAGGCGGTTGCTTTGCTGAAGAAGAATTGGAAACCCGTTGCTGTGCTGAGTTAGAAGGAGATAAGCTGGACTGCTTGGTGGGAGGAAGTGGGGTTCTGGCACATGTGTTCTATCTCGTTATGTACCGATAATGGCTATACCGAGTCCATTAGACTTCTCCTGACAGCTGCAGAAGAGCTCTATTGTGTGTAACTCCGTTCTTCCCTCCCTCCTCCCTCCTTTCCCCGCCCCAGGAACCGTGCAGTAATCAGCTAAAGAACTGTTTTTGTCTGGGGGCTGAGCGGGCCATCGCTGGCCATGGCGAAGGGGCCAGACCGAAGTAGGCATAAATGGAGTGCGCTTCACACGTTCCTCCGCTGCAACATGAACCCGGAGACCCAGCGGGTAGTGGTCTTTGTAATCCTGCTCTTCCTCATCCTCATTAATGTGGTGCTGATGTTCCTCTTGGCGTTTCACTGAAGGAGGACAGTTGTTGCGTGGTGGTGGTGGATTGGGGGTTTCCAGGACTGGGCGACAGATCAGCAGGTCAGCTTGTCATTGTCTGATTCTGGTTTGCCTGTCTCCCATCACGGTGCCCGTGTGTCTGACAGTACCCCTTGTTGTTTTGATTAGTCAGCACTCCTCCCCCAACCCCCCACTCCTTGTTGTCATCGTCTGTGCCTTGCTGTCCGGAGCACCGTTACACCACTGAAAGTGAAAGAGGTAACAGAGCCAGCCCTGGCAATTGAATAAGTGCTACCCATGGTGCTAAACAGCCCCCATTCAGAACAATGGTGATCCCATACTTGTGCGTAGCACTTCTCAACCCACAGGATCCCCAAGTGCTGTACAGACTGTGCACTCTCTTTGCTTGTTGAGTGGCAATCATTTTATAGCAAACCATCGTGCAAGCAATGGCTACAGGTGCTGTCAAAAGCCTGATCCATTCAAACCTGCATTGCTTTCTAATTGCCACTGTGAAATATGTGCTGTGTGGTGGGATGTGAGTAATGTCCAATTAACTGTAACTGATTAATAATGGATCCTGCGAGTGCATCAGGAATCCATGTTTGACACAAAGCTGCAACTGTGTGGAAAGAGCATTTTGTTGGCTTTTATCCTGTTTCTTTAATTACCACCCCTTGCTTGTATAGATGTGCATGTCTGCTAAAATGGCTGGCAAAATCACTGGACAGAAAACGGCTTTCATGCCCCTTATTTCTCGTAGAAACACAATATCCCTTCACAGCGTGATCATTGGCTCCAGGAGCACTGAAATAGGCCTGTTAGAAGAGAAGGGGAATGAAGCTGAGCCCCCGACACAGCTTTTTCAGCTTGGTGATGTCATATCACCAGGCTTGTTACTTCATGAAATTCCAGACATACGCAGTGGCACGTAAGTGGAGCAACATTCTAACTGGTAGCATTAAAGGCAAATGAATCTCGAGAAGACACACTAGAAAGGAAGCCATGGGACTGGTTTTTTACTGGCACAGCAAAAGCTCAGTAAAATGCCCAAGCCCTTAAAAAAATCAACACGCTCCCTCTTCATTTTGCAATTGCAAGCAGCATGCAAATGAGATGCAGGTTTCATAAGGGCAGTGCATTTCCCTGTGATGTTATTGGAGCTGCCATGATCTTTTTCAGACCTGAATATTAATGACTTGTGGAGTCTGAGCTGATATTTGGAGAGCTTTGGTTGTGGTGTTGTATGTGTCATATCACGTATGATGTTCTCTGTACTGATTATTTACATGCATATGAGTAATACATAGATGTTGTGCCAAAATCCTGCCACTTCAGCACACACAGAAATGAAATGTGTATTTCTTTGTCTTTCATTGTAACCATACCTGACACCCATATATTATCCCATGGATCACAGGGCTGAGATACTGCAAATCAGATCCCATGGTGCTTTTCTGAGTACCATCCGTGATCTAATGTCAGTGATCAAAATATACAATCATTCCTTAGAGGACAGCATGGTGAATCCAGCTCTTGGAATTCTCACACATACATTGTTTTCTCAAGCTGCTTAAAAAACAAATCTGCTTTTCAAAGAGCTCTCCCCATTCTAGCTTTGCGATTATTCTGTGATCGTAATTTTTTTTAAAGTTATAACTTTACAGAGGTATTAGGGAAAAGGGATTGTTTATAGGTAGGGGTGAATTATAGATACAGCCAAGCAAATCCCTCAAAATATTAAAGGTCCAGCGTTAAACTTTGTTCTCGGGTGCACAAGTCCCAACTCCCAGTGAAGTCACTGGCAGATGCCTTTGAACGAATGAGAGCAGAATTTGATCTTCATTTTTCACCAGGCTTAAGCAAGCTTTGATGCCTTTGAGGGCTGGCTCCTGCTCCTCCTGAAGTCAATCCGAGTTTTGTCACTGACAGTAACGGGAGCAGTACTGGGCCACAGGGTATCAGAACTGCTTACAGAAAGTTAGAAGTCTCAGCTATTAATACCTGTCCTGCTCTATGCCTTGATAAGGTGCAGTACACCTCTGGCGTTTTTGGATAAGAACCAAGGATATTTATGGTGACTCCCTCGTAGAAATATAGCTATAGATAATATTAGTTAGAATTAGGGCTGCCAAGCAATTGCGCAATTTAAAAAAATTTATTGCGATTAATCACGCGATTAATCTCCCTGTTAAACAACAATAGAATACCATTTGTTTTAAATATTTTTGGATGTTTACTACATTTTCAAATGTATTAATTTCAATTACAACACAGAATACAAAGTGTACAGTGCTCACTTTATATTTTTATTACAAAGATTTGCACTGTAAAAAACAAAAAAATTGTATTTTTCAATTCACCTCATCCAAGTACTGTAGTGCAATCTCTTTATCATGAAAGTTGAACTTACAAATGTACAATTATGTACAAAAAATTGCTTTCCAAAATAAAACAATGTAAAACTTTAGAGCCTACAAGGCCACTCAGTCCTACTTCTTGGTCAGCTAATCACTCAGACAAACAAGGTTGGTTACAATTTGCAGGAGATAATGCTGCCTGCTTCTTGTTTACAATGTCACCTGAAAGTGAGAACAGGCGTTTGCATGGCACTGTTGTAGCTGCATTGCAAGATATTTATATGGCAGATGCGCTAAAGATTCACATGTCCCTTCATGCTTCAACCACCATTCCAAAGGACATGCTTCCTTGCTGATGATGGGTTCTTCTTGATAACAATCCAAAGCAGTGCAGACTGACGCATGTTCATTTCCATCACATGAGTCAGATGCCACCAGCAGGAGGTTCATTTTCTTTTTTTGGTGGTTTGGGTTCTGTAGTTTCCACATCAGAGTGTTGCTCTTTTAAGACTTCTAAAAGCATGCTCCACACCTCGTCCCTCTCAGATTTTGGAAGGCACTTCAGATTCTGAAAATTTGGGTTGAGCGCTGTAGCTATTTTTAGAACTCTCACATCGGTACCTTCTTTGTGTTTTGTCAAATCTGCTGTGAAAGAGTTCTTAAAACGAACATGTGCTGGGTCATCATCTGAGACTGCTATAACATGAAATATATGGCAGAATGCGGGTGAAACGGAGCAGAAGACATACAGTTCTCCCCCCAAGGAGTAGAGTCATAAATTTAATTGACACATTATTTTTTTAATGAGCATCATCGGCATGGAAGCATATCCTCTGGAACGGTGGCTGAAGCATGAAGGGGCATACGAATGTTTAGCATATCTGGCATGTAAATACCTTGCAACGGCAGCTAAGTGCCATGCGAATGCCTGTTCTCACTTTCAGGTGACATTGTAAGTAAGAAGAAGGCAGCAGTATCTCCCATTAATGTAAACAAACTTGTTTGTCTTAGCGATTGCAGAATAAGAAGTAGGACTGAGTGGACTTGTAGGCTCTAAAGTTTTACACTGTTTTTTTTTTTTTGAGTGCAGTTATGTAACAAAAAAAATACGCATTTGTAAGTTACACTTTCACAATAAAGGGATTGCACTTCAGTACTTGTGTGAGGTGAATTGAAAAATACTATTTCTTTTATCATTTTTACAGTGTATATATTTGTAATCAAAAACAATAATATAAAGTGAGCACTGTTCACCTTGTATTCTGTGTTGTAATTGAAATCAATATTGAAAATGTAGAAAAACATCCAAAAATATGTAATACATTTCAATTGGTATTCTATTGTTATAAGTGCGATTAATCACAATTAATTTTTTGAGTTAAACGCGTGAGTTAACTGTGATTGACAGTCCTAGTTAGAATGCATCCATTGATCTCCCAATCGTTTGTCTTAATATACACAAACCATGTCTGGGCAGGGTGACATGCATATACCCTGAAATATTGATTACAATCTTTGAAGACCAAACACAGTCCTGTTTGTTAAGGTAGAGTCATGAAACCAAAATAATTCTGTGCTGATCAGTAGTTGATCATGCTATTGGTCACTTAGCCATTTGCCAGCGATCCTTCGGCTTTTCCCCACCTCCTTTTTCAACCAGTCAGCAGTTGCTGGAATTCAATATCAGGACTCTCATCACCCAGTTGCAGTCTGTTTTTGTCCATTACACACTGCCCAGTGATGTGCCAGAGGGAGGTCCCAGAAGCCCCCTTTTTAAAATATCTACCACAAAATTGGCGGGAGAGTTAGAATGGTTTCCCTGATTCTAAAGGACTCTGCCCTCCTCTAGATATTGCTCAGTTGTACCAACTTGATTTGCTCAGTTGTACCAAAATGATTTATTTCTGGGGGAGTTCATAAAAATACTTCTGTAGAGTAAGTGTAACACCAATAGACCCCAGTCGTCGGGACCATGGGGATCAAACCTGGGACCTCCGGAGCTTAGTGCATGAGCCTCTGCTGTGTGAGCTGAAAGCCAACTTGCTGTTAACTAAGGCTGATGTCCATCTGTCTCTTCCTCCTTCCCTGCCTGCCTGCCTACTAGGTGGGACAGAACACCACATCCAGGAGGTATGTGGGTTATATAAGCCTTTGCTTGTGGAAGGAATCAGATTGCAAAATATGTCAAAGAAGAAATAAAAACCCACTGCTCCTCACTCCCTACCAAGGTCTTCACCCCACCCTGGTGTCCTTCAGATCTCACAAGCTGAACACTGAATGCAGGGAATATACTCATTATGCTTTTCAGGAAGTTAGAATACACTTAACGTTGCACTTAACGATTTGCCAAGTGATGTTACCTGTTTTCTTGGTTATAAGAAAGTGTTTCTTGACAGGAAGGAATTCTCCAGTCACAGATGGTGTTTGTCACAGGCTAAATCCAGGGGGAAATTTGTCCCTTGTTAACATATTAGTGTTATGTTCCACTCTTCCACTCTTCTCCCATCCACTGCCACCACCAGTTTCATATCTGTCCCGGGAAGCAGCTTTTGCCCTTTTTTGCTCAGCCACAGTAGCTGATGGCTTTAGGAGTGAGATGCATTCTCACTCCAGCTTCCATGCAGGACACACCACACGATCCATTGTCTACAGCCAAGCTCTAAGATACAACTGCATTTGCTCCAATCCCTCAGAGACAAACACCTACAAGATCTCTATCAAGCATTCTTAAATCTACACTACCCACCTGCTGAAGTGAAAAAACAGATTGACAGAGCCAGAAGAGTACCCAGCAGTCACCTACTACACGATAGGCCCAACAAAGAAAATAAAAGAACGCCACTAGCTGTCACCTTCAGCCCCCAACTAAAACCTCTCCAGCACATCATAAAAGATTTACAACCTATCCTGAAAAATGATCCCTCACTCTCACAGATCTTGGGAGACAGACCAGTCCTTGCTTCCAGACAGCCCCCCAACCTGAAGCAAATACTCTCCAGCAACCACACACCACACAACAAACACACTAACCCAGGAACCTATCCTTGCAACAAAACCCGATGCCAACTCTGTCCACATATTTATTCAAGTAAAACCGTCACAGGACCTAATCACATTAGCCACGCCATCAGGGGCTCATTCACCTGCATGTCTACCAATGTGATATATGCATTCATGTGCCAGCAATGCCTCTCTGCCATGTACATTGGCCAAATCAGACAGTCTCTACGCAAAATAAATGGACACAAATCTGACATCAGGAAACATAACATTCAAAAGCCGGTAGGAGAACACTTCAACCTCTCTGGCCACTCAGTAAAAGATTTAAGGGTGGCAATTTTGCAACAGAAAAGTTTCAAAAACAGACTCCAATGAGAAACTGCTGAGCTTGAATTAATATGCAAACTAGATACCATTATCTTGGGTTTGAATAGAGACTGAGAGTGGCTGGGTCATTACACATACTGAACCTTTTTCCCTATGTTAAGTATCCTCACACCTTCTTGTCAACTGTCTAAATGGGCCATCCGGATCATTGCTACAAAAGTTTTTTTCTCCTGCTGATAATAGCTCATCTTAATTAATTAGCCTCTTACAGTTTGTATGGCAATTTCCACCTTCTCTGTATGTGTGTGTGTGTGTGTGTGTATATATATATATATCTATCTTCTTACTATATGTTCCACTCTCTGCATCTGATGAAGTGGGCTGTAGCCCACGAAAGCTTATGCTCTAATAAATTTGTTAGTCTCTAAGGTGCCACAAGTACTCCTGTTCTTTTTGCCGACACAGACTAACACGGCTGCTACTCTGAAACCATTCTAATACCATTTGCATTAACTTTTGTGGCCCTTCAAAGGTGATGCAGCAGCAGCCAATGGAGTGGATCCTGGGGAGCGTATGAGTCCTAAAATTGCTAGCGGTCATTGCTTCTGCTAGCGGTCTGCTTCTGGAGACAACCAAGATGTCTGGTTGGAAGCATAATTCTGGCAGATGGTGCTTCCAGGGCACTGATATACCCCACTGCTGACTGCCATGGCAGCTCCCTTGTTCTTGACATGCAGCAACTTCTGACACAAAGGTTCCTGGACCGCTTCTGACTTGAAAAGTGCTAGCTGCCATTAGTGAGCAGTGGAGAGAGCCTAGCAGAGTTGTGGAAATAGGGTTGGGAGCAAGCTAAAGACAAATAAAGGAAAGGCTTCTTGCAATGCAAGCTATTATCACCCATGTTTTTAAGCTAGTAGCAGAATTCTTTAACACTTGACTCCGTTGCATATGTGTATTGTGTGTGTGTGTGTGGTTGTATATCGAGAATGTACAGTATGTATATGTGTACACACACACTATATACTGGATATAAAACTACATTACAGCAATGTTAAGATTGCAAATTTAAACACACAAAATCCAGGAGATGGAATAATGAAGGTTCTTACAGTGATTTAACATACCCAGTCCTGAATATTGAGGCACACATTTGACAGCATAGCTAGTTATCCAGAATACTACACATGTGCACCCTTGGGCAGTTTAATGTTGCTATGAGAACCTTAACTCTGGCATTTCTTGACTGTTGATGTTTAAATCTGCAATCTTAGCACTGCATTAACTCAGCCTTTTACATTAAAATTCCTTGATAATGTTAATAAATGCAATAAAGAGAGAGAAAAACAAGTCAATGTTTTTTGTGTGTGTGTCATAAAAATTCTCCCATAAAGCCTGACTCTGCCCTCTGTAATTGGCTTGGGGAGAGCCTTACGTCACAAATGCCCCCTTGAAATTATTGAGACTACATGTGGAGTAAGGGTATCTCTCGATGTGAATAACAGTGGCAACCTCCGGCTCCAACTATAGTTGCCTTACCTTTTAAGCCATGAGGTGCTAGAATTGTATGTGTGCGTGTCCTTTTCTTTATCTCAAATTGGATCCTTTGTAGGAAGAAAATCCTCAGCTCAGCAAGGCTGTGGTCCCAAGTGCTGGAGTGTTAAGGGGCACACTTTTCAGTAAAGATAGCAGGGTTTTTAGCAGGGTTGGAGTTTGTGAAATGTGTACAAAGGCTTTTCCTGCCTTCATCTGTATGCTGCCTTTGATTGTTCTGTAATGTCAGTTAATCCACTTCCTTCTTTCCGTAATGATATCCTTGGAAGGCAAGCATTGCTGTACCCAGAAAAAGATTTCTGGGGAAAATGTCTTGGGGCTGAAAGCACAATACTGAGAGTCAGGAGGCCTGCTGCCTATTCCTGGCTCTGCCATAGATTCTGGGTGACTTTGAGGAAATTGCTTTAGCTCTCTGCCTCAGTTTCCCTCCACAGTAAAATAGGGATAACAAGACTTCTCTCTCACAGGGGAAGTGGGAGACTAAATGAATCAATGTTTGTAAAGCTCTTTCAGCTCTTCAGTGGAAGGAGCTAGGTACATGCTGTATATAATTATTTCACAGCGTAGATGGGAGTTGAAGGGCCCAACAATCCTTATGTCAAAAAGGAAGTTGTTACAAAGACAGTGCAACTCTGAAATCCTGGAGCAAAGTGCTAATTGGAGGTACAGACAGTAACTCCCCTCTTAACGTCCTCTCGCTTAACGTTGTTTCAATGTTACGTCCATGCTCCATTACAGAACATGCTTGTTTAAAGTTGTGCAATGCTCCACTGTAACATCATTTGGCCGCCTGCTTTGTCCATGGCTGGCAGCCCCCCATCAGCTCCCTACACCCCCCCCCCCGCAGCACCTCCCGCCCGTGGATCAGCACCTTCCCCCTGTTCCCCCTGCCTCCTGCCCACGGCAATCAGCTGTCTTGCGGCATTCAGGAGGCTGCGGGGAGGAGCGAGGACACAGCACACAGCCTCCCTCCTCCCTCCCCTGCCTCCTGAACGCCGCAAACCAGCTGATTGCAGCAGGCAGGAGGCAGGGGAGGGAAGGGGGAGGCACTCATCTGCGGGGTCCGCTAGCGGATGGGAGGCGCTGGAGTGCGGGGGCATAGGGAGCTGATGGGGGGCTGCCAGCCATGGACAAAGCAGGCGGCCAAACAATGTTAGAGCGAAGCATTGCACAACTTTATTAAATTGCTTGTTTGAAATTGTTTAAAATGTATATAATGCCTTTTGTCTGGCAAAAAAAAAAAATTCCCTGGAACCTAACCCCCCTATTTACATTAATTCTTACGGGGAAATTGGATTCGCTTAACGTCGTTTCGCTTAAAGTCGCATTTTTCAGGTACATAACTACAATGGTTAAGTGAAGAGTTACTGTATATCTCCAGACTCCAGCAGCCCTGGATGGTTGTCAGGGAATACAGGGTAGGGGTCTGAATCTGGGTCTTTTGCCCCTAATATTTAATGAGGAAATGATGGATGAATTTTTTTGGGCATTTCCATCTCTTTATCCAGTTATTTGTAAGATGGCCATTTTCATGGTATCTGGGCATAGTTTTATGGTTGGAAGGGGAACACTTATATTTGTTTCTCTTGCTCCACCCCAGCCTTGCCTACAGTCATATATACAGTCTCAAGCTGGGTACAGCTAATTATGCCATCACATCTGTTTCTGAAAGTGGGATTTCTCACCTTGAAATCCTCACTTCTGGCCTATAGAAGTTAATCAACCTGTATTTAGAAACCGTGACTCATTCAAACCTGCCTCAAATCTCAGTTTAAGAAACAACCCGGAGAGATGACATCAGGCCAAGGATTCCGGAGTCGTGTTGGGTGCGAACAGCATCGGCAATGCTGAAAAGACTGATGGGAAAGGAAGGTGATTTGGGATTTGAAGGCACAAAGTTGGCATTCAGTTTTGTTTGTGTGTTTGTTTTTTGCTAGTTTCACTTAATTGTCATCAAAGGTGAAGACCCAGCAGTGAGACTGTTTGTTTTCTTCACTGCAGCAATGCAGATGTTGGGCTCAGTTGTGCTTTTGGGCACAGCCCTGACTGAGGAGCAGTGTGGAAGCGCAAGGGGGAACACCCAGTGATGTTGAGCCTCAGACAAATTTCTGAGGCACAGTGTCTCTACTGGCTCTCTATTTGTGCTGGAGAGTAATGCCTTGATGCACCTTTTGGGGTACAGTGCACTCTTCCACACCCCACAGCTAGCCAGCTTCTCTGGTCCATACATGGGGGCAAAAAGCCATAGCTCCCCTCACTCCCTACTCACTGTCTTCCTTGTTGCTCCTGGGGGAGAATGTTCCAAGTGCAACCTCTGTACTTACCCAATTGCAAGAAGCGACCCGCATGGGCTGCACAGAGGTGTGTCCTTATTGTCTTCCACTCCCCTACACAGCAATATGGGACCAGGAGAAGCGGTCTAGCTCTAATGGACCAGAACATTTCACTGGCAGTGGCCTGTCCAATGAGAGAGCAGGGCCTGCTAAGCTTGTTTCTTTGCTTTAAATGTAGACAGTACAAAAGTTTGCTCCCTTCCGTTGCGGAGTACTGGACCTATGTCAAGGAGGGAGCTGTTTGCTTTTGATCATGTTTTGGTCTACGTCTATTCTCCAAGGCTAGATTCATTTTTGTAGGGTGACTTTTGATAACCATCCGCTGTCTTTGTGATTTATTCCTGGGCTCTAAGGCATGGAGCTGGCCAGATAAGAAACACGTTAAGTATTTAGAATGATACCATCAACTATTATTTGTAATTTATGCTTTTGCTGTTCTGATTTTTAAAATGTCCCATTGCACAGATTAGATAAGATTAAAAACTGAGGAATGTTTGTATTTATATTGCATCCCTGGGCATGTTAACTAATGAAAAAGCTGCAAAGTATGAAATAAAATGGCATTTCTCTTGTACCTATTGACTTATTCCTCAGTACAGATTTGTGCTGGGGTTACTTCAGGCATTCCAAAACAGCCAACACTTTCAGCATTGTTGTAATACACCAAGTACCAGCTCCTCCGCTGCTGTAAATTGGCCTAGCTCTGTTGCGTTTAAGGAGTTATGCCTGTTTACACCAATCAAGGATCTGGAACAAAGAACCTAACAGAGAAGATTTTTTTTTCTCCCCCATCAGCCCCTCGCCCCCTCCCCCCCCCCAAAAAAAAGTTTCATAAGTGGATAAGCAAAAGCAGGATTTGAAAATTACCATGAGGAATGTGGTAAGAAATTGTAACTGAACGTTTCAGTATTTATTATATTTCTATTACAGTAACACCTAGAGGCCCCAATAGGAATCAGTGTCTCACTGTACACATATATAGTAAGATGCAGCCCCTTCCCCAAATGGCTCACAGTCTAAACAGACAAAGGGCAGGAAGGGAAGCGGACAGAGAGAAGGGAAGAGACGTTGCCCAAGATCACACAGCAGGTCCATGTCAGAGTTGGGAATAGGGCGGAGGTCCACTGGGTCAGTCTAGTGCCCTAGCCACTCAAAAACACTGCCTCTGATTGCCTTGCAAAGCCGCTTATTGCAAGGCCCACGATTCATTTTGCAACCTCTTCCATTGCTGAGGGATTCAGTCCCATGGAAGAGGAGGAATCTGTTGAACACTTGTGTGTTTGGCTAGGGTAAGGAAATAGTGTTACACAAGAGGAGGAAGAGAACCTGTGATCTGCCCCAGCTCAGCTGCCTTATTTTCCAGCACGGACTAGAGGCAGCAATATGGATAATGGACCAAGGGAAGCCACTGGCTTTCTTGACCAAAATGGCAATCGAAACCTCAGATGAATGAGGAAAATGGGAAATATTTAAATGGCATAAGCATGAGAGGACCCCAAAAGATTCCAACCAGCTGCTACTTCTATCTACCCATTACATGTACCATCAATAGGATTTTTAAAAACAACAACATATATTTACTCAGAGAAGGAGTTAGGGAGAGAACTTGATTAGAACAAAGGAGCTCTTGTTAGAATAAAAAAGGAGAAAGTGAGTGACTACATTTTTACTCCCACAGAAACCAATCAGATAAGGAATAATAAAAGAATGACTAACATTTGCCTAATGACGAACATGTGAAACGGCGTCAGTTCTGATTTCCCCCTCCCCCCCCCCAGCCCTGCTAATATTGAGATTTTATTATGGCCACCTAAGAAAGGAAGAATGGACAAGGTCTATTTGATCACTAGCATAATAAGGTGAAAGCCTGAAGTATATGTTTGTGCGTAAGAGAGATACAGATAGAGAAATTGCCACTATAGCTAATTTTTTGGGTCATTGGGCACTTGCAGTTGTTTTTACAGAAGAAGCCAAAGGAAGAAGGCAGAGGCTAATTCTTGAATAGTTCTTTGGGGGCCGGGGAAATTGCCACTAAGGGTCAAATCCTGAAAATTCTGGGGCTCCTCCTGTTAGGTGCTGAGTGTCCTCAGCTCCCATTAACTTGGGGCAGGATCTGGCACATGACTGTTAATCCAAGGGGGATTTTTTACAGACGATCGTAGCAATAAAAATCATTTTAGTGTGTTCCTTGCAGCATGTTCCATTAAAATTAAATTACACACAAAGACAAATGAGGGCTACTTTCTGGCAAGCTGCCTATCCCAGAACCAGAGATATGCTGACCTTTTGCTGATTTGAAGTGGTTTGCAAACACCACTGTTATATTTGCTTCTTGCAAATGTTTCCTCTTGCCTCATTTGTAAAACAAATTTAGATTAATTTACCTCCAACCTACAGCTGATTCTGTAAGTTACTGAGTCTCCTGGGGAAGGAATAAAGGTCTGGCTCAAAGCTTAGAGCATTGTGAGTCTTTCTGGTTCACTCGTCTTTCCACAGATGAAGAGCTAAGGCCAGGTGTTTATGCCCAGGAACTCTTTGGCTGTGTATCTACCAACTTTTTGTTTTTTTGGTGCAGGGGATTCCTGATCCATTAGTGGAGTAATTGGACTTCTCCCAGTGGAGATAAGAGCACTATGAGCTTCTCAGGCAGTCGCTGCTTTTCTAAAACTGAGCTGGCGTCTCCTGAGTTGTCAATGTGGCCTCCAGCCAGAGGGGGCGGCGGTGGTATGGGGGAGCCAGCTAAGATGCAGGCTGCTGGCCCACAGCTAAAGGGCACCTGATCTCCCCACATGTCAAAAATGGCAGCAATACCTTGCAGAGGGAGAAGGAAGCAACGGGGGGGGGGGGGGTGTACAAAGGAGGAACCTCAAAATTTGGCAGCAGCCCACTTTAGGGACAGGAGTTTAAGGGGAAGTTTGAACTCCAGCAAAGAGACAGAGGGACAGGTGGTATCATGGAGGATAGTAAAGGGGACATTGGTAGGAGAGGCTCAAAGAGAAATTCAGATCCTCGAGGAAAGAAGAAAGCGGGGGATGGGGAAGGACCATGGAGAGAGACTAGAATACAGAACACAGCAGCATGTATATGTAGTATAATCACAGGCACATAACATTAAAATGAAGACAATAACTAGCATTCCCAATTGTGTCCTTGAGTAAAGATAAAATTAAAAGTTGCAACAATTTTGCCAGTCACAAATAATTAGAGGTGGGCTGAGGAGGTGATGTTTGGATCTGGATTCCTTCCTGTTAGGTATAGGTTAGGTTTCACAGGGTTTGAAGCCAGGTGTAAAGTAAGGTTCAAGTTTGAAGGTGCCAAAATCTTTCAAGCTGCTGTTGTACAATTAGCTACTCTTGTGAGATTCCCTCTGTTTGGGCTTCAAATTTTATGAGGTCAACCAACATTTTAGCTGTATCCAAGCTAGAACTGGAAAATAGGTCCCTTATTGTCTGGGATCTGACCCACAATCAAGACCACAATGGAAAGTTCACATATGGGGATTCAAATCCAGTCCTCCTTCCTTCCCATCTCCAGAGAAGAAAAGAGAAGAAACTCACAGGTGTTTTGATTTCAAAGTTCTAGTTGTGACTGCTCTCTAGTTAATATTGTAATACACTGACTAGCTCCTATGTGTTGCTTCCCTCTACTGGAGAGAATCAGAACAGGTCAACTGTATGCCATTGGCCCTACACTTAGAACAGCGACTTGAGGTTCTACTTGTCTTCAGCTCAAGGGGCAGGAGGGTTTGAGTTCTGTCCTGGTCTCATGTTGAGTTTTAGAGTGGCTGTGGTGTGCAGCAAAATGTCAAAGCTTAAGAAGTTCAAAGAGACCTAAGGGAGTAAGGTTTCCACTTGCCATTCAAAGTCAATATGAGTTTGGCATGTAGGATACTTTGAAATCCCAGGCAATGCTTTTAGCAGCTGGTGCCTGTTGCTTGTTCCCAAACGGTATGGCCAGAGAGGTTGGGTGTGGGTGCATGTGTGTGTGTGGCGGGGGGGGAGGGGAGGGGTGGGGCAGGGCAGGCTAGCCAAAATTTGAAGCATCTTAAGCCACTTAAAGGCCTTAGACTGGTATAAGCTGCGTAAGTCACTTTAAGGCTTTAGATGGGTTTAAAATTAAGCTGATTTAAGGCTTTAGAGCAACTTAAGTTCTTGGGCCCTGTGGTTTTAAGATGGTGTGGTCCTTTAAGCAATCACTTAACTGCCAAAGGCCTTTTGAACATTTTTGAACGACACTGTATTTTCTTAGTTTTATACGCATGCCTACTTGTACTGTGCATTCATAGATAGGAGAGTGTTCCCACTCTGCATGCTCCACAGAGGGCATTTTCAAACCCTCATAACTACTAACTGATGAACTATACATTTTCCAGCCTAGCACAGGTTCTGCTATTCCTCACTGAGGAGCCTACACATCAAGTCTGAATGTTCAGAGTTCGGCCATTTGTTAGTACAATGATGGTCAGAATGGGAAACAGAAAATTGCTTTGGTTTTGTTTTTACTATCGTCTCATTCAAAAACAGTTGAACAAAATTAGTTCACAATTACCAGAAAAAAATACGGCTTGAGGCTGGGAAAAGAGTATGGAAAATTTCATCTTCAAAGAATAGTCTTCTGGAAACTTGAGTGAATGATAACAAGGGTTTCTGGAAGCCATTTTACAACCTTAATTAGAGTGGTAACTAACAGCAACTTCTGTAATAAATTAACATTTTGTTACCTGGCGTGATAGCAGGAACTGTCTTTTATAGAATGATGATAACCTTGGGAAGGATTCAGTGGTATTTTATCTTCTGTGGTTTCCTTTGCCTAAGACTGAGGATATTAGCTCTAGAAAGTTAGCAGACTCTGTTACGACGTAACACATGATAAAAACAGGAAACTCCCATATCTCTACCAGGAGTGAATGGGATTTCTCTGGGAGAAAGCATTACCGAATTTGTTTCTGGTTGATGAAAGTGATCGGTCATGGAAGGTCAGAGGGGAAAGTTATGGGAAATCTGTCCTTAGAATGGATGTTGAAGAGAAGACTTCCCCCAAAAGGTGCATGTATGTGCTGTGTAGTGGATCCCTAACCTGCAAAGCACTGCAAGTGATGCCTGGGTTGTAGTTCTTTCCTATAACCACTTCCCCCAACACACACACATAGCTTCAAATAAAGGCGAGCACCGCTCTGCCTACTCTGCTAAAAACAAGGATAGCATCCCTCTTCCCCCTGGCTTGGGTAACCTGTTTCTCTACAGCTCCCCTTCCTCCTTGGGTGGCGCAGTGGGAGCTCCCCCTCCTGTTTCAATCTACTTTAACCACCTACCGCTGCATATTCCTTGAGAAGGAAATTACCGCAGGGAGCAGGAAGAATTGGAAGCAGGATTCAGTAGGTAAAGCATTAAAGGATAGGAATATAATTAATGACAAGCAATATGCTTTTATGGAAAATAGGCCTTGTCAAACAAATCTGATTTTATTCTTTGGTGAGATTACAAGTTTGGTTGATAAACATAACTGGTAAATGTAATAGACTTTTGTAAGGAATTGGACTTAGTAGCATGTGACATTCTGATATTAAAAAATTGGCACTATATAATATCAATAAAAAAGGAGTACTTGTGGCACCTTAGAGACTAACCAATTTATTTGAGCATGAGCTTTCGTGAGCTACAGCTTGAGCTTGAGCTCACGAAAGCTCATGCTCAAATAAATTGGTTAGTCTCTAAGGTGCCACAAGTACTCCTTTTCTTTTTGCGAATACAGACTAACACGGCTGTTACTCTGAAACCTATAATATCAATAGAGCACATGCTAAATAGATTAAGGACTGGCTAACAGACAGGTCTCAAAAAGTAGTCATCAATGGGAAATCATCACATGGGGTTGTTTCTAGTGGGGTTCCACATGGATCAGTTCTGGGCCCAACACTATTCAACACTTTCATCAAAGGTCTGGAATCAAATATAAAATCACTGCTGATAAAATCTGCAGATGACACAAAGATTGGTGGAGTGGTAAATAATGATGAGGACAGGTCAGTCATACAGAGCAATCTGGATCACTTGGTAAGCTTGGCCCACTCAAACAAACTGTGTTTTAATACAACCAAATGCAAGGCCATATATTTAGGAACAAAAAATGCAGGGCTGCACCTACATGGGGGGCTATATCCTGTAAAGCAATGACTCTGAAAGGGATTTAGGGGTCACAGTAGATTAGGGTGACCAGATGGCATGATTTTATAGGGACAGTCCCAATATTTGGGGCTTTGTTTTATATAGGCATCTATTATCCCCTACCCCCATCCCGATTTTTCACATTTGCTGTCTGGTCACCCTATAGTAGATGAGCAACTCAACGTGAGCTTCTAGAGCAATGCTGTAGCAGAAAGGGCTAATGTGGTTAGTATGGCTTACACTGGAATACTGTGTCCAGTTCTGGTGTCCATTTTTTAAAAAGAATTTTGAAAAACTGGAGAGGGTATAGAAAAGAGCCACAAAAATGATTGCAGGGCTGGAGAAAATGCCTAACAGTGAGACACTTAAGGAGCTCAGTCTGTTTAGTTTATTCGACAGAAGATTGAGAGGTGACATGACTACTCTGTATAAGTACCTTCACAGGGAGAAAATCTCAGATACTAAAGGGCTCTTTAATCCAGCAGTGAAAGGCAGAACAAGAACCGATGGTTGGAAGCTGGAGCCAGACAAATTCAAATTAGAAATTAGGCACAGTATTTTGGCAGTTGTGGTGCTGAACCATTCAAACAAACTACTGAGGGAAGTGGTGGAGTCTCTATCTGTGGATGTTTTCAGATCAAGGCTGGATTCCTTTCTGAAAGGTATGCTTTAGCCAAATACAAGTTATTGGGCCAATACACAGGTAACTGTGTGAAATGTAGTGCCTTGTGATATACAGGAGATGAGACTAGAAGAGCTAATGGACCTTTCAGGCCTTACATGCTGTGAATAAATGACCGTCTAGAGGTTCCCTTCTTAGTAACAAAAGGGGAAGATGATTTCTTAAAGCTCCTGGGTAGGGGAATGTTAATTGCCTGGGCCTGGCCCATGCCAGGAGGCTGGTTCTTTTTTATTACTGTTGTTTTTGTGAAAACCAGCTTGCACAGTCTCTGCTGACCTTTTTCTTCTCTCCTCTCTCCTTCCCTGAACACAGAGAGTTGGAGGGCGGGATGAGGGGGATGGAAGCGTTGAACTAAAGGAGAAATTTTTAAGTCAGGGGCAGAGATTGGCTAGATTACACCTGTACATTTACAAGAATCTCTAGAGTGAGTGCAGCCATGATTCTGGGCATGATGGGAAATAACATGCTATATAAAACTCCCCTGCTGCACTTTCCATAAAAGCGGGAAGGTGAGCTCCTCCATAGGGGAAGGATTAACAGAGTGAAGCAGCTGGAGCAGTCTGTGGGTTTTGCCTTTTGGGGGGCTTGCTGACTTGCAGACTGGTGGGACTGAAGGCTTAATATGTTTGGTGTCATGACCCAGTTATTTTTTTTCTGTTTCTAATACACGTGTTCGGAGAGATCCAAAGAAATATTCAGAAAAATAGAAGCAACACTTTTCAGATGTATTTTAATTCATGATGCAATGCTTGACTTTATAGCTACTCTTGATTAGAAAGTATTTGTTCTAGGGTCACAGAGCAGAAAATGTGGTTCCTGTGCCTTATCCTCTCTCTTGACTGGAGGCTGAGCTCCCCTGTGCCTGATTGATTGCCGATGCACCTGGTATAGGCAGGGCTGCTTTTTCAGCTTTTAGTGCTCAGCATAAGCAAAAGAAGATTATTACTGTTTTATTCAAGTAGAACTAATCAGCTGACAGATAAATATTTCCCAAAGCAGCCTCCATCCCTGGTTTCATAGGGTTTCTACACAGTTCACAGATCTTTTATCTCTGTTAGTATTGCCTGGAGCTTCCGCGAGAACAAGCCTGGGACATATGAGGCAATTATGCTGAGGTATACAGCCTTAGACCAACAAGAGCTGAACAGTCAAAATACAAACATGCATATAGATGCAGTGCTTGGCAAACTCAGTTTCTTTGCATACATATAATTGGCTTAATTTCAGTGTAATTATGTGGATTTGCAGTGGACCCCGGGCTGTTTGTTCGCCCCTCTTGGTCATATTTGTTCAGCCCTAGAAGAGACAGAGCTTGGGATCCTAATGCAGCAGCCTCTAACGTACCTTATTGTTCACTTTTGTGACATATCAAGTAACATACACAGTGCTTCTTTGGTGAACTGTAAATGAGCAGCTAACAAATTACAGCCGATTGTAGCTATGTGGACAGTTAAAAGCAGCTGCAGATGAATAAAAATGCTTATGTAGTATTAGAGCACCTGCAGTACGGTCAATATTCAGTCTCAGTGGTACACTGATAATATTGCATTTGGCTTGCTGATGTATCTTTGCACACTCAACCTGGGTGTAAATAAAGAGAACTCCCTCGTTTCTGTTCATTTACAGAGTTGCAAACAAAACTGAGAGCAGGTCTGAAGAAGGCAAGGTTTGCATTCTGTTTTCTATGATTTCCCTTCCAGAGACTCTGGTTCACACGTTGCTTAGGTCTAAGGTGAGCAGGTAGCAAGTGTGAAAAATCAGGTCACTTTTTGCGGGGGGAGGAGGAGTTAATAGTTGCTTATATAAGACAAAGCCCCTAATATCGGGGTATCTGGTCATCTTACGTAGGTCACAAGAACAAGTTTAGCTGTAGGAAATGCAGGCCTTTAAGAAAAGCTCTGGAGTGGTCAGAATGAAAAGTTGCCGAAGTCACAGAATGGACCAGTTAAACATTGTTTTGTATGGAAACTGACCTTTGTTTCTCAGTGACTATGGTAAATAGCAAGAGTAGGGCATGTGATGTGGTAACTGTGAGCCTTTTCAATACTCCATCTAGCGTGATGCTTCTGTGGAAGGCAAGAAGCGCTTGTAATTTACCTGCCTAACTGTGCAGTGTTCTTGGACATCTTGCAGAAAACCCTTCTCCTCCTATTGTGCTTCCTCTTAATTAACAAAAGGAGAGTCTTAACCATCCCATTCTTATCCCAGCCACATGTCTCTGCCAGAACAAGCTTTGTTGAATTCTACAGTGTCCATTGTGGTTCAGTGCCATGTCTGGAACAGCTGCACTTACAAGTCAGAGAAACTATGTGAAATAATATCAATAGTTTAATAATATTTATGGCAATGACACCATGACTGATGTTGAGTAGTGGCACAGTCTACTCTTAAATGATCTATCTCAGAGGAGGGTCTGTTAAAACAAGGAGTCATTTACTCATTCCATGAGAGTCCAACAAAATATTTTTTTTTAAAAAGCTGCAGATCAAAGACATGATGTACTAAAAGGCAGTACATAATATGCTGGTAATAATCAGTGAACTATTGAATTTTTCAGTACCTGTCCCCTCCCAAAGGCCAAATAGATCCCGGAGTTAAAGTGGCGTTGAATCAGGGAGCTGTAGCCTTCAGTCAAGGTGGTGTTTCAAATATTGCGGGACTAAATGGGGTGGGAAAGTCCAGAGCCTAAATAAAACATTTTTCTCCTCACTCTTCTGCCTTAATCTCCTCTCATTGTTCCCTTAGTGTAGAAATGGTGTTAACTTTTGATGAAACAATAGTTGGTCTATAATCCCCACCACCATTTTTGAGTAACTACTATGAGTCCCAAACACCTTTGGCATGGATTTATCTGCCTACTCCTGGGTATTTGGTAGTTCAGCTGTGACTCTGTAGCTACATACACAACCACCTTTGTAGCTACATTCCTGAATGTAGAAGACTTCAGGTATTAATACTAGATGCTGCATTAAACTAAAGGACAGCTTTGCCATCCACCCATGCCGAAGCCTGAGCTTTTCAAAGCTGATTAAGCGTTTTACTGACACGGCTCCCATCAATTTCTATAGGAATTCTGTGTGTAAAATCCCTTCGTGAGCTGTCAACAGCTCAACCCAAGATCATTGCTAATGTTGGGTCTGATTGGTGGGTCTGATTGGCCATACTGTCTTCTTTATAAAGATAGGCAGTTCTGACTGCCTGGTGCTTACAGTGTTAATTTATTAACGCCTGCTGAATCTTGCTTGTGTTGCAGCAGCAATTTTGTAAAGAAGCGTCATATAGCTGTGTATGGCCCCATTCACGGACTATGACGTGAATGTCTCTGGTCCTTGATTCTACACTCAGAGCAGGGGATTTAAGGCCATAGTGGAGTTATTTTATCTTATGAGCTCTTCATAACTTGTGTCTTGAGAGGCCCTTTGAATTCTGTTCTTTTCAAGGATTTCTTAATTAGTCTACTCCATAGCTATGTGACAGTGGAGCAAATGAGTCATGCCTGAAGGGAGAGGAGACATTTCAGCAGTAGGCGTCTATTCCCTTTTGCTATGTGAACCACGAGTAAGCAGCGTGGTAAATAGCCCTAACAGCATTATTGATTAATTATCAAGCCTGAACGCCCACACACACACAGCTTAATAGGACAAATTGTATACCATGCATTTAGAAGTGTGAAAAGAGCTCTCTACTGCTGCACTAGCTATGGTAGCAGTTGGTTTTCTGGGTCACCCACTACCACTATCTGATCCTTGCTTTTCTTACCTAGAAAATGGTCCCATACTAATACCAGTTGTATGATCCAAACTCATCCTAACTCAGTGTAGATGGGAAGTAGTGAGGTCCAGTAGATAAGACACAGGACTGGGATTTGAGTCCTGGATTGTATTCCGGCTCTGTCATTGATAGAGTGTGTGACCTTAGGTATGTCCCTTAACTTCTCTGTAACTCTTTTTTCCCATCTGTAAACTGGGGACAATGATGCTTGTCCACTCTTATGAGTCCCTTTGAGATGCACAGATGAGAAGTGCTCTATTCCTGCTAAGCATTATTATAATGCACCCCCAATAGCTGGAGTGCTGAAAAGACATGAGGCATGGCTGAAACATTTTGGACCATTTTAGCTGCTATATTAATTCTAGGGATGGTCAGAAAAGCAACAATTTGATTTCATGAAATATGTCACAGTTTGGGAATTTGTTTGTGAGAGAGCAGAACAAAATGGAGATATTTCAAAACATGTTGCAAAAAACCTCCAGAGAGAGTGAGCCATCCTCTCACCACAAGATAGCCTACTGGTTAGGGCACTCCCCTGGGATGTGAGAGACCCAGGTTAGAGTACCCACCCAGCCGTATTCAGAGCTGGGACTTGTCCCTATGTCTCCTACCACCTAAGTGAGTGCCCAAACTAATTGGCTATTCCAGGAGTCTTTCTCTCCCTCCCTCACCTGGACCTGAGAAGCCTTCCGTGCAACATTTTGGCGAAACCCATACATTGCCACAAAACATTTTGGTTTAGATAAAATAGCATTTTCTGTCCAAAATAGTTAGGTTTTTTTTTTAAAATGCAGCCAGCTGTAATGCCTCCTGTTCTGCATCCTGTAGCATGCAGAAGATCCCCTGCCTTTTTTCTTTATGTACTATTTGTATTGGTACCAAGCCAAAAAAACAGTAACACAGGATGTGATCAACTGTGCCTGGAAAAATGTAATCAATCTCAGGTGCATATCATAGCCAATGTTGGGCTATACAGCACAGTGGATGGATACGGAGACAATATTTCAGAAGAGGTTATTAACATGACTGAAGACAGAGTATTGAAGACAGGGTATAATAAGTAACTTTGTCATGGAACAATATGTAATGCTGACAGACCCTGGTCATTGGCAGGTGGGATTGAACCGGGGACCTCTGGAGCTTAGTGCATGAGCCTCTACCACATGAGCTAAAAGCAAACTCACTGTTAGCTAAGGCTGTAGATCAGACTCATTAACTGCTCTCTCTCTAAGTGGTTTCAGTGCCACTAGATGGGACAGAACACCACACCCAGAAGGTGTGGGGATTACACGTACATACAAGTTTTCTCCTTTCCGATCCTCCTTGGGGCTGTTCATGCCACCCAACTTCCAGAGGCTAGCACTGCACAATGGGGTTACAGAAAATCAGGATTCACACGCCCCCTACATTGGATTGACTGTCTGATGACACTTCCCTAACCAATCGTAATGGGAAGAGTCCAGTGTTTTCTTTGACCTCTCAGCAAGGGAGCCCCCAAAGGTTCTCAGAATCGCATAGATGTCTAAGCCGTCATTCATAGTCATGTCCAGGCCCTGATGAAAGCCCATAAGTGTTATTCTCCAGAGGTTAAGGTTAATGGGAAAGTCTCTGACCCAACAAATCAGGATGGACTTGTAGGGAAAAGTCAGATGGACATTCCTTTGGTAGTGACTATCACAGTTCAGGATACAAAGATTTCCCGTATGTACAGTAGTCCCTTGCTTTTATTTCTTCATGCATTTTTTAAAAATGATCTTTTAGGGTTGAAGTATTCCAGGCTTGGTCTCTGCCTGAGCATAGCTTTTACTTTGAATGTTTGAAGTGAACCTCCTCTGATGTTACTTAATCATGAGTGGGTTCAGGGAGGGGATATTGTCCCCATGATTATAAGGACTTGCTGCTCTGTTTTATCACACAGATCATTGAAAAATGACTCAACCATGGCATGTAAATAGTCCCCAGTGAGGAGTATGTCCAAGACTAAGTTTAAAAAATATTGTTTGGAAAGTAAGAAAGTTGGGACCATTTGAAAATTACACACTGAATACCCGTAGTAGAATCATTCCTTAAATTCAAGTGATTGTTCGAGAGATGGGTTGTGCATGGGTGCATTTTTTCCAAAGTAAGCACTTTTTGAGATATGTTAATAACCAGTTGACCCTAAGCTTAAGCATTTGTGTTACTTTGAGGACTTATTTAAAGTGGCTTAAGTGCTAATTTTAACCACCTTAAAGACTTAAAGCAGCATACAATCTTAGGTCACTGTGGTGTACGTTCTGTTCTGAAAAGTGGCTCTGTAAAAATGCTACCATTGGGTTCCATTTTTGTATCTCAAGGGCTTCTGTAGCAAATATGACCTGGTGCCACAAATGTTCTCTGAGATCTAAAGTGCATGCTCTGTTCTTTCTGGCTAATGCATAATCACCAATAACAACTCTTTGATCCAAAATCTGCCTCAGTTACCAAGCACCTCTCACTGTCTCAAACTGGGGTGGAGCAGATGCAGTAGAGGGCACAATTTGGCTGAGCAGTTGGCATGTAGTAATTCTGTTGATGAAGCATGAGCCAGAATGGACTTGGCTTCTTGTCACTTTGCTGCTTCTGAAGGGCTCTAAAGCAATAAAATCTGATTGGGGGGAGATGACTCTGAATACAAACAGGGTGCAGGGCAGGTCATTTCAGCAAGGAGATGCCATTTGAAATAGTCATTATTCAGCCCTATGAACTGCACTAAGAAATGAATGTGCTTTAAATTCTTGTGCTACTGCAAGGATTTGAAGGTTCTTAGTCACACTAGAATAAGAACCAGACTGAGGCTTTAAACTGGGCCTGTACTGGGACAAGGAGGGGCTACACTGCAGCATGAACCCCTGGAAACCAGGAGTTCACACAAGAATGGCAGCCTTCCAAAGCTTGCAACATGCTGTCTTCTCCAGCCAGATTCACTCTGCTGGACAGTGTGAGTGTGTGTGCAGGGAAGGTGACATGGTTCTGTCCTCCTCCTGTTCACAGTGGGGTGACTTGTGCCATTTGTGGCAGTGATCTGGAAGGCCGGTGCTCAGAGAGTGCAAAGACTGCGACTGTGGCTAATGTCTCCCCCACCTCCCATGAGCACCCACACAGAGCCAACTACAATGTAGCCTCGAATATTTGGATGGAAGCTCTCTGAGTGTCCATGTGGGCCTGTGCTAGTTGAGTGAAATGCTTCTGTTGGAGGTAACAGGTTGTCAACGCTTTACTTGCTCTGTTCCCAGCTCATCAGCGATGGCAGCGTGGTGTACGCAGAAGCCCTCTGGGATCACGTCACCATGGATGACCAAGAGCTGGGATTCAAGGCCGGCGATGTCATTGAAGTGATGGATGCTACCAACAAGGAGTGGTGGTGGGGGAGGATCCTCGACAGCGAAGGCTGGTTTCCAGCCAGCTTTGTACGGGTAAGGACCTAAACATTGTTTTTAACCCCAGTCCATTGACACCAGCTTCCTGATAGGAGTGCCCCAAGCACTTCCGTGGCTGGAGGTGATTTGGTGTAGAATGCACTGGTGATCAGAGCCATGTACATTGTTGCTTCCCTTTAATAATGCTGTGCTAGGGTTGTCAACCCTCCCGGTTTCACCAGGAGTCTCCCGGAATTGGGCTCTATCTCCCGGAGGCTACTGAAGCCAAACTGAGGGATTTTAGGCTGCTAAAAGTCCAGTGGCACAGCATGGCTAAAGTGGGCTTGCTGCCTGCCCTGGCCCCGCCCTGCTCCCAGAAGCGGCTAGCATGTCCCTGCTGCCCCGGGTGGCGGGGGAAGGAGTCTCCATGCGCTCACCCTGCCCCGAGCACTGATTCCGCAGCTCCCATTGGCCGGGAACTGTGGCTAATGGGAGCTGCGGGGCAGTGCCTGCACCCCCTCCCCCATCCCACACCCCAACCCACTGCCCTAGTCCTGAGCTCCCTTCCAGAGCCAGCACCCCATACCACATCCCAAACCCCCTCCCGCACCCCAACCCTCTGGCCCAGCTCTGAGCCCCTTCCCAACCCAAACTCCCTCACAGAGCTTGCACCCCACACCTCCTCCTGCACCCCAACCCTCTGCCCCAGGCTTAGCCCGGAGCCCCCTCCTACACTCCAAACCCCTTGGCCCCAGCCCAGTGCCCGGACCCCCTCCCACACCCCAGCCCCCTGCCCTAGCTCTGAGCTCCCTCCCAGAGCCAGCACCCCACCCCACCCCACTCCACCCCACACTCCAAACCCCCTCCTGCATCTCAACCCTCTGCCCCAGCCTGCTGAAAGTGAGTGAGGGTGGGGGAGAACGAGTGATGGAGGATGGAGCGGTGCAGGAGCGGGGTCGCGAGGCGGGGGCAGGGCAAGGGTATTTGGGTTTGTGTGATTAGACAGTTGGCAACCCTATGCTGTGCTGAACTGAAGCCTCAGTGGATCTCTCCATTTCTCAAGGTAGAACCAAATCCCCAGCGAGTGTAAAGCATCATAGTTGAATTGAAATCAATGGAGCCATGCTGAACCTACACCCCAGCTGAGGATCTGGTCCTACAAGCCCCATTTATTGGATGTGACAGACTTGGTGGACAAAATGCGAGGTCCAGAAGTGTAGTCTGTGGTTTGGATAGTGCAGAAGTGGGATTCATTCCTTACTGCTAGTTTGCCAGGACATCCGTGTTCTCCTTACTTATGGGGGAGAACAAGAGTCCAGGCAGATTCAGTGCATGGGCCCCATATTTTCCTTCTCTTTCCAAGTAAGAGGGAATTTAAATGCCATTGTGTGAGCTGCAGTTCTCAGTATGGAATCCCGGCTCTGCATTCACTGCTCATGGGCAGTCTCTTCAGCATGACTACATTAACTGAGAATTTATATGGGCAAATTCAGATCTGTCAGGACACCTGGATTCTCAGTCATTTGTCCTCACACAAATTACTTGACACAAATTATGTATTTATGCCTGTAGCAAAAGTCCTGGTTGGGAGTCTGACTGATTGGGACATAAAAGTTTTGAAATCTTTTGCTAGGGCTGTGCAGGAGGCAAAGAAGAAGTTCCTTGTCTCCTCCTTAGCATCCTTAGTCCCTAGCAGAAGACCTGTTCCAGATGATAAAACGTTGTAGTTTGTAAATAATATCACTTGGATGTGGACCTAGCTCTGACCTTCTATGGGGACAGAACTGTTTCTGGAGAGTCTTTTCTGCTTGAGCACCACACTGAGGTTGCATTGGAGGAGCTTCAGGTTGTTGCCTATAAGTTGGACCCATGTCCCTCCGGCGTGGTAAAACCCTGTGGTGAGACAGCATATCTGTTGCTGACAGGCATTGTCAGTGCTGGCCTTTAAAAAGGCAGGATGCCAACTTCTCCTACTGGAATAATTAACGGCTCTTTGCTCCAGCAACTCAAGCATTGCCAATTATCACTTGACCTCTGATCTATTTCAGGGAAGAGCTATAGGGAATGGAGTATCAAAGCAATTCCAGCTAACCTGGGCTTCTCAGACTTCCTTGATTCTACGCAATCCAGTTTTAGTTGTGGGTCTAACATGGAGATTGCACTGGTTTTCCTGGTCCATGCTCTCCTGCTAGCAACAAAGGCAAATCGGCGTCCCACATCTTTGATCCATCAGCTTTCGTCAATAATGTTGACCGGAATGACTACATTTAGCTATAATTGAGTACACATAGGTCGTATAAATGTGGATGTGTGCAATGTGTGGGTATGGATGTGATAATCCTATCTTAACAAATGTTAACTACATAGAAATCTAAACAGACTCTTTGTATTCACTGCAATATCTGTAGCACTAAAATGGCTGAAGTGGAATGGACATTTGCAAAATGATGTTGCATGTTCCTTACTTGAATTTTCTTTATTCTTTCCTAAGCATTTTGTTTGATACTTTTCTAAATGTTATTAGATATTCAAATGGGGTAACCTGAGACCAGTTAAATATGCGCTATGGCATACTGAACTGGTATGAACTGAATTGAAAATTGCCTGGAATTACCTAACAGTGGTTTTAGTACAGCTGATGAGGTAGACTGTGTACAGCAAGTCTTCTAGGAAAATGTCTGATATTTTTGCCAATATTCATGCTGTGCTGCCATCTAGTGGCCATTCTGAAAGGCACATGAGTCTCATAACCTTGAGCTGTCTCTTCATACGGAATTACTTTCCCATTGGCATCTATATTCAATTTATATAAAGAAATGTTTTATTACTGTTATTTACCTTGTAGTAATGAGTGTCCCCTAATTTACTCCTTAACAAAGACTATCAAAGCAGAATGTATCTAGTGATTTATTACCCTAAACCAGCCCCATAAAAAACCTTCAGTCTTGACTAGTAAATCATTTACTGAGGTGCTTGCCCTTGATTTATATGTATTTCCTCACATCACACCTGTGATCCTTCCATCCAAGAGGGAGCCCATCAATGTCACACCTCAGTTAACGGGAGCAGTGGCTGGATGATGTGAAGGCATCCCCCAAGTGCTGAATAGCTATCCTCTGCCGTATTCTCAGCCCCTCCAAGGTCTACAGAGCAAACGGCCAGGTCTACTGACTGAACCTAGTTATCCTATCACTAGAATTCCCTCCACCCTCCCGTGGCCAATCTCTGGGCCCAGGTTCTGGATATTTCATAGAATTAATTCTGGAGGACACTGACTAACCAGTGTGTGGGCTCTAGGAACGTGACAGGGAGGAATTGCTGATCACAACAGCCTTGCTGTCCTCCAACATGCCCTTGTTGGTGGAAGAAGGAGCTGAATTAGTGACGCAGGCAAGATGAGAGAGTAAAAACAGGGAATTGAGGGACTGTTACCCAATGGAAACCCATGTGTGTTTGACACAGCTCCGAGTGAACCAAGATGAACCCATGGAAGACTACCCTATGAAGGCAGAGGACGGCAAAGAGGAGGATGCCAGCACCGCCGCCCGGCGTTATGGGGTGGGGCAGACAAGCAAGGACCAAATGAGGACCAATGTTATCAACGAGATCATAAGCACAGAGAGAGACTACATCAAACACCTGAAGGACATCTGTGAGGTAATCAGGCTGTGAAAGGAGAGAATGAGGGGCATATAAAATGGGTGTGACCCAAATGCATGAACTGAACCCACTTCAGAAGGGAGAGATCCCCAACCCCCACCCTACTAAGCTGTCTTGTGCTCTTCTTTTCTCTCTAGCTGCAAACTACTTTTCTTCCCTTAAGAAAAGAACCCTCAGTTAGCAGAGTTGTCTATCTGTCATATACCTTCTGCCTACCCCCTGTGTAATCACCGTGCATGTTCAGGAAATGGAGAATACTGATTCATTCCAGGAATATCCCAAATGCTCCTTTATTTGGAACACACAAAGGAGTCCTGATTAAATGTAATTAACTAAATTTCCCAAGCCAAGAAGACTAGAATACTAGCACCACTATATTCTTTATTAATAAATGGTGAGAGGTGGCATGATCAGAAATACCCATCTTCGTGCAAATCATATACTCACAGACCCAAACCGTGGGGACTGTTCGGCCTATTAGAGCATTCACTTCTGAACATGCTGAATATTCTGACATCTCCTTTCACAAGAGACATGCCATGTGATGCACCGAATAAGTGATAATTGGTGATAACAGCTTTGCATGGACATAGCACCTTTCCTCCCCAAACACTTCACAAAATACATACCTAAAACACCACTGATCTGCAGCCTCCTCCAGGATGGAGGAAGGAAGCCAACTGGGGAGAATCAGAGCACCCAACAGGGAAAACAGAGACAGTTTTATCTAAGGACTCTAGCATATTCAAGCCCAGATCCTCAGCTTGTGTAAAACAGCATAAATCCATCAATGGAGCTATGTCGATTTATACCAGCTGAGGATCTGGCCCTTTGGGTTTAACCAGAGTATCTGGTACCCATACAGTCAGCTAGTTATTTACCGGAGAAGATTCGATAGGGCAGGTCGTACCTTTGAGCATGGGTTACGGTATCATCCAAGGCATGTTTTTGACTATGGTTTGATTTCCAGGTGTGCCATTTTTAGGCATGGTACCTTCAGAAATAGTAATAAAAGCACAGCAGACTCATACTAGAAAAGTATAGGGTTTTGCTCTAAAACCCACTTTCATTGACTCCAGTGGTCTGTGGACCAGGCCCTTGAGCAAGTACCCAACACCCCTTGAAAATCTGACTTCCTTCCAGGGTTACATTAAGCAGTGCCGCAAGAGGGCTGACATGTTTACAGAAGAACAGCTGAAGACAATCTTTGGGAACATTGAAGACATTTACAAATGCCAGAAAAAATTTATAAAAGCTCTGGAGAAGAAATTCAACAAAGACCATCCACACTTGAGTGAGGTCGGCTCCTGCTTCCTGGAATATGTGAGTTGATTTACAGTGTCTACGTGGGAAAAGGCTAGTGGGCCAGATGTTAGCTGGGGTGGACCAGAAGAGAAGTCTGATATTTCTCTGATGGAATTTTTAAGCTTTAGGTTTTTTAGAATTAAATTTATAGCCCTTCTGGTTGCCAAGAAGACCTTCCCAATGTGACTCACTAAAAAGCTGCCTTGCTGAGTGCAATACCTCTCCATTGGGGGTGAAAACTCTGTAGCCTAATGTTGCCATTTGCAGGCCAATATTTTAAGTGTTTCACTGCTGATCATTTCATCAGAAACATCCATCTGGGTAGGGGATAGAGTGGCCTGTGGGGTACATGGGATGTTGGACGCATCCTAGCCTGTCTGATAAGTAGCAATTACCATAATTTTTAATTGGCCTCGGCCAGGCAAACATATAGGACATGTATCAGATGGGCCTCTTCTCCCTAAGAGGAGACTGCGGGTTGGCATAATGGAAGTGGCCTGAGGGGCACTTGTAAATCCATCATTGAGCGTATAGGCCCACCAGGGAGAGAAGTATATCAGCGCACCTGGCAGTACCCACTACCAAAAAGCACCACTGCCAAGGCCAGGGTGAGGTGTGGAAGAGACTAGTGGTTGCCTACCAGGATAGGTGGGTGGAGTCCCTTTATTGTGAAGCAGTGTAGGTACTGTAGTTGTTTTGGGCAGAGGGGCCTGCAGTGGCTGAGATCTGCACTGTGCAGCATTTTCAGGCCCAGACTCTGATATGAGAGAGATGACTACTCGGGGTTGCCTTTTCATTCCCATCACAGCAAACAGAGTTCCAGATTTACTCCGAGTACTGCAACAACCACCCCAACGCCTGCGTGGAGCTGTCCCGACTCACCAAAGTCAACAAGTATGTCTACTTCTTTGAAGCGTGCCGCCTGCTTCAGAAGATGATCGACATCTCTCTGGATGGGTTTCTGCTGACCCCAGTGCAGAAAATCTGCAAGTATCCACTGCAGCTGGCTGAACTGCTCAAATATACCAACCCCCAGCACAGGTAGGTGCAACATGTTGGGGAACGGCTTAGATGCACATGGGAATGGGCAATTTGAGAACAGTTGTCTCAGAGTTACAGAAAAAGGATACTCGTGGTAGCTGTATGTTATATTCACAGTTGTTTAGCGTGCCCTCTTACCAGATAGATCCTTTTCTATTAGGCAAACACTGAGCTTTCTCTACCTGTGTAGTAGGTACCACCCTACTGTTTGTTCAGTATCGCGTTCACTTCCTTATTTGAGCCCCAAGAGTGATATTAGCACAGCCAATAGGCCTCAACGGTCAATTTTTGCTTCCTTTGCTGGCTGTGCAGCAGCACAGCACAAAATGCTGTAGGTCCTACCAAAACAGAGGCTGTTTTTATGGGAATCTGAACAAAGCCTGAGTTAGAAGTATCATGTCTGAAAGGATGGGTTCTTTGGCCAGAATTAGCTAGGCTGTCTGAACAGCTGGGCTGTGGCTGATACTGCAGGGTATGAGGAGAGTAGTGGACTTGGCCTGCTGCTGTCCTATGGCCCAGTGGATTCATAGTGAGCACAGACACTCACCTTCAGGTATCTAGCCTGCCCTCCCTGCCTGCAGGAACTGTGTACCGTTATGGAGATCTTCTCCATAGCATCAGGGGTCATGCACAGTTCATATATTAGGTCTGGGCTGCTTCAGCGCCCTCGCATAGTCAGCCCCCAGCTTTGAAACCCGTTCCTGGGACACACTGCATGGGCACGTTTGTTCCATGTTTTCGATTTTATGGAGTCAGGGTAATAAGCTTAAAAAATACCCAGCTATCTGTTTAGGACCAGATCCTCAGTTGGTGGGAATCACTGCACTTAAAATGTCTTCAGTGGGGCTATGCAAATTGCTAAGGATGTGGCCCTTTGGCTCTAGAGAACTTTCCCTAGGGCATCATAACAATTTTAAGGCACGGCAAACTTGGGGCCTGTGTTTTTAAACAGAATCTCTTTACAGTTTTGACAGAATCTATTCAAATTCTCATAGTGCAACCATCGATCAACTGTTTTTTTAAGGAATCACAGTAATAGGAACATATTTGTGCCTAATAAAATGTGTCCCTAAATAATGCACCTGGTATAACTAGAGTTACACAAATAAACCTGACAATCTGTATTGGAGGAAAGTGATCATAGTGACACACTGTGAATTGAGCTGGACTTTCAAGTTCCTAATGACCACACTGCTGTTTCTCAGAATTACTTTATGTGTGTGTCTTACTAAATTTTTAAACACTGTGTAGTGAAAGTAAGTATATCTGGAAGGGAGTACATGGTGCAGTGGGTGCTCTGAGATTTTAGAAATGGTGTGTGAGGCAAGACACTCCAGCCGTCTTCTTCCAGGGCTAGTTTGAACACTAAGTCCCAGAGGAAGTGAGTGAGATGGGGGTAGCAGATGGTGTGTGGGTTGGTTGGGGGAAATTCTGTCCTACCACAAATAGATAATGCCTCCTGTTTGAAAGGGACCCAAGCATTTCTAAATGGTCTTGCCCCATGCCTGACAATTAAAACTTTCAAATTTAATGGCATGAAAACATTGTGACTTTAACAATTTCACTTAAAGAATAGTTTGCACCTGCTGGGTCAGATTTTCAGATACTCGGCGCTCACCATTCAGGCCTGGCTTTCGAAAGAACTCAGCTCCTTTCAAAATCTGACCTATTTTCATGCCTAAATGGGAGATGAGTTCTTCTGAAAACATGGTCCACAGGGCTCTTTGTGTGACATTCTCCAAATGCTTTAGAAATACAACACAAGTGAGTGGCAGAACCAGAAATGGAACCCAGATTTCCAGCTCTGTGCTCCAGTTCACTAGACTCTAGAGTTGCAGCACTTTTGGATTCCCGTCTGCTCATGTAGGCATGCCTAACGAAATCTGTTTCACCCTAGGGATTTTAAAGATGTTGAAGCTGCCTTAAATGCCATGAAGAACGTTGCTCGACTGATCAATGAGAGAAAGAGGAGGCTGGAGAACATAGACAAAATTGCCCAGTGGCAGAGTTCCATAGAGGACTGGGAGGTGAGGGGACTCAAGTGCCCCACAAAGTGAATGGGGCCCCCAAGTGATTATTTTATATGGCTCACTAGCCCAATCACATTCTGTCACACTCATGCTTGTTGATTCACCTTCTCCTGATAGGGATGGAGGACCTCTGAAAGACCTGAGCTAGCCTGATACCCTTCTACAGCTTTGTACAGCTCTCTGGGTGCTGTTTACCATCCGTCCTTGCTCTTTGCAGAAGGAAATTGGCACAGCTGCTTCCTGAAATTCCAATCAATCATTTACTGTTTGAACAATTTTCAAGCATTACTGAGGCAGGCAGACTTGGCATCTAGTATTCTAAATTATATCTATGAGAGGGTTACCAGGCCCTGACAGATAAAATGGCATCTGAATTTTCCTATAGTATTTGTACATGCTCAGAAAAACTCTTTTTAAAACCAGCTTTATTTATTTCTTTATTTTTAAGATAAACAAAACTGCCTGTTTTCTAGAGCTGAACAAATGTATTTTGATTAAGTTATCCTTTCCGCCTCCCCCCTCCCCCCCATCAGCTGGTGTAAACTAACGTAGCTCCTCTGAGGGCAGAGGATTTGGCTCAGAATATCTACTGTGAGCAGCTGATGCAGATCTGGCAAATGGGGCTGAATTCATAACAAAATTTCCTTTTCTGCATATGCCCAGCCAAATTGGTGCTGAATGGATGTGAGAGGGACAGCATCCCTCACCCTGATGGGAGTCAGGGATTGTGCTCCAGTGTTGTGGTGGAATGAGATCATGCTGTGGTAACTGGGCCTACAGATTTACCCTAATTGAGAGCTCAATTGTAAAATAGTGTGTTTACGTTCATAAAATGTCACAATAACCTAGAACAACAAATATTGATGGGAAAAGGTGTAACAGGAAAACAGACTAAATCAGTCCAAATAAAAAGGCCTCCTGATATAACTCAAGGAGTGTGTTTAGAGAAGTATGCAACCAGAAATCAGTGAACCAAAATTGGTGTGTCAGAAACTAGGCCTAACTGGTGGACAAAATAATGAGGGGATGTACTATCCACCCATAACTCCCTTTCAGAGGTCCCTAAAGAAAAAGATGTTGCGGGGAAATTGGCTACTGGAGCAAGTTTTACCATCATGGCTGCTACTCCCCACCATCTCCTGGGACCCTGAGCCTTCATCATCCTGATCCTGGAGATGCCCTGACAGGCCAGGGAGAGTGACTGAGGGGATGTCACCACCACTGCCAGCTCCAGCTGAATCCCAAACACCACCTGAGATGAAACAGGATTGGACTTTAACAGCAGCAGCAGAAGCTCATCTCCACTAACTTCTTCTCTCTTCCCCAAAAGGACAGTTATGACCATCCTTGATGCTATCTAAGAGATGTCAGACAATGGGGCTTTTCCTTCTAAAAACTCTCTCCAGCTAAAGGGAAAGAGAACAAGAAATCTTGTTAAAATGAAAGCCTTACGTAATGCTTTATATTTCAACCGCTTTAACTGTTTTTCCTTCTTCTCTATGTCTTTAATGAAAGCCTAAGGATTTTTAATGGTGTGTTTGCCATAGTACTACGCAGGCAGAGGTCTCTGCATACCAAACCCTGAACCTTGTTTAATGCTGTTGAATGTTGGACAGTGACTGGGTTATGTTAACACCTTTGGCCCATTTATTCCATCTAAGTTCATACAACAGCCCTCTCGCCTTTTTCACTCCATCCACATTCACAGAGAAGGCCTGCATCCAGGATGCACCAATTTTGGTTCACTGATTTTTGGTTGCACATTTCTCTTGTTTACCAAGCATAATCTTAACACACTTCTTGAGTTATATCCAGAGGCCTTTTTGTTTGGAGTGATTCAGTCTGTCTCCCCTTTGCACCTTTTCCCATCAACATTTGTTGTTCTAGGTCATTGTGACATCTTATGAACTTTCACCTCAGATCCAGGACGGTAGGTCAGGACCACACTATTTAACCAGTCAAGCCCAGGTGCTCAAGTCAGCTTGAATTCTTGTGATTCTTGGTACAAACTGACATGCTCTTTGTGGTGCTGCTGCCGCCACCAGGGTGAAGACGTCCTAGTCAGAAGCTCAGAACTCATCTATTCTGGGGAATTAACCAGAATCTCCCAGCCTCAAGCGAAGAGCCAACAGAGAATGTTCTTTCTCTTTGATCACCAGCTGGTCTGCTGTAAGAAGGTAACTTGAAGAGCCTGTCTCTACCTCTGTTGATTGATATGTCCACTGAAGTCAAATCCCAGCTCAGTTCAGTTTTACTTTTTACTTTCCCCTCCCCAGAATATTTTTAAAGAAAGTCAGTACGTAGGTTGGTAGGCTCAAGCTAGACATGTTGGTCTATCAGTCAGGGGGCTGGGGTGGTTTATGTGCATACACAGCAATTTTTTCCTACCATGCTGGTCTACTGTGCACTTGATTGCAGATGATAAATGGAAGTAGCAGGCTCTTGGCAGGCAGGTCTCTTGCAGTGAGAGAGGACAGCTGGGCATTGGCTTTTGTAGGATCAGTATGAGGCTTAAAATCAAATGCGTCAACATTGCCATCATTATTTTCGCTCTCCTCTAACACGGTTGTCATCAGCAGGAATTTAGGGCCAGATTACTGAAATGGTACTCAGAAGACAAATATGGCTGTGGCTGTGTACCTAACTTCCAGCTCAATTAGTTTGGATATGTTGCTCTCAGAGGGAAAGTGTGGTGTGTTACTAACCCAAGGAGATGGCCTATTTAAATAACAGGAGGGATCACAGGACTTAAAACTGTCTGTCTTCCCTTTAGGGGCCAGAGCCAAAGCCCACTGAAGTCAATTAGAGTCTTCCATTGGCTTTGGCTCAGGCTCTAAGTGAGGATGGAACAAGACATTTCACTTGGGGTCCTGCCTTTTGGCACTTTCCCCTGGATGGGCTGTATTGAAAGATCAGTTTTGTATTTTGTTCAGGGGAAGCACAATGTGCCCTCCCCATATGTTGTTCTTTATTGAAAGCTCTTTCGGAGTTGGAGCTAATTCACAGGCCTGATTTTCAGGGTTGCTGAGCTCTCCCAGCTCCAGGTGATGTCAAAGAGCTCAGCACCACTGAAAGCCAGGCCCCCACATCAGTAGGCCAAGCATCACTTGGCTTGTTTTCATTGGGAATGCTGGCTGGTCACAGCTACACGTGTAAGTGCAAAGACTCAGCTGTGGTTGTGGCCTAGTGCGGAGGAACTTTCTACAGCACGTCAAGTGACCACACCAAAGCTTTTCACTGAGCACATGAGCCCCTTCACTTTACCCACGATTCCTTACTCCAAGTGGCTTAAACTAATGAGGGCCTTGCCTCGGACACTAGAGCTGGCTGTATTTTTCACCAGTGACGTTAGCAGGAAAATCCAATCCTGCATTGTGTGGCTTCTTGAGATAGATTGTGGGGGCCAAATCCTGCTCCATTACACTGTCTGAAATCTGGAGGAACAACGTCGACTAGTTGTCTGGCTTCGTAAGTAACTAGAGTCACCGTGTCAGGGCAGTGACAGGAATCTGAGCTTGCCTTTCAGACATTGTGGGAAAGTGACAGTGAATTACAGAAGCACTCTAGTGCAGTTGGCAGTAGTGCAGTACATATTATCACACTGCTGTAAGTATAGTCCTGCCCAGACACATGCTCCAGCAGCTACAGAAACCATTCCTGGGCCCCACCTGCTTGTTATAAGACTGCAGCCAGCATCAGAAAGAGAGTTCCAAAAAGCCACAGTCAGGGCGAAGAGGCCTAGGTGTCATTGCTTTTTCCCATAAGGCAGTAGTGCTCATCAGCAAGGTAATGGGTCGTCTGTTGTGGCTAGGAAGAGAAAGGAAGTGTGTGCGTGGAAATTGGATATAGTTGCAATGAAAATAATCTCTTCCAGGATCTCCTGCGCCGGGACATCCTCTATTATAAGAGTCGGATCAACATGGATGACATGGAAATAGTGGACGTGGAGGATGGGAAGGATAAGGACTTCAATATCAGTGTTAAAAATGCATTCAAGCTGCTCTGCAGGGACCCTGAAGAAGTCCACTTATTCTGTGCGAAAAAGCCTGAACAGAAACAGCGCTGGCTCAAGGCATTCGAGAATGAAAGGAAACAGGTTCAGCTTGACCAGGAAACTGGTATGGAAAGGTTGTCTGTCTAGCAGGGCCCTCCATCACACTGAACACAAATATGTGAAAGTGCAATACATGCCCCTCTGGCCCATGGCTGGGCTGCAGATGTATATATTTTGCATGATGTTTCTTTTCCCCTCTGCTCATCACACAAAGAATAGAGCAGAGAGCAAGCCGTGAAATGAGGTCTTAGGGAGCTGCTAAAATCTTTTGCTTAGCCTGCTTGAACCATTAAATAGAAAGGTATGCTAGTTTTCAATTATTCTTCCCATTGGCAGGGTTGGAGACAGACTCGTCAATAGCCCAGCACAAGATCGATCCAGGATTCTATACATGACCACATGTTCTCTAGGGGGCAAATTCAGCTCACCATTTTTATACTTGGTCTAATGTGACTAGGGCCACACAAGCAGGGCCAGCCCAGTGTGCCAAGAGTGCAGGCCATATGGTAAGCTGCCACTGACCATGCTAACCAAGGAGGCAGGGAGAACTGAGTGGGGGCGTAGCTGCCACAAAGTGAGACACACGTTGCGTCTTGCAAAAAGTTGGCAGAGCACCCTGTGCAGCATACACTCTCCCGCAGCGCCGGGGCCAATTCTGACTGAATTCTACCCAGAATACGTCCCGGGGCTCCTGCGGCAATGTAGACCCCAATCTGGAGCTGTGCCTGAAGAGCACAATCAAATCCATAGTGATGTGTTCATCCTCACACTTCCCTCTTCTGATCTGTGCGTGAGCCCTGCTGTTTGTTGGAGGAACTAGGTGGAGCCCTAAGCGGTACAGCTGCTAAGCGGTTCGGTTTTGTCTTTAAGGTTTTTCAATCACAGAGGTGCAGAAGAAGCAGGCGATGCTGAATGCCAACAAACAGCACCACACCGGAAAGCCTAAGGGTGAGTGTGGCCCTTTCTTTTTCTCCTAAGCACATGAGTACCTCTAAAAGTACTGACTTCAAATAAGCTTGGCCTGATCAATGCATTAATTGCCCCCTCCCCCAGCTCGTTCATCTTTGGGAGCTTGGTAAGTGTTACTCTTCTCCTACCACTGTGTGGAGGGGTAGGTTTTAAGATCTTTATTCCAGTGGCACAGGGGTCACTTGGTATGGTGGAGAAAAAAACTGGGCAGGGAAATGAATGAGAAGCAATTGCCCCTGTTTTAGCAATAGCCATTCTAATTTTCTGTCACTCTGGGTTTATGGAGCCTAGGAACAAACTTGATCAAAATGAAGAGTAAAAAATACAAGCTGTAAATCGGATCAGCACATACAGTTCGGAAAACAAATATTTTAGTGAAGTCACGTTTAAATAAAAATCCAGATTCACCGATAAACATGCCTCCCTATTAAGCAATCTGAGCTTGTCAATAAACAGGTGAGCAATGTTTCAGCGTAACTTCCCAGTGACGGTATTTTTGTTTATAACAATATTTACAGTTAGTTATTCCACGGGTTAAGGTAGAATTTCAGTATTAAATAAAGAACACAGTGTTAATTCTGATTCCAGTAGGAGTCCATAGCTAAACACAATGCTAAGGAATCTCACATTGACTGTAGACCTTGAAAATAAATCAGACCCTAGTGCCATCCAGTCAATAACCCCTCTTAGCTGGATGGGAGACGTGACTTGTCACAAACTTTGATCGAGCTCCCTACTCATACTGTTAAGAGGGAAGTGCCTAAGGATTTCCACTGGTTGGTCTTGTTCCACTGGGGTTGAACAGGAACGCTAAAGATGGAGGTGACTAACACCTCACTAACTGCCTACTACCACATTGAGAGCTATTGTCTCCTAGGTGAACTAGGAAATGCAGTGATATGGGCATGTAATATTTTTGCTGGATCAGGCCCTTCATCACTGACTGATGAGAAAGAAAATACAGAGAAAGAGTCTTGACAAGGAAATAGGATCCTGGTGAAATTAATTGAACTATCCCCAAGCTGTGGAAATTACTCAGCACTGTATTTTTCTATTGCTTCCCATTATATGGAAATTTTCCCTGAACAAGCTGATTTTACTGCATGTGATTAGTGTCAATCAAGTGACGATAACAATGCTCTCGGACAGGCCAGCTGGTAGGCTCAGAGTGGTGGGAAATTGCAGGACAGTCCCCAGCAGCTCTCACCAGGTTGAAGACTTGGCAGCCTTAGCTAGGCCAGTGAGATTCAGCAACCCAATATTTCCTGGCTACAAGGGTCATTCTGTGTGTCTAATCATTGGTTCATTTTCCAAAACCCGTAGTGTAGTTCAAGGTAGCTAAATACAATTGGCAGCTTCTGCTTATGAGACTGTTGGATGGCATCTGGCTGGAGACTGGAATCCCCCTCTCAGCCCTAGAATCCAGGTCTCCAAGCAATTTGAATGGGGCAGCTTGCAGGAATAATGATGAGGAGTTTTAGGGGAACTCCTGGGAAGTGAAAAGGGATGTCTAGGTTGAGGTCTTTGGGGCAGGGACATTCTCTCTGTATGTTTGTGTGGTACTTGGCACAGTGTTGGTGCTATCACAATAGAACAGTTAATTAAATACCCGCCCTTTGCTGTACATGGGGATAGGCTAGATGCAGATGATGTGTTCTTCAGTAGTGTCTGTAGGTGCCAAGGACAGAAAGCAGCAGCCTAACAAGGGAGGTTTAGCAGTAGCCGAAGGGAGAATGAGCTCTATGAGTTGCAGGGAAGTTTCCCCTCCTTATGCCTGTCCTGTCCTTCATCATGGATGCTACCTCCAGGCGAAGATTCACATAACCGCCCTGGGAAACCAGACTTTGTGGCTGCACTCCCTCTACTGTAGCTTGCCAAGGAATTCAGTCTCTTACCTTTCTATGGTTCCTCCAAAGGCGACTGTTTAACCCTGGGTACTGGGAGGGGAATTAAACACAGGCTGGCAGTTTATTGCACAACCCTGCGAAAATCCGAGAAGGACAGTTTGGCTGTAACCTAGACTTGGAGCCGGATATTGCCAAGTATCATGGGAGTTTGGAAACAGGAGCCGGATCCAGTTGGCATAGGCTGCCCAGTCTCTCTCTAGTGCAGCGAACCAAGGCCCGATCTACACCGAAAACTTATGTCAACCTAGTGAGGTCGCTCAGGGATGTGTAAAATTCACCCGAAAGAAGTAGTTAAGCTGATCTGAGCCCCATTGTAGACAGCACTAGGTTGAGGAGGAATTCTTTTGTCAACCTAGCTACTGCCTCTTGGATTAACTACAGTGATGGAAAAACCGCTTCCATTGTTATACTGTGACACTACGGCTGCAGTGCCGTAGCTGTGCCATTATAGTGTTTGTGGTCTAGACAAGCCCCTAACTCCAAACACTACTGAACCCCGAGGGCTTCCAAATCCAGATCTATATCTAAATGCTGTGGACTGGGCCCACTGTTCACTAAGACTTTGCAATGTTTAAACATTTACAAATACTTGCATATTTACAACCTGCCACACAACCCTGGTTAACGTGCACAGGTATGGGTCAGTTAACCAGTCTCCCAAGCATTCAGAATTGGGTTCTCTTTAAGTTTGTCAGCAGTAGACCACTGTAATGGCATGTCTACACTGCAAAGAAAAATTCGTGGCAGGCCCGTACCAGTTGACTCGGGCTTGGGCTTTGGGGCTGTTTCATTGCAGTGTAGACTTCCAGGCTCGGGCTGGAGCCCGGGTTCTAGGACCCTGCGAGGTGGGAGGGTCCCAGAGCTCGGGTTGTATCTTGGAAGTCTACACTGCAAATGAAACAGCCCTGAGAGCCCAAGTCGGCTGGTACAGCTTGCTGAGGGTTTTCCTTTGCAGTGTAGACATGCCTTAAGTGTCAGGCTTTGTCCTCGCATTCCTGAGCGTGGCTGCAGGCAACAGTCTGAGGGCATGTGAGCAGCTCTGAATTCCAATCAACATTTGGGGCACTCCCAGACTATTGGCTTAATCCCGGAACTGCCTTTGAGGTTAGATAACTCAAAACAGAGTCATCTGTAACTGGCTATTACTTATTATGGCTAACTCTGCCTCCGCTTTGAGAATGACTGTGTGGGAATCAGCCACGGGACTGTACCAGTCTAATGTTTGCTCTTCCCTGTCTCATTGTCTGAACAGCTGTCACCAGGCCCTACTATGACTTTCTGATGCGCCAGAAGCACCCTACCCTGCCTACCAATCTCCCCCAGCAGCAAGTCTTCATGCTGGCAGAGCCCAAGCGCAAGCCCTCGAACTTCTGGCAGAACATCAGCAGGCTGACGCCCTTTCGGAAGTGAGGGGCAGCCCCCTATTTGTGCCTGAATCCCTTCTGAGAAAGCACTTTAGCCATCAGTTCCAGCTGACGGACCCCCGGCTCTTCCACCCCTCTGTCTGCAAAGGATGGCGCATGCTCCTTCCTTCCCTATTTATTCTGCAGACTGACTGTACTTGAACGGGTCCGAAGTGGGACACTTGCGTGTTTTTGTGCCGGTCGAAGTGAGCCATCCCTGCACAACGCTCGGGAGCCATACAAACCCCCAGGAAGAGATCATGACAGGATGGAGCCTGAACTATTTTTCATCTTACCCTTGTTGTCAGCTGCATCTTGACCCAATCCTCCCAGCTGTGAACATTATTGCTGTCTGACAACTGCCAGAGAGACTCTGGCCTTCAGCCAACACGGCTGCCCACGCAGAGATGGCAGTTTGTCCATTCCAACACCTGCCTGCTTGGTGTCTACTGAGCATGCTCAGAACCATGGTTCATTGTTGCTGATGTGATGCACTTTTGGGGGCACTAAACCCTTCCTTTCACTGCCCCAATCCCCGAGTTCATCTTCAAAGAAATGATCTTACTACACGGACTGATTAGCCTTTACTGGCACTCAGAGAAGGCAACAATGATATCGCTGTGCCCTTTTTCTTTCCCTGAGGTCAACACACCGCCGAACCATAGTCTGGTAAATGGTGCCAATCAAACCCACAGCATGAGTGAAGTACACGCAGCTTGCAATTGAGTTGATTTTCTTTGAGTTATGTAAAAAAAATGAGTTAGGGAAAAAATGTGCCTAAAATAAGTACTGTTTTCAGCTCCTTAGACTTTTCCCACCGTCACCCTGCCATATTTCCTGGCCAATGAAAATGCTAAACGTTTGTAATGTGTTTATTTATGGCAAATACAGAACTGTGTATTTTGTAAGTTTGTAATCAGTCCCGTCAGATGTTGTTAACTTGATGCCTGTTTCGTCTGTCTTTCTTTTTTTCTGTTAACAAAAAACAAAGGCCAATATTTGCAAACTTAATCCCCTTAAGGTAGGGTCCTAACTCCACAGCTGAGCACCTTCATACAAAATGGATGGATTTTTCCAAACCAGAGAATACATCCAAACCCCTCATATCAAGGTGTATTCCAGGTCGCCTGCACCTTTGAAAAAAGAAATCAGGCCATTTATAAGGTGCCTAACTGTGGAATTGAGAGTTTAGCAGTAGGCATGCAGGTTTGTAAATTGTGGCCAAAAAGAATTCATTTAATCCGTGGTTAGTAAAAGGAAAGATTCGCCTTACAATAGTGAAAGAGTTAGAAGCCATAAGGACTGAATTCCATAGCTTAGGAGAAGTTGTGGGTGGTTGGAAGGAAAACACCCATTCGTTCCAGTGCGTTGCTATTGTGAGTAAGCACTAACTGTCTGCAAAGCTCAGAGTTCCAATGTTTGCTGATACTGTAGCTGACTGAAGTCTGGTTATCCAGGGATATCTGAATTCAGTAGCATGTACAAAGTCATTCTTGCACTATATCTTTCCCCTCACCAGGGGCTACATTTAGTTTCATAAAGAAACTTGTAAAAGTGACTTACAGCCAGTGTTTGTGTCTTACGCATACATGTCTGTCGGTGTGGTCCTCGTTCGGCCTCCTCACAATCCTAGCTGCTTGTTCTCCTTGCTACATAGGTGGCCATGTGTCACTAGAAGCCACTCTGGAAGTGGCATCTTTCAAAGTCCTCCTGGGGATGGCATATCTGTCAAGAGATACAGAGGAGCCTGGAAATATGCTAGTTGGTTGGAATTGAGTGCTCAAGGCTGCCAGTGGAATTAAAGGCCATCTTCCAAATTCCTGTCCTATCCCTTGATAGGTTACAGCACTGAATTTCCTGACATCAGCCGGGCACTTCAAAGCAAGTGCATCATTTGTGATGGTCCATTTCCTATTGATACGTTTTATTTAAATAAGTGGCAGTGGGTGCCTTAGCCCTGGATTTCTGTTTTGCCTCTCACTCCTGTGAGGAATGAGATGGGAACATTGTTCCAAGATGTAAAAAATTGCCTAAGAGAGCTTATATGTAGCCATGCAGCAGCTGTATAGCCCAGTACAGAGACTGTCATGGGGTGTGGCCTTTCCGTGAACTTGATGCAAAGGTCACCACCCTTTGTAATTGCAGACACGCGCAATTTCCTCAGGCCCAGGAGATCCTTATTTTGCAATCCTTTCTGTGAAAGTTGAGCTTTTCAGCTGAAGGACAGATCTCTGCACAAGGTAATTTTTCCAAGTCATGGGGAAAGCGTAAGGTTTAAATACCATGAAAGAGCCAAATTTCAAAAGGGTCCTCAAAACTGACCTTCTGATTGTCTGGGCAACATTGCAGCAATGCAATTAATTGCAGGGCCATAGTCTGTCACTTTTGCAAATGCATCTTTAACTACAGGTAAACAGGTCCCTTAGAAAACTTTACTATATTCAGAATAACATCCTCTGATGACTACTGGTGTGAACAAGCATTCCTTTTCATACTTGTTTGTAGTGTTGCTGTAGCCGTGTTGGACCCAAGCTGTGAGACACACATGGTAGGGGAGGTAATAGCGTTTATTGGACCTAACTTGATTATGACACTCTGGTTACCTTCTCCAGACCTGAGGAACAACTCTGTGAAGCTCAAAAATGTGTCCCTTCCACCAAAAGAAGTCGATACAATGAGATGTTACACCTCACCCACCTCCTCTCATTTCTTTTAATAATCAACTAACCTAAGCTTACCGCAGGAAATATTTAATTTACTAATGCTTTGGCCTTTTGCTTCTCTTGGTTGCAGTACCTGACGATAGTCTTCCTGCTGGTTTCCTCTTGCCCATCCAACTTTGTACTCCGACTCGCTATGGGAACCAGAACTAAGCAAGCTACAGCCACGTCCTAACACCAGGGCCATCTGCTTGGAGCATGCATGGTTTCACTGGCCAGGAATGGACGTGGATTTTTTCCTCAGCCAGCCACTCTGCTAGAACCCAGGCATAGACTTGGCCCCTTAGCAAAGACTTGCTAAGAAGAAATGTCTGTGCCAGCAGTTAGAGGCCTAAAAATGGATTTACCACTGGCCCGACTTTGTTCAGAGTAGGTCTAGATGGCATACTGATGAAAACACCAGCAGCCGGTCTACATTAGTGCTGCTGCTGTTGAATGCTTAAGGCTAGTATGGCTTTTACTGAGCCTGTCTCTATATAAGCCAAACTCTGAAGCGTTATTCACTATTAACTTGCCCTAAGGACAACTAATGTGATCCAGCCTCAGGCTTTTGAGTACATTGTGGACTGTGAACATGCATGCGTAGGCCCTGTCTACGTTAGGCCCTGTCTACATTTTCTAATCATGTCTCATGGTTGCTTACACAGGTACCCCTGAGTTAGCAACCTAGGAGGCGCTCACGGAGCTGGGCTGCTGCACGGTTTCTTTTAAAAAGCGTGTCCTGAGTAGGCCTCACGACTGTGGTACTAAACACACTGACAGCAGCCTAAAACCAATCAGACCTGTTCAGCACTGGCTTACCTGAGATGGTGTTAAAACCTGCAGCCATCACACTAGGGCCCCTAACGTTGCTAACATTGGTGGAGCTGAAGAAGCATTAGCAATGGTATTTTCAGTGCATGTTCCCACAGGGCCTACGGCTGGCATGATTACAAACCCTGTTAAGAAGCTGGGCTAGACTGTATCTACACTAAACCCTCCATCATTGTTACCACTGGTAGAGGTGAATTATGTAGATACCCCAGACTACTACAGCCACATTAGAAATTGGCTTTCAACATGATCACAAGTCCCTGTAGGGTGGGGGCCTGAAAAATGCGACTTCATCCTAACATTTTGAACCACTCATCATTTGCCTTGGTAACAATCCTTTCCTCTGGGGTTAGTGTTCTGCCTGCTGCTTTATCACAGCAATAACCATGTTACTGCTGCACTGAGCTTCATCTATGACATACAAGCTTCCAATGGATGTCACATGAGTCATCGTTCCCCACACACGTACTGCCTTTGGGGTTCACATGGCTAGGGAGCTGAATCACATTATAGCAATGGAATTACTCACAGAAATCAGGATTGTAGAAAAGGGCCCTTTATCCAACAATTAGAAGAGGAGTCATGTTGATCTCCCAGTTCCCTAGCTCGTTTAACTGAGCTGATTGATGGTAATTTCCTGCCTTGAAGCATCCTTGCGGCATTTAGCTTGCCACACTTCACTCCACGGGATTATCACAGCCAGAGCTGGATTGTGTTGCAGAAAGATTCAGCTTGACAGACGGCACTGTTCTTTTTCTGTTTACCCTTCGTGTCTGCATCTCTTCCCCTTTCCCTCCAGCCCCCGCAATATGTCTGTTTTGATTGGCCAGGAAGAAAATAGGTTGGCATGTAAGTGATGATTTTCTGATCATGACTGTTTCATAATACATAGTCTGGGGAGCTGGTTTGGCCTGGTTTTAAACTCGGTTTTAATTTCTAAAGCCAGTCAGCCTTGGGATGTAGGCTAACTTCGTACACTGGTATAAGTAGCGGTAATTCCACTGAAGTATAGAACCAGTCTAAGGGAGAGGAAGAGTCTTGAAAAAACAATTTTTTAAGTGACTTGCTTTCCTATTGTCCTCATAGACATAATCTGAAGAGTTTTAACTGTTTTACCTGTCTTGGTTCACACCTAGTTAGCGCACACTACAACTATTTGTGACAAGAATCCTTTTCTAGACATCTCTTTTCTAATAGATGCCAAGATAGATTAGTGCAGCCAAATGCTATCCCTTTTTATGTATTGTATTGAGTACTTATTTCTGGTAGAGAGGAGCGTTCTGCTTAATTGTCTGCTGTCACTGATAATATTTAAAGAGTTCCTTCAGCTGTAATTTTAGCCTTGTAAGAAACATCAAAGACTAGAGGCTGACCTCAGTTTAAGCCTAACATTAGGGATACATATTGGTTACATTGAAGAAGACGGGAGCTTTGCTGTTGAGTAGAATCAGAGTTTAGCTCTATATTCAGTGGAGTTCCAGCACTGATAATTGTATGACTGAGACAAGGATTGGACTCATTTTTTTCCCACGATTTCTTCCCATGCACCAACATGTGTATATATGATATAGCAAATTCACATAGCAGCTAATGGATAGAAAGCAGTTTACATGGGCAGAATTTAGCAAGTAACTGTCAACCCATGTCTTCTTTTATATCCCGTAATAATTCAGTGTTCTCTAATCATACAAGACCTATTCCTTCATGAATGGACCATTGTGTTATCAGATACCTATGTATGAAATAGACTGGTTTGCTATGATTAAAGTCAGAAATTTTCTCCTGCATTATTGGGTAAAGGTCAAAAATCACACAATCATCCACATTCTCAAGGTGAGTTTTATTTTCTCCTCCCACGCTGGAGCCTGATACTTGGGTAGGAGTTATCATTCAATTTACTGCCAACTGGGGGGTGGGAGGGGCGAAGTGTTTGTATATACCCAGCAGATTTCAGAACATTATCTACTTTCTTAACAGTGGAACATGTTTTCTAGTGTATCAGCAACAGTTCAGTGGAAAAGAGTAGCTTTTTCTTCAAGCAGTCACCAAGGATTATTTAATATAGGGGAGAGGGGAAAGGTGGTATGAACAATTATGTTGACAATTATGCCTGAGAAGAACAAGCCACGGCTTTTGACTGTTGTTGGTTGCATGCAGTGGCACTTAGAGGCCAGGACCAGATTGTGCTAGGCACCTTATAAGAATTTGGGCAATCCCAACAGGGCCCTAGGAGCTAGTCTTTCTCCTCCAGAGATGAGCCTGTCACCTTAGCAAACACAGAAATCTGTATTTTCACATGCCAGTCCTATCTGGACAGAAGCACCTGTCTTTAATATCAGGGGCCCATTCAAGACTGCAGACCAAAGAGTCTACTCCTTCATGTACTGCAAAACTGGGTTACTCACTTGAGGAAGATAAGAGGGATTTGGCCTGGCTTAGAATTTTTCTGAGCCATTATCTTGGAAAAAACGCTTGCCATCTGGTTTTTAGTGAGACAATTCAGTGTGCTCACCAGGTGGGACCTCCTTGTCAGAAGCTACAGGAAAAATATGTATTAATAGTAGAGTACAACTGGTCCAGACTTTACTGATGGTGGAGAGGAGGAGGGGGAATGGTTTAAATGTGAATTGGTTAAAAGACTACATAAGAAATTCTTGAAGTGGCCAGTGTAATGTGGACTTTGTGTGGTTACCAAGAAATCTCTCTTCTGTTTAGAACATATGACTGACTGATCTTCCCACATAAGCTCACTAGCTGGGAAGAATGACTATGTGGACTGCAAATGTTAGAGTAGGTGCTGTAGCCAGACCCAAGCTTCATGGTTCCATAGGTTCACCACAACTTTCTGGAAGATGTACGTTAGAATGAGACTTCCTACCAGAGCAAAAGCAAAGAAAATAATGAACTGATGAATATCCATGGCAAATAGGAGCTGAACTTTTACATGTATCTGCCTACTCTAAGTAGTGGAGCTTTTTGGTTTTGTGCTGCAGCTGAAGAGCATGGAAGCTTGTGCTCTTGTCTATTTCAAAAAGGCATATTCCCCATCCGTAAAGTTCCAATTGCTCAAGATGCATCATGCTGCAATACTTGCATCCCATGAATTGTTACCTGTGACCCTGCGATGCAGTCAATTTTGAAGTCACCACACATTTAGATGTCCATCTTGAGGCCCATTGGGCCCGTGACTTTGAGGAGTGCTTCACTTAATAATAGCTGTGGGGTCAGGAAGCTGGGCCGCAGTGGGTCAAGTTGGTCAACCAAGAATGGAGGCAAATAAAAGTAAGAGGCACTTTTGACTAACTTTGTGACTTCATAAGCAGAAATTTCCACTCCTGGTTTAGTAGTCCGGGGCGTTTGCCGTTACTCTATCCTCTCTGGAAAACTAAGGGTTTTCATTTTGAGAACTGAAGAAAAATATCAGGGCCCCAGGTTGCCCCCACTGAATTGCTGTTCCATGCAGCAGGATTAGATCCTTTACTAGCAATGGAATTAAATATGCATTGCAAATCACTGTTGGTGGGTTATATTTTCAGTGAAACATCCATTATATCGATTGCCTGGGATTCAAATTTTTTTTTGTTTTAATTAAAACAAACTGATCCCGTGAAATAGATTGCTTTGTGCCAGGGCTAATGCAAATTTCAGAGCGCTAATACATCTAATTTGACCGTGTTGTTGCAACTACCTCTCTTTGCATTGCTCTCTTGGCAAGCTTAGCCACATGCCTGCTAATGAGATTATTGCATCACATTAAATGTTGGAACAGGGAGTTTGAGATTGCAGTAACCTTTAGTGCGCTCAGAACAGCCCTTTCTGCTCATATTTCTGCTTTAAACACTCAGGTGTGATCCTGCAACCCCTCCCTGTTAATTGCCCAATGTAACCTAATGGGACCACATATAATTATTCCAACACAAAGGTGGTCCCTGCCCCACAGAGTTTACAGTGCTAAACAGGGCTGCAGGATCAGGGAGTTCGTAAGTAATGGATTAAAGAATAAGGTCTTGAGTTGATAGATTCTTATTTAAAAATAAGTGTTTGGGACACTCGTGTGAGATGCAATGTTTGATTTACCTAGTTGGGGGTGAGGGGAAATCAATTTCCCAAAGCAGCAGAGTGAAAATCAGTGCAACTCATTTCAGTCACCACTTGCTGCAACTCCACCATTTCATAATTTCATTCCAAAGTGAACCAAAAACATTACTTGGCAGGAACCGGAGTGTCCACATCTGCATTTCCATCACATGCTGCTTCAGAGGAGTGCTGTGTACAGGTTCCAATTTGGGGGTGATGGGATGGGGTTTGCAGTCAGCATGTTTAAAGAGTACATTTCTGAGCCACAAACTCTATTTCACTTGTGTTTTCTGTGTTAGCTGCTGCATAATTTCAGACTCATGAGAAGCAATAGAATTCTGGTTTCCTGGCCTGGTTTATACCCACTCACTATCCACAGCTTTCAATCTCCTTCCTGCTGTGGGATTAACATCCCGCACCACATTTAATCCTTCTACCCACCCCATCTCCTGTCTCCTTCCACAATCATGAGCTGTGATATTTTAAAAAAGCACGGCTTTGACAGGGACTGTGTTCTGCTGAAGGCTGCTTGTCCTGCTTACTTAGATTGACTGTCATTTTTGTCCCTGCAACTACTTTGTACTCCCACCCCAGTACATGGTGGGCTGTTATTCTGCAGTGCTCTCCTAGCAATGCTGCTCTCTGCACTGTTTTAGAGCCCAGTGGGTGGCACATGCATGATCCTTGACCGAGACATGTACATATGCACTCATGAGATGGGAAATGAACAAGGTGTCCACATTTCCGCCTGTCTCTCACTTTTGTAACTTTCCACACAAGTGACCTAAAACCAATAAACCAAGCAAACATCAAGAGCTGCCTGTGAGTCAGGGGGGAGGGGGATATGATTCTGTTTGGGCTTCTCCCAGCGTTGTTTACCTTCAGGGACAAAGGGCTGTTTGCTTGGTTCCTTGGTTCGTCCCACAAGATCATACTGTAGCCTGCAGTTGTTGTCAGCAATGAAATCACTGGTTTCCCACAAATGCTCTTCTCGGCAAGGTTTCTGGAGAGTGATTTGCCCAACTGAGAGCTATTTGACTTTTTAATTGCAACACCAGTGTTGCTGACTAATTTCTGTGTAAAGGCTGGCAGGTGCTTAAAGAGTTAACGTTGCAGGGCTCACTCTACTAGGAAGTACTGCTACCTATCCATGATAAAGCATTTACCTCTGCTGTAAGACTGATGCGCAGATGCCCCTCAGTGCTCCCTGCTCCTGTCCGCATAGTGTCACAACTGGCCGGATCCTAGTGCCAGACACAAGGGAGTAGCCCCCATTACAGGCTGTGTTGTCAGGGCTGAACTGAAAGAAAGAGGCAGCATTTCTTCATATACACTGTGGGAGAGGAGGTAGGCAACATACAGCTGGAATCAGGTCAAACTCCAGATCAGGAAAGCATGGAGGGAACAGTGAACACACTGATGAACATTCCATTAAGCAACACCCACAGAACACTAGCTGGGGCCTGGAGAAGCAAATTCAGATGCAGAGGTTCAAAATAAAAAAGCTCAAAGATGACAACTCAACCCAGAAGGCTCTGGAGACAGACAAGCAACAGCAGACTGAAAACCACATGAGGAAGATAGACCAAGAATTCCCAGTTTCCTCAGTGAGCATACCCAGAGAAACAGAACCCCTAACATCACAGAAATCATGCCACTAGTCCCAGAAGATGCAGGTGATGGTCTCTGAGAGAACAAGGAAGTGAAGATAGCATTCCTGGGTGAAATGGCCACATTGGACCCTGATACAGAACTGCCTGATCACTGGAATGGTGAAAGAGAACTAGAGAGAAAAAAACAAGACATCTGCAATAGAAAATGCTAGAACTGCCAGTGTCTGATGGTGCAAATGCTGAGAATAATTTTTCCTCTATCATCACAATCTCATTTTGGTCAAGAAGTTCTAAATGGAGAGGCAGTCTTGGCTATAAGGTGTAAAATTTTAACAGCGAGACTAATTAACCATTGGAACAATTTACCCAAAGTCGTGGTAGATTCTCCATCACTGACAATTTTTAACTCAAGATTGGATGTTTTTTTCTAAAAGATCTTCTCTAGGAATTGTTTTGGAGAAATTCTCTGGCCTGTATTATATAGGAGGTCATAGTAAATGATCACAATAGTCTCTTCCGGCCTTGCAATCTAGGAATCTGAAACATCAATCAAATAAAGCCCAAGAGGAGGAGGAGAAAAAGAAGAGGCCTAGAATCAGAGAAAAGGCACTCTAAAGAAGAAATGAATAGTATATTAATTGAGCCATCTAATTCTAATAATATTCAGGATAATCCTCTCAGTAGGCTTGGGGATCCAGGTAGTCTGCCTCATCCTCCAATAAACTACAGCATGGGACCTTGTTGAGCTTTTCAGTATTCAGTGTTTCTAAAGTTTAAGGAAGGGAGATGTGCCAGAATTCTGTAGGTGTCACTACATCTGCATCACTTCCAGATTATTGTTTATAAACCACTCACAGCTTGGTTATTAGCCAAATGGTTTTCCCCCTTGCTCCCCTGCACCTCCACATCAGGGGCCTGCCGAATCCTGGACACACAACTTTCAAACACTAACAGACAAACAGGAATCCAGCTGCCCAGCACAGCTAGTTCCAGAAGAACATGGTTTCATTTGCCTACTAATTCCTCTTTCCATGCAAAGATGTGCCACTTTAGCAACCTAACTCGTAACATGACTATTTGAAGCTGGCTGGAGGGGTTAATCATGACATTACAGTATTACAAGGAACCAAGGAAGATCATGTAGCACTCTGGGGAAAAGCTCCTGGTCAGAGCTCATAACACCATTTATCCTCTTAAATCCCTCTTTGCCTCATAGCCCCTCTTCTGTAATGTCTTCAAATCACTCCTGGGTGGGCACAGTTAGCTCAGTGCTGGGTTGCGGTTACTGCTTTTCTGCTAAATTCTCTTTTGTTATCTCAGCCTCTCAACCCACCTCCTTCCTGTCTGTCTGTTTCAGTCACCTGTTTGCCATGCAGCCTGGGAGAGCAGCTAGCACAGTGGGCCCCAGCCCTCAACTGTGGTTTCGAGATAATACTGGACTGTAAAACAACGCCTTAAGGTTTATTGTATACCCAACAACAGGTTAAACTCCCTAAGGATGATTAAGCGCCAAACCCACCCACACAACAAGCCCTTGAAAGCAAGGAAGTGACGAGCTGACGACTTTAACACCTACACATCCATCAACCAGTATGGGGCCTGGTCTACACTGAAAATTTAGATCACCCAAGCTACATCACTAAATTCAGACCCTACCCCGAGTGCCGTACTTAAAGTCAACCGAGCCCCTGGTCTAGACTCAGCTAGGTTAACGGAAGTATTCTGCCATCCACCTAGCTACAGCTGCTCAGGAAGGTGGATTCACGACAGCGACAGACAAAACCCCTTCTGTTGACGTGGGCAGCAGCTACACTATGGTACGCTACAGGGGCATAGCTGCAGCACCTCTAGTGCAGGGCTGGCCTTGGTGACAGACTCACCTCCACCAGGAGCTCCCTTCCTCCTCCCCTGTACCGCCCTGCACACAATTCACACACCCACTTTATCCAACTCTGACCTCACCAACATTACCATTTGTGCATTAGAGTATCCACTGCCTTATTTGGTCATGGGGAAATTAGGTGGTCAGTTTGTTTCAATTGACTGCAGCATTGGCCAAGCCTTTGTTTTTCGCTCCTGTCCATTACAATCACAATAATTCCTGTGTTAGCATCAGCTTTAGGCCATGAGGGTGGCTCTGTGCCTGACTGCATCCTTGTGCTGTAGAAAGGCTCCTGCTAGTTCTGCACTCAGAACACTCAGTCTCGCGGCTTGCTCCATCAGTGCAGTATACAGATTTGAACCAAAGCATAAGTCAGAGGAGGGGTAAAGATTGGATGTTACTTCTCCAGCATTTTAGTCTCTTTCCCATCCCACTCAAGTGAGTGACTTCAGAGAGGAGATTCATCTTTTTATAAGCAAGTATGTTTATTAGGTTTCTTAGCTTTGGCTGGTACCTTTACCAACAGCCTTATGTTTCTCTTCTCTGGTCCAGAAAGCAGCAAGCTACAACAAATGACTGCAGAACAGCTGAAGGTAAGAGTCCAAACCAAGCAACAGGGTGATTGACATGCTTTCAGCAGATATTTAACTGTATGACTTGGCAGCCTAAAATTTTCAGGTCCACTTTGTTTGGCAACATTTAGTTGGCCAAATAGGAATAATAGTTGTAGCTGACAAATTTGATTCACCCATCGCCAAACAGGCCAGCAATACCCATCACGACAATACAGGTAGCAGAGAACAGCTTCTTCTAACTACCAGAGACCTCTAAGTATTGTGTAAATGCTTTTGATCTTCACAGGACCCAGATTCTATGCCATTACATCTGAAGCCACATAGCTAATGGCTTGATGTGACCCTGAAATAGGACAACAAAAGCATCACACCTGTGGTGCTTGGATGTGGGCTAGCTTGCTACCCATGTGCAAGATGTAGCTACTACATCAGGACCTCGCATCGTCATGTATTACGGCTGAAGCCTCTCAGGGAACTAACAGTTCAGGCCTGTTTTTTTCCAGGTTTTACAAAAGCTACTACTTGGATTTTACCAATTTTCACCCAAATGTCGGACCGCTCAAGTAAGTGAAGATATTGATTATGTTAAGAAAAGCCAGTACATTAGATAGGTGTGTTTAGGTTAATAATAAATTAGCTTAAGTGTAAATGTGAGGCTAAATGTGAGGGGAAGGCAATGTAGTGGAAGCTACACACAAACACGCATGCGTGTGCATATATAAGTCAGTCTGGGTAGATGCAAGAGTGTGATTTTTATTATTATTTTTGCATTTTGTCCTAAATAGACACAATTACACTATGCCATGAATCCATAAGGAATTGGCTCCAGCAGCTGTTTCCATTCGTTCTCACAAAGTGTGCTTCTCTGGGTGGAGAAGGCTGGCCTTTCAGTTCAAATCAAGTGCCTTTTTCCTTTGCTTCCTTTCATTTTCTTTGAGAGGTATGTCAGCCCTAGAATAATAAAGGACCTTTTCCCTATAAGCTGAGAAGGGGTTACCTTAGGTCAATTAGGGATACCTGAGTCTAAAAACCCTCTTCTGGTGTGGGAGAGAATGACAAGCTGCTGCAGGGATAATAGCTGCAGGGTGATGGGCTTCTCCAGGGTGAGAGGCTGCTACTCTCCAAGGGGGGCGGAATAACCAAACTGACTGCCTGTTTAGGGGAAGGACTGACACCAGGGAACAACAGGACAAAACCTCCCCTTCCCCTCCCCAAGATCCATCCGCCAGAGGTCAGGGAAAGGCATCCCCCTTTGTTTTGTTTGCAAATTGGTTTCTTTTTATTTGCTGGAGGAGCACTCCTTGGGCTTGCCCTGGGGCCTACCTTGAAAATACTGCTAAGAGAACAGAGGGGGAAGCCAAACACCAGTCAGAGTGGTCCAAGCTGCACAGATATGTTTCTAGAATGTTGAAGGCTTTGTCTCTTAATATATTTAAACCTGGGCCAAAAAATGGATTTTCCTACCCTGGCCATTACCCCTGGGGGGTGGCCCACGCAGGAAGACTCCTTTGCACTAAAGTGTTTGTTATTTTAATTATATGAGATGGGGGATTAGCAAAATTGTACATCACCCCCACACATACCATTCATGTTCTGGTAGTTTTGTGAAGGGTTTGTCTTCACTAGTTTTTCCTCCCTCAAGTTAACTGACTGACAATTAACTCAATGCAGCTAACGTGTGTTTGTAAAAACCAGTCTGGACACTCCCCACAACCATCCAAACATTTGTAGTTTACCTTATCTATTGGCAATCAATTAACTGGAGGTAAAAAACTCATCAAGACACATCCTAGAAGTTAAATGCCCAGCCACAGATGCAGGAGTTATGCTGGTTGGTAACTGCAGAAGTACATAATGGAACAGGGAACCCTATGCAATTTCAAAGTCCAGACAACTTACACTTGCAGTAAGATTTCCATGATGTCGTACTACCTTCCCGTCTCTCTTCAAATGCACATTGCTTTGATGGAGTATTATCAAACTATTTCAGGTCAAAAACCTAAAATAAATACTGATCCTCTTGTATGAAACATTATACCCAAAAGTCATAATGTTCAAGTTTCACTCTTTGTCTTGCTTCCTGACTATGAACTGAAGAATGTTTACAGCCACCTGCCCTCTAAAGGACTAGACTAGCTGTCTTCATCTCTCCTACTCATGAATTTGCTTGTGTGGAAAGCCCAAAAGAATAACCTAATTAATCCTAAACTTCCTCCTACTCAAGGCTTGTTGCCTTTCTTTAAGAGATCACTGAATCCCAGATACAAGACAAACACTAAGGCATTGTGAAAATGCATGTGCATTTCATTGGTTTCACTAAGTTATACAGTTACACATTTTCCTTATGCTCTAAGGACTCAATCATACCAATTAGACAGAGATGTCAAAGGGGACAACATGGAGCTACACCATCCCTGCTATATACTCAGACGGGGCAGCTTATTCCCACTCTGCTAAGTGAAGTGCTCCATTGTTTCTGGTGGCTAGTTGGTGGCAGGGCAGATTTATCTCTTCTGCACTCAGGCCCCTTTGGGCACCAGGCACACCCAGGGCTGAAATTAGGAAGCAATACCTGCAATTGTGGGTAGCCCTTGGCAGACTACGGAGCCATGTTACTCTGGACCCAACTGGACAGCTACAATTCTAGCAGGGATTCTATTAATTTAAGCCACCACAAGAGAGTTTATTTGTTTTAAGTGTAGCTAACTGATGGAAGGGAAGAAAATATTCAGCTAATCAGTTAAGTTCAGTAACCTGAAAATTCATAAGGAAGTTATTCTAACATGTTATATTTGTTATGCTGTCAGCAATTAAATAATAAAAAATGTGACCAGTGTTTTTAATAACAAGATAGCGAGACCATAATAAGCAACACAAGTCAACCTTTATTGAAAACTGAAGTATTAATACATAACAATTCTTGTTACAATAAACGTGCTTTTAAGAATTTAAATCTGAGCTCATCTACTCGTTGGATTGCATAAAAATAAAAAAGTATGAATTTACACATAATTGAACTGGCTCAGAATGGAATCTCCACTCCTTTGTGTGTTGATGCAATAGTTCAATGCAGAAGTGAGTGATGCTTTAAAACTTATTCTGGAAGACAACATTTACCTAAACTTCAAAAAGTACCAATATAACTGCTTGTAAGACAGTTTTAAAAAAAGTCATAAAAAAGGAAACCTGTGCCTATTTCGTAACAAACAGAGAGCTATTACTGGGGCCTCTTGTACTTCTGTTACATGCACTCACTTCCCCCCCCCCCCCTTTTTCAAATTGTAGGATCTGAGGGCAGCCAATAATAGCACTACAATTAAAAAAACCATTAACAAATCCATTCTACTTGAAACAAGTCTGTACAGCAGCCAGCTAAAGAAGCTTTCCCCATTTGCCTGTTAAGTCCCAAAAGGCACAACAGGCCTGGAAAGTCACGTTTACTTTTTTGATGTTGGAGCTTCAGGCTATAAACTGTTCAGAATATTTGATATTACAAGTGGACCTGCAACACTGTGGTAGTCCAATAATCCCAAATGTCACATTCAAGAGACAAGGGAAGAGGTTTTTCTCTCCCAGCTAAGCATTGTTCCTCCTCCACAGCAGCCCCCTCCTCCCCTCAACGTTAGTGGCCTCATCACTTCTCATCCCCTCCCTACACACTCACAGGGTAAACAGCACCTGCTGGAAAGTCCTCACTAGCTTAGAAGAGGAAATCTTCAAACAGGCCTGAACATTCTGAATGAGGCATGTTAGTGAAAAATGATCCTGTCTCCCTGCACTGTTTTCCTTATTAACATTCCCAACTGTGTGTACAGATGGCTTACAGTAAGTAAAATTTATCTGCTTAATGCTTCCTTAATTAGAAATACATGGACAAGTTTAACTCTTCCTTATGTTTTCTAACCGGTTTTCCATTAACAGAATGCATTTTAAACTGGGGATTAATGGATTGTTTCAAACCTCCACAAATAGTCACTATAGGATAATTTACACCTGCCGGAGAAGAATGGGCATAAAACGTGTGTATTTTCTACAGACACTGGCCCAAGCTTCTTTCTCTGGTTAGTTTCAAGTTATGCAAACAATAATCAGGACATCTGTCCTCTCTTCCCAGAAGTTTAACTGAAGTATCACCTCACTGTTTCTGTGCCTGTAAGTGAGGATTTCACATACAAGGTATTTTCTATTCTCTTATATGCTTTTAAACCTACAGTTAATGATGGTGTCAAAAGATTGCTGCATTTCTCCATTCTGGCAAAATTAACATGTTTAAGCCAAAACTAATGGTATCCAATACTATGTCCAAGCACTGGGGGAGCTATTGAGTCAAAATTCTGAAATGTTTTTGGCTCAGATACTGTAAGAGGCCTATTCCCTCTGTAGACATTAAGCTAGATTGCTCTGTAAAGACTAATCAATGTGGAGTACCCTGCTGTACATATCTGCACCATGAACTATAAGTCAGAAAACACTAAGACATGGTGATACTGAAGGGGCTTTTCAGTGAGTGAGGTCGTAGGAGGAATGACTTCAACTTAATCCCAAATTATGAACTTTTGTCATCTACTGCTGCATCTAAGCCCTTAACTTGCATAGTACACTCAAAAAGCTTTCAAGAACAGCAATTCCGTAAGTCTTCTAAAACTTCAACAGGAAATGGTTGGTTAAAATAAGTTAATAAACAAGGTTTAAAATAATGAAGTTCTATTTCCTTCCTATTGGCTGGTTAATGACCACACTACAGATTAGGGCTACCAGCTTCTGATGCCAGTTATTTAGCCATTTTCAAGAATATGACTTGATTTCGTTGCTACATTTAAGAGACACAACCAGATGTTACTAACACAGGGAACTCCTGAGCCTTAATACTTTGTTTAAATACAACAGTTGAAGTTAGATCGAAAATGTATGTTGGACTTCTCTCGTATTATTGCTGTAATAGCCGTCTTCAACTACACTTTTAAAGTAGTATTCTTTTTTATTCTATTATATGAAGCTGCCATAAAAGTTTCAGAGAAGCTTGATTTGAACTGGTTTCTACTGCACTAGAGCCCTTTCATTTTCTGGAAATCTCCAATGCAGCCACATACCGTGTCTATGTCTATGTGTGTGTGTGTGTGTGTGTGTAAAGCTATACAGGATTTTAAATAGGGAATGTAATAGAAAATGCAGGAGAGAATGTTTCATAAGACCCCCACTGTGTAATGTATGATTTTTATCCCAGTTTCATATCCATGCTTTCCACTATTTGCAACAAAATGCCATTACGATAGTTTATATACACACCGCCCCCTCCCCCACCACTGTGCTTTTGGTTAATCCCTTAAACTACTGGAGAACAGATCAAACCTCCCATTAGTTTATATCACATCTGGAAGGTGCAATACCTTTTCCAAGGTACAATTTCCCCTTTGTGGATGAATCCCATAATGCAACTTAGAAAAAAGTGCTCAAGCGAGACCCCCTAAATGTTATGGAATAGTACTATTAGGAGACAACAATTCCAAGGAAACATTTAGGAATCTAAAATCAGAGCAAATATATAGGACTTTATATTCTTTCCATGACTATTTATCTATCACAGCATTCATGAAAGTTCTCTCCTAGGGTTTCAAAGCTTTGTTATCACTGGGAAACAAGACAGGAGACAGCAAAGCTTAAAACTTGTTCTCTATAGCTTCTCCCCAAGACAGCATTGTTTCTTACCTCACAACTATTTTTATTAAAAACATACAAAGACAATGAAACTCTCACTCTAAACTAGCTAAACTGTATTAATGTTCACTACAGCTTCTGGAGCACTTGACCAGTCAATGCTGCAAACCTACTACACGAATGGAATTGTTAAACAGACTTGAACAAAGCAGTACAGATTCAAATGGTTTGTTTGGGGTAATTCTCTGCTCCATATATAAATATATGGAAATCCTTAAGCTGTAGTAAGTGCTCACGAGTAGTTTTAAAGTACTTATAGTTAACACCATAGTTATGTTAAAGGCATTAGCAATAAGGGGTAGTCTGTTTACAGTGATCCATGCAAAATAATCCTAAACTTTATAAAACAAAACATGGAAGTAAAAAAATACGAAGAGTGCTTATTGTAAAAAATAGTTACTGAAGACTCTAACCTCTATGGGCATTCAGGTGCCCACACCTCCCACCAGGGTAGAGTATGGGAACGGCAGCATTAAATCAGCACTGATGCTACCCTGAAGTAGCTGCCAAACCCGTAGAAGGAGCAGACCACCCCAACACAAAGCCCAAGTAGATACACAACTTTAAAAAAAAAAAACATTACTTTTGGATGGAAATTAGACTACAAACACTACAGCCTGACATACCTCTATGTAAACTCTTAAAAGGGAACAACATTTTATAACCATTTACCGCATAATTTATTGCGGGCAGAATGTATCTGGAAAAAAATTGCATCTTACTGGAATCATAAATCAGGCAGGTTTCAGAAAAAACCTTGATTTTTTTGTGCAATATTCAAATTTAAAAATTTAAAATCTTTCCCATAATGATTTTGGTATACAAATGGGTTCCAAGGCTAGCCCTTTATCCTCACAGCATTTGCTTTGAGGTACTTTTTAAAAATTGAAGCTGCGAGCAAGAACACCAGAAATGACTCATTGCAATGAAACACTAATCTGCAGTCAGTCTTAATTTGCATGCTTTCCAAGTGCAATTAAGGAGGTAAAAAAAGGAAAACCCAACAATTACATCAACAATTTTGTAACCAATGAATGACTCCTACTATGATCTATTTGTTTTTGCTTAAAAAAAAGTTTCTGAAATCTCTACATTCTGACAGCCCTGCTATACTGCACCCATAAACCACATTGGCATGTAATATAAGCTAAAAGGAAATTGTGTTAAAATGGTTTGTTCCCCTTTAATACACTTAACAAGCACACAAACTTTCTTCAGGATAATATGTAGTTGAACTCCTCCTGTTGGTTGCGGAAAACCCTAGCATTTCTTAAGTATTAGAAAAGCAAGCTGCGTCAACTGCACATACATTTTCAGCTGATTAGAACATTCTTTAGGGGAAAAACAGAATGGATTTCCTGGACTGAAGCCAAAAAAAATCTGATTCTATCACCATGTATTTTTTTCAGGAGTCAGAATTCATTTTTATACATACATATATGGTGTTACCTCCTCATATAATGGCAGAGATTTGCCTTAAGGATGTGGGCAGCTTGGAAGGCTGCTTTATTCACATTTTTCATTGACTGGCCACACAAAACTTCATTTATCATTCCATTCTGATCCTTAAGAATGTCCGCATAACACTGCATCCACACAATAGAAATGAAAAGGTAAATGTGGTAAACTAATTCTGTGCAGGATTTCTACAGCTCATCAGACTATTTCCAGTCGCTCCAATTTGTGTTAGCTGAATTTAATTAGAAAGGAATACATAACTTAAATAATTTTCCCCCTCCTTTTAACTGGCAACTGCATCAACCCAAAAAGGTTGAAGCAGTTATCTAATGTATATTATGGTATTCTATAAAGAAATTCACTTTTGCGATACTACCTTTTAAGACCCTGCATATGTTACAACAGTGCATTAGTGATACAAGTTGTAAAACACTTTTCGGTTCCTTTGGATTTTGCATATGGTTTTTGCATCAGTCACTGCATGAGCAAGCTTTGTTTTTTTGTTGCCTTTTTTTTTTTTAAACATGCATTCAACTAGATATGGATCAGAATAAGTTTATACTCCCTTTTTTATCATTATAATTAGCTAAAAAATTGCAAGACAGTCCACAAAACAGGATTTGCTTTAAGACTAACTGCTGGAGTTCCAAGATGTAAGATATGCCGCACTGGAAAAATCTTCAGTGATCTGGAATTAGTAGTGTTTAGCAAGTGTTGAAAGCATTCAGAAGAAAGAAAGTCCTGGTTGGAGGCATGAGGGCTTCAGCACCAACTTTTAAACCTCAATTACTTGATTGCATATCTCCCATCTTCAAACCTACATTCAGAGAGAAAGAGGCAAGATAGATACTCAAGTAACACCCCAGAATCTAGTTTAATGCTGCAAGCTCTACACAGGAATGCATTTAAAACAGACTATAACCTAATGCTACTTTGTAGCAGTTATGCTGTAAACCCACCATCCACTCACAGCCCTTTAAGTCACCAACTGGGGTGAATCAGGGACAGCAGTTTTTATTACTAGAATATCTTACGTTGACTAGACTTTTTTTTAAAAAAGGTCACTGACAAAGTATTTGATTTAAAAAATATTTATTGTTAGCTTTTGAATTTTCCCACTGAGGAATTTGTAGCGCACTCAAGTACTTCGTACTTTACTGCAGCAATTCTGAATGTAAGACCCTTTGTTTTCCCTCATACACCCAACATCCACGGAGGTGTTATTTTTGTGTAGCTTTGGCAGTGAAGAGGTTTTCCTACAAATTTCATAGCCCAAATTCTGCCTCAAATGCTACTTATAACATGATTGCTGGCACAGATCTGGTACAAAAAAGGACTAGGTTTTAGGAAGCAAACCCCTCACTGACATTCCACGGACTTCACAAGCAAAAGAGAACAGACATTCCAGATTTGCCAAAATCCACATAAAATAGCTAACTGCTCCAAATGCAGGCAGTTTTTAATACTGCCACCGAAATGTTTTAAGTCAAAGCATAATACTTTTCTTTCACATCTCATTTGAAGAAAGCTGCTAAGTATTAAAGGCTAACAAAGCACTGAGCAACTGAAGAAATTACCTTAAGAAAATCCGTAGTTACTTCATTCCAAATATATCAGTTTTAGTAATAAGATATTTACAGAAAGACCTGTGCACACACTGTGTTTCATACGAATGACACTCCCTTCAGATAAGCTTATACTGGTGAAGTTTAACAATCATTCCACTGCGATACTGCAGAAATTATACTGGTCACAACATGGTCCAGTGGCTATGATGCTGGCCAGGAGTCACAACTTATGCAAAAGCCACATATATAGGTCAGCAGAGCTAAGTGTTAGTCCCTGCTCGGCCAATCATCTATTGTGGGACCCTAAAAGAGTCACTTTACTTCTTTGCCTCAGAAGAACAGAACAAAGGAAAGCATAAAATAAGATTTGCAGATGAAAAATGCTAGATGAGAGTTTATTATAATGGTCCCAATCCTATAGCTTACTCCAGCAAGGTTTCCCTGATGTCACTGGAAACTTTGTGCAAGCAAGGATTACAGAATCATTCCCGCACCCTAGCTGCATATTGAAAGGTTATTGGTGGACAACGTGTACATTGTTATACGCAACTTAATCATCCTTAACAATTCTGCCCTTGTGGTCACAACACATTGTCCCTTTATGTACACATATAGCATGCTTAGCTGAAATGTGCTATTAGTGCAAACCACTTCAGATATTTAAGCCAATACCACTGAGGGGGTAGTGGTAGCTTCTTTTTACAGATCTGAGAACTGAGGAACAGATATTAAACGCCTTATTCAAAGGGCACACAATGAGCCCACGGCAGAACCAGAACATATCAGCAAGCTCCTGACTTCCAATCATAGAAAGGGACACCGAAAACAGGGGACAGTTAGATTTTGTCTTAACTTGTTATAAACATTGAACAGAGCAATAAATGAAGGGAGCCAGCCCGATTCTGCTCTCACACTGGTTTTATAAACATGTAATTTACACTAGTGGAGTTACTCCTGATTTGCACTGTTGAAACGTGAGCAGAATCAGGCCCCCAAAAGAGTAAGAACAATAAGCCATGTCAATTTTAAGCAGCGCTCCCCCATTAAAACTAAAAAAAAATGTATAATATGCTGGCTTCATACATTAGTTAATTACATTGTTTTATCAGTAGAAATCTAAAGCAGATTTCACAAGTCTTTTTTTCTCCATGTATAGTTTAAACTGTGCTACAGGCTGTAATGATTTTTCCATGAAAACTGTAAACAGTTCAAATTTAAATTTAAACCCACCTGAATTTGGGTGATGGGAATTATCAGTTTCTTACGCTTACTAGTTAGCAGCCTCTCTTTCTGGGAAATGTTCATCACGAAGGAAATATTAAGTGCCCCTTTATTTATGCTGATCCAAATAGCCCCCTTATTTAAGCTGATCCAACTTCCGTGTTTTACATATTTTTTCCACTCATGAATCAGAGTGTTGTTGGATTCAGGAATTGTCACAAAACCCAAACTGAGCAAACTAGTCTCTGTTTCATATGGACCCAACAGGGCCTGGGATTCATCAAACCTAACATTTCTACAGCTGTGTAAATTAAAATGCTGTATTTTGAGAAATAGATCATTTTGAATTCTATATACAGGCACCAATCAGATGAATATGCAGAAAAAGGAAGTCTCAGCAGAAGACAGACACACTGTGTTTAAAAAACATCCTTCCTTCTACACAACTTAATCAAAATGAACTGACATTTATATACAGGTCACTGTTTCAACTGTAGGCACTGGTAACTTACACTGCCAGAATAATCACCACTGGGGGGGCACATAGCTATAGGTTGGTGTTCCTGGAGCCCGATATGTGGGCATAGTAACTGGATGAGGGGCTACTGGAGTTGGGGAATGAGTTGTCAACAAAGTACCTAGGAGAAACAAAACATTTTTATATTAAATATTTTTCACAAATATGCCTTTCAACACTTATTAAATGGTCAACTGAAAACCAAAACCATATTAATCAGAACTTGTACATCTTTTGACATATACCAATATGAAACTTGTGAATCTGTATCTTAGCATTTTCAATTCCATCTACCTTCCTTCAAATGTTTATGCAACAAGAACACTTTGATATTCTCTCCAATGCATGTTTAGATACTTTTAGCGAATAACTACTTAGCAGCAGCTCCAGATCATAAGCACACATTATACACCAAAAAATACTTTTCCTCACAGCAGGCTCTGTGTGCTGTAGGAACACCTGATGCAAAAGAAAATTCACTAGAGTAAGTATAATTTAGTTCCTGTCTGTGCAAATGGGTTTTATAGATGGAGAGACTGTAGAAGGCAACAGACTGGGACCCCAGAATCCTAACAGTTTCCTTCTACAGCACTTCACATACAAATTACTAATGTTTAGTTGCTGCAGCTTACCCCACACTCAAAAAAGAAACTGGGAAAAATACAAAGGTAATGAAGAGAGCACACAGTGCTGGTCCTGAAAAAATATCCCCACCAGGGCTGTGGGATACCGGAGGTTAGAAAGCTGAAATCTGTAGTTGGAGTAATCCAGAAGACTACCATGTAACACAATCATTAGTTCACCTTGGTTTGCCCATCTGAAAACTTGTAAGTTATCAAAGAGCAGCAGTGACGCGGGGAAAAATAGAATTCTTACACTGTTGATCATTAAACAACAGCATCACTCAAAATTCTGGGGAGAAGCACTTCAAGTGTATAATTCTGTACTAGAAACAGACTTGTTTTTGAGACATTCAATCAAAGACACCAATTTCTTCAGATTGACAAAGTCGCTCAAGTTCTAACAAAGTTTAGGACTAATACGGCCAGGACTGCGTGTTCTGTAACTGTTTTAGGGAACAATATTACAACCTAGGTCTTAGTTATAAAACTATGTTGTTCTGACAACACTAAAAAAACATGTTAGCACATGGGCACCAGTAACTGACAGTCAAATGTGCTGACCACAGATGTCCTTGCATTATGTCCAGGCCCTAAAACCTTCCCTCTGAAAGTGCAGCTTGGCATCACTCTTGGCAGTTCTGACCAATGATTCTCTATCTGATTAACTAGAATGGAGAGTTTACTTAGTACTCAGCCTGGGAAAGAGAACTGTACTCTTTAATTCCCAAACCCCAAGTGACTAGAGGAACAAAAGCCCCTCGTGCTGCAATTAGAATGCCACGTCAGATTTCCTTGGTTTCAATGTTTCTATGCTGCTTACTTGGCCTGATCCAGAGTACTAGGATTTTGTCGTTAGAATGGCTTAAAATTCATATACAAGCACACAAACATCTCAAACAAAATTAGTGGTTGTGGGAAACCTGTAACTGCAGTACATTTCTGGTAAGGCCTTAACATGTAATGCATCCATATTGTACGAAATGGACCACAAACCCAAACTATACTTCATCAAAAAGTGTAAGCAATATAAATCAATCTACCTGCTGACATTGCCATAGTGGTCCCAGCCACCATTCCCATAGTCACACCATTTCCTCTTGGTGGTGGAATTGGAGCAGGATACATAGTTGCTGGCATGCCATTAGGCTGCACAACTGTGGTGTGATGGATTACGTGGGGTGGTGCTGCATATAAAGGCTGTGTGTAGTAAGTGCCTTGCTGTTGGAAAAGAAAATAAGTAAACCTACTAAGTATATTTTCACTATCACATGTACTGAAAGCAATAATTCAACCTTTGAGATGTTCACGGCAGCAATGTGTTATTCCAGAAATAGGAGTCTGATGTATGTCAGGGACTGGAGACAGAATACTTAAAACTCAAACAGAGAAACTAAAACTTCAGGGTTGAAAAAGAGGGTTTTTCAGCAACTAACTACTGGTTGGGCAGCCAAAAGTCCCAAATACAAGCTCTCTCTAGAATTAAGCTGTTTTGTCTCTTCTCTGCATCTGGATTTTGTGGTTTTGTCCCCTCCCCTCCCCTCTCATGCCCTGGGGATCCTTCAAGGTTGCTTTCCCTAAAGGCAGTAAACTACCTGGCTGAGGATTGGGTGTGTCTTCTTCCAGAATCAAAAGCCCTAAAAGGTTACTAGAGTGCAACATGGTGAAGCTTTCTTCCCGCAGGGCCCAAGTAGACCACTTCAGAGTACTGCCAAGGCCCTGCAAGCAAGTTTACTTAAATATTACAACATGCTGTACCCTGACTCCGAAGGGCTGCTCACTTTTCCGAGTCAGTTTTCATCTAGCCCTGCCCCAGCTCTTTCCTCCTTGCTTCTACTTCTGACCTCTCCATAGCATCACACTTATGCCACTGTATCCTAGATACTTGTCTAGTGATGCAGAAGACTGAAACTGATGCTATCATCAGTTTCATTATGCTGCTTCAGCTGGGTCATTGGGGAAGTACTCTGTATGGAACCATCACTCTTTGGAAGGTCAGGAAAAGGTAAGAGACCTCTGTCTCTACCCCACAACATTGAACAATCAGGCTTCTGTTCCTGTTTTCACCATGGCACAGTAGAAGTGGAGTGAAACTGACCAGGACAGCATCAGTGTGATCCTGCTATTCCTGCATAAAGGAGCAACAGCAGCTGCCACAATCCTCTCATAGCAGCACTTTGAAACAGGGGTTAAGAACTTAAGAAAAGGAGTGCCCAAAATTTATTTTCCAAGTCCAGACACAGGCACTTCTGTAATTTTACCCGAAGAGATTTGGAAGCTAACGTGCTATTTTCATAAGTGACTTAGGCACTTAGACTCAAGTCTCACTCATTTTCAAGTTTCCAACTTTTGATTTTCATGTTTCTAACTTATATAATGTGGCTTAAACACTTTTCAAAATTAGGTGACCTATTTAGATAACTAAAGCTAACATTTTCAAATGTGCTGAACACAAGCTCACATGGACTTTAATGAGTCTCTCAACATTTTTGAAAATTAAGGCCATATGTTCAGATGTCTAAATCTGGACTCAGAAGCCTAATTTTAGGCACCCGTTTTTTAAACTCTTGACTTTAGTGTACTAGTACAGGATCGTAGAACTGGAAGGGACCTCAAGAGATGATCTAGTCCAGTCCCGTGGACTCATGGCAGGACTAAGTATTATCTAGACCACCCCTGACAGGTGTTTGTCTAACCAGCTCTTAAAAATCTCCAATGATGGAGATTCCACAACCTCTCTGGGCAATTTATTCCGGTGCCTAACCGCCCAAACAGTTAGGAAGTTTTTCCTTATGTCTCACCTAAACTGCCCTTGCTGCAATTTAAGCCCATTGCTTCTTGTCCTATTCTCAGAGGTTAAAGAGAATAATTTTTCTGCCTCCTCCTTCTAAACACCTTGTGTACTTGCACTTATGTCCCCTCCCTCTCAGTCGTCTTCTCCACACTAAACAAATCCTTCCCTCCACCTCACCTCTCAATCTTCCCTCACAGGTCATGTTTTCTAGACCTTTAATAATTTTCATTGCTCTTCTCTGGACTTTCTCCAATTTGTCCACATCTTTCATGAAATGTTGCACCCAGAACTGGACAGAATACTCCAGTTGAGGCCTAATCAGCGCAGAGCAGAAGAATTACAAGGGAGAAGCCCATCACTGTGCACAACATAAATTTACATGCTGGACAGGGAATTAAGTTTTTTTTTATATATATACATGAAGCATTCTGGTAACAAACCCTCAAAACAGGTAGAAATAAGCAGTCATCTTTATTTCATGAAACAACATTTAGAGTTTAAAAGTTTACAATGCATGCTGAAAGCAAGATACTATTTGAACTGGCACAAAACAGTTGAGCTTTACTTTTTACCTGTGCATATGGATTCTGCTGTGGATAGGCACTTCGAACCGGATACACAGCTGTCTGGTAGGGATTGGGTGATGAAGAATAAGGTGGCACTGCACCACTGGTGGGTGAACAGGATACTTTATATGGTGTTCCTGGTGTATAACCTGAAACAAAGGCAAGTCTGCTTTAAAGCGCCATAGGTAAGAATGAACAGAGTACTGTGTACTAAAGTTTGAGACTAACATAACTGAATTTATTATTCTTAACCCTCATGTTTCACATTTATCTTATTCAGTATCATATTTTATCATCAATACCTATGCACAAATTCTTAAAAGGTATTAGTCACATAAGGACAGATATAGTCAGTAATACCTGACTGCCTGTTGATCAACTAATTCACATAACTCACCACTTTCCAATTAACTAATGGACATAAGGAAACTGCTTTCCTACAGAAGACTATGAAAAATCCAAAGACCCTCCCGGACTGAGTCAAGTGCTCCAATGAACATAAGGAAGGTGGCAGAAGGGAAGAGTTGTGCCAAACGTGGCCACACTCTGATGTCGGGGAGAGGAATCATAGAATCTCAGGGTTGGAAGGGACCTCAGGAGGTCAGCTAGTCCAACCCCCTGCTCAAAAGCAGGACCCATCCCCAATTAAATCAGGAAGGAGGTTGTACAACACATTTGGCTTTTGGCATCTAGAAAACATGTCTTAACTAGGATCTCTTTCAAGTCTACTTCATGCTGTAACTCACATTTGTTATGACACTGATGAGAAGTTTAGCTCCACCATAATGGGTACGTCTGTTTTGATCCAAATGGCTTGGAATGCATCAAATGCTAACCAAGTTCCCAGCACACACTAATAATCATTACAATCAGTGATCTCTTTGCAAAGAAGAAATCTCAGCAGAAAACTATGCAATGGCAGAACTACCCTACTCTACAGGTTAGAACTATTTTAAATGGTTAGAAGGGCTTCTCAAACATTTTGGAGGGGTGCAGTGACACCTCCCGCTTGCATCTTCCATTTTTAAGTTACCTTTAATGATATTTCCTTGCCACTTAACAGCAAATACCAACATTTTCAGACTTGGATGCCTAAACTAAATTTTTAAAATTTGGACTTCAGTGGTTAAATGCTAAAGTAAGATACAAGTAACACAAGCACTTAAGTCACTTAAGAGCTTAAATCCCATTTTAAAAATGGCACTTGTGTCCCTACATTTTATTGGTATTCAGTAATAAAGACCTTTATATAATTTGTGTGCAGACCAGCTCCTAATGATCTCCTATGAATTTTTTAAAATAGATTGATAAAAGGCTTGATGCCACCAGAATGCTTTTACACATCTCGTGAGGTCCATAGAAGTGAGCCTCCCTCTCAGGCATGTTAGGAGCTATGCAGTTATTACCCAGATATGCAGTGACTGAGGCATATGCTCTTGGCTCAGACTCCGAACACCTAAAAGGCATAGGTTCTTTGGGCCTACTCAGTGGGTAAGGAGACTTAGGATAATGGAGCCAATGTCTGACAGGGCAGGCAGGAAAACAGTGAGAAGCAGCAACCTAACTGCTGACAGTGGGCCTTAATTGGCAGAAGCTAGAATATGAACGCCCTCTGCCAGCAGTGCATACCTCTGCCAATGGAAGGTGGGGCCACACTATGAACAGCCCTAGACTGACTGCTCTGAGGGGAAAGGGAGGAGACCAAGGCCTCAAGTCACACACACAAGTCCCTCATGCTGAACTATATAATCGGCATTCCCAGTAAGGGCACTTTCTGGTCTTGCCTCATGTGGTATGGCTCCATGGAGCTGATGCAAAGCGCTGAGTGTTAACTCTAAGAGAGCCACCAGCAGGTGCCAAAAACAGAATCTAGTGACTGGTCCATCTTGCCTTAGACGTTAGAAGTCCATTGGTTATAGTTGTGCAGCTACTTAAAACTTGAGTTTCTGTATCAGATTTGTGCAGTTTAAGTATTTGCTTCAAAGAAAGAGGATATTATGTGTTAATGTACTGATTTGCAAGGGATCGGTGACTGTCATCCTCCTTGGGAAAGTTAGGTTTTTTTTTTAAACAGGAATTTCTGGCTAATACCAAGTGCCTAATGAAGCTATGTGTCTTAAGTAGAAAAATCTGGACTTAATATTTTAAAAATTTTAAAATAATTTTTAAAAAGTAACCAAAAATGATGGCTGACTATTACTTCTGAAAGAAGAGCTCTCGGTTTCCCCATTCAGCAGTAAAACTCATGGTGTTAGCGTTCAGTAAAATTAGTATGCTTGAGGATGGTGAACAAGGAGGTAGTTCTATCCAGTTTTAATCATTCCCTACAAAAGTGAAAAATATTTCCTTCATCAAATGTAGAACAAGTTCTACCTTAATAAACATGTTGCAAGTTCAGCTCATTCAATAAAGCATGTCAGAAAGACAAATGGCCAAATATTAAATGAGAACGAACTGAAGAGCTGTGGATAAAAATTAATCAAGACCTTAATTTGGTAAGTATATTATATGCTGTTTACTTTTATATAGGATAATTATGCCTGATTGTGTGTGACTATCCAGAGCCCAAATCTACATATACAACGGCTCTTAAACCACTGTCTGCAGAGAACTAGCAGTTCACAGAACCAATTCCAGTCATCCGTGGACCCACATGGTGCTTCTGGCTTCTTCTCCTTGCTTTCAAGGAGAAGCTAAGAAGCCTACAAAGCAGCAGTCCCTGGAGCCACTATAAGGAGTTGCAACAGGACTTGGATATTAAAACTAAACAACAGAGGTCTCTTAAGTTATCTCAATGGTCCTTAACACTCCAACGCATAGGTATTTCTCAGCAAAGTGATAAGAGTTTTGACCAGGACATGGATGACAGGTCTCCTGCCAGGGTGGATAGAAATCAATGATTTAAAAACAATAATAATCGGAATTTTATAAAAAGGTTTTTTCCCCCTCAAAAAGCAATCTAAAGACAGTTTTAATTAAGATACATTGTAGCTCAAAGATATCTCATCATGGAATAGAAATTATAAATTCTAACTCTCCAGCAAGAGACAATATATTCATGTAATGTTTAAGGAAAGTTTTGTAAATGAGTTCCAATAGTTCATGGATTAGGGACCCAATCTTATGGGGTGCCAGGGGCTTCTGTATAGATTATTTAGGTTAATCTTTTTATCTACCCAATGGGACTCAGTGCTCAAGCTAGAAGATACCATCAGAAATGCTTAGTTTTGCAGTTCTCAAACTGTGGATTTGTGTCTCCAGAGATAACACGCTTGTTAACAGCAAAAATGTTTTTAAATAAATAATATATAGAGGTGAGAAATAACGGACCTCAACCCTACTGTCCCTCTGCAAATTTGGGTACACAGAGTCAAACCCTTACTTCTCTCTAAAAGTGCGAAGTTTCAAAAAGTTCAATGAATAGAAGATTGTTGGGGGTGGAATAAATCTGGAGAAGAAGTCTGGAGATAAATGTGAGAAGGGAGGGACAGACAGTAGAAACAAAAGAGAAACTGTTTGAGCAGCATATTCCAGAAGTCTTGAGGTCTTTCTGAGTGTACCCTTCATTGATTTGAGATCTACCATATCATTCTCTCACTAGAAGAGAAAACCTCTAATGGCAGCAGGCCGTAAAAGAGACCCCGTTTGGGAATAAGAGCCATTCAAGAAATATAGGTTTGCTGATGATGTTTTAAAGAAAGTCACACCAGTGAACTGGTGGAAGTCACTTAAGCACTTGGACCCAGAGACTGTTGAAGTGACAGTCTCACTTTTAACAGCAGTAGCTTCTTCTGCCAGTGTAGAAAGAATATTTTCTTCCTTTGGACTAATTCATTCCAAATTGAGAAATCGTTTGGGACCTGAAAAAGCAGGAAAACTTGTTTTTCGTTTCCAGATTATGAACAAACAGGAAAATGAAGGTGAAAATGACAGATGACTGAGTTAGCTGCAGAAGCCAATATTTTAAGTTTCTCATGTTGACCTGGCTGACACAGCCTATTTAATTTTTTTAAAAATATATTTTATTTAACTATTTTAGTTAAAAACAATTTTAACAAAAACAAACCTGATTTTAAAAAACTTGAATGTTCAACTACATTAAAAAATTCACATGCTTGTTTTGTTAAAATATATGTCAGCTGTTGAAGAAAAAAATCCAGAATACATAATGTTGTTTTAGTTAAATAAAACAATTTAAATGTCTGTCTGGTGATGTTCTTTCTCCTCCTAATACAGCATGGCAAGAAAATCCTCCAAAATTAATGATTAATGTGAACTGGAGATAGTTCACCTCCCAGTGACTTCATAAATATCTGCTTCAACTACCTTTGGTAAATGAAATAACCAATCATTCATTTTCTGATAAGTTGTAAAACTAATCTGAAAAGTTTTCAAAAATAAATCACTTTAAAAATGTATTGTGTGTACCTTCTAAAAATGAAACCTACATCAATCTCTGAGTTGTGAAGAATATATATTAAGGTTATAACAACCAACCAGAACGCACTTTTATGTAGAAATCCATGATTAAATCGAGTCTTCCTGACTACTTATTTAAATCAAATATACCCTGTCTCCTGCCTTGTACATACAAGGCGTAGAGTTATCACTGAGGCAATCTCAGGCATGGGGGACTTAACGGCAAAGCATCTTGATAGATATGTTCATCTAGGGTTGAAGGTGCATAGACAAAAACCTGTAAAATCAGAATGGTATTACTGAATACTGAACTGCAGGAGTAACTACAACCATACTTTATGTAATGAGAGTCATGAATAGTACAAATGACAAGCCTCCCAGAGCCAGACCTAACATCTACTGTCTACTTCCTAGAGCAGCAGTTTGCAGAATGTCAGGCATCACTTAATTTTTTTAAGGTAAATTTAAGAGTTAAATTAAGATTAGTTAAGCTTACACTGCCTGAAATAAATTGTTGTGGAATCACACTGTGTTGACGTGTCCAGGCTGGCTGGCCCTTTAAGAGGAGTTAGGCTCAGCTTGGCTTGTGACATAGCATTTAATCTTCAGCTCATCCTCATCTGGTGACTCAATTACAACAAATGATCCCACCTATGAAAAGGTCAGGGAGAACTACATAAAGAGGGAAGAGAACTCACTGAGGGAAGAGTTTCCTCTGTCTGGGAAGTGCCTGGCGAAGGCAGGCTGGAGAGACAGGGAGCAATTAGGTTCCTCTGGGAGGCTGTGGAATAGGGCCTGTAAGAAGCAGAGAGGTCCTTGGGAAAACTGCTGGAGTCCTTGGGGAGGAAAGGCAGTGAGGAAACTTGCTTGGAAGAAGAGCCTCCAGGGAGGGAAAAAAACATGGGTGGCATTACTCAGCTAAAGGAGCAAAGAAGGAATTCTGCAGTCCCCAAGAAGAGGGGTGAAGAGCAGGGAACTTCAATGTAGCCCAAGAGAGACAGAAGAATCCCTGTTGTTGATGTGGATTCTTTGGTCGGACTTTTGTTACTCCAGATGGGGACACAACTTGAAAGAGGTGACCTAGCTGGAGAACAATGCTATGGAAGAGGTAGCCAGACAGGCCATTGCATAGCCGAAGAAATGGTCAGCAGGGGGCACTGGAAATGAAGACCCCAGCGATAGCAGGCGCTGAGACCAGTGGTTTCTTACATGGCCCATTTATGAATTAGGCTCTTCGTACAAATTCCTCTCTTTCCATCCTCCCAATTAATTTGTCATTGCTGCCCTCCCTTTCTCTTCCCCCTCACCCCCAAGTCATCTTTGGTAGGCGCTACACATTGATCGATAAATCCTACATTTTTCTAGATAAGTTGTATAGCAATATGCAAACCAACAAACAGGCTACTTTTTCTCCACTCTCCTTCTTCCTTTCATTGCTTATGTAGATTTATGCAAGCCATAATATTTTACAAAGGACAGTAAGCAATTTCTGCAATTTCTTATCTGAATGTAATATCCCTTTTCAAAGAGAGTCTATGGTTCCCTTTCCGAGTGTATCCTTCTGTTGCGACTGGAGATTAATTTAACAGCTACTATCAGTTTCTCATTCATTCCAATAGCAATAGTATGCTCATCACATTGAGGGATTCTTCCAGAGATTCTCTCACTTCTGTTCGTTGGCCCCTGTGCATTTCTTCTTTCCTCCCCAAATCCCTCCTCCTGCCGGCCCCTTAGCTGAGCAGTATGAGAGTGTTGTTCCTAAACACCGCTCTTTCCCCACAACCCAGTAGGAACACAATAGTAAAGCTGTCCAGAATCATAGCTGTTTCATCCTGCTGCTAGAATTGTTGGACAATCACTGTATGCAGGAGCATGACAGGCACGATCCTGCGGTAGGAAGGGGCACGTAGAATTTAGGAGGTGAAAGATCAGAGGAGGTGATAAAAGGGTATATTCCAGACGCCTTTCTGAAAGGGGAAGGGAAGAGACTTACTGAGGGACATGGAAATAAAGGGAAATATCCAGAGGGTCAGGTCAGAAGGGACTAGGGAAAGAGGTAATCAAAAATTTTTGTAAGGATTTTAACTACCTAATACTTGTCACTGGCAATTGAATAACTCAAACCTCCCCAAAAACAAGTTAAAGTCCTCCCTTATCTATAACAGGGGACTGCATGTGGACACTGTGTAAACATCCCTAGATGCAAAAACTGAAGTCACCGGTTAGTTTGGAAGACCACCATTTTATGCTATTTTCAAAGTAAAAGAAAACTTTATGCATGTCTCCTCACCCCCAATTTTAAATGCTTCTAATGTAGACAGAGTTTTTGAGTATTTCTAAGCAATAAGTATTTTATGCATACCTGTTTGGAAGGTAGGATTTGCTCCTGGGTACATGTTGGGGGAATAGGCAGGGGCAGCTGCTGCATAGCCCATTGGGAAACCAGCTATGACAAAAGAGAACAATTCCAGGTTATTTTCTAGATAAGCAACACAGTGTGACTACATGCCTTGTTCTCAGAGAATTTGTTGTGCATGATACTTTTTGACCAAAGATCAACAAAACATTGCAATGTTTCGAAATTCAGGTGACCACTAGTTGGGAAGAAAAGTTAAGAAGTGTAGTAAGCCACAGTTCCCATTTCTCAACCCCTCTTCTGCCCCAAAACACACTTTCAGCAAAAGCCTGAATTAGCCAGCTCACTAGTAACTGCAGACAGATTGCAAGCTTTAGTATAAAATAATCAGAAAGAACATCAAACACTAAAATGCAATAAGACTACTGAACTCAGAGTGAGCCCTTTTTTTTACTGTGTAAAGAGAAGAAATACAAGCGTGAGTGACTCATTTCCTGGATCACAGTTTCCCAAACTGGACAGTAAAAGCCAACTTTAACCCTCCAAAATATCTTGTTTTTATTTGACCTAGATCTGTCTCTGCTTTTAGATGTCAGTTATACTCCTATTGTTTCAACCACCCACAATGACACTCAGCAGTTACAATCTGTGATTCACTCTGGCACAGTGGCAAAATGCTGTGTTGACACCTTGACGTTGATCTACACAATTACCATAACTAAACCAATGGCAAGAAAGACAGGAAGCAAGTTCTAAGGTGATAACAGAAAGATCACCAGGGTAGACTGATTTAAATAATAATTAAAATTGATAATTTAAACCAGCAAGCAGGAAACCTTGATTTAAATCGTCCATTTCAATAGTGTTTTGCATTTGTATTTTGTAGTTATTTTCCTTGGTCAGTAACCATTAAAACATGTTAACTTACAACTAAATACAGCCTTTATGCTAAATTTGGTGCTTCTTTTTTGCTAACCAGGAGGATACCTATATCTATACACTTATTAAGCAGTAATTGCTTCAGTTACATTTATTCAAATTCTTAATTTTTACATTTTTTGTTACGTTAAAAAAGGATTCATTTCTTCTTTACTAGATAACTTTTTACTTGTGATTTCACAGAATCATAGAATATCAGGGTTGGAAGGGACCTCAGGAGGTCATCTAGTCCAACCCCCTGCTCAAAGCAGGGCCAATCCCCAACTAAATCATGCCAGCTAGGGCTTTGTCAAGCCTGACCTTAAAAACCTCAAACGAAGGAGATTCCACCACCTCCCTAGGTAACCCATTCCAGTGCTTCACCACCCTCCTGGTGAAAAAGTTTTTCCTAATATCCAACCTAAACCTCCCCCACTGCAACTTGAGACCATTACTCTTTGTTCTGTCTTCTGCTACCACTGAGAACAGTCTAGGTCAGAGGTGGATGAACTACGGCCCGTGGGCCACATCCGGCCCACGGGACTGTCCTGCCCAGTCCCTGAGCTCCCGGCTGGGGAGGCTAGCCCCTGACCCCTCTCCTGCTGTCCCCCACAGCCTCAGTGCGCCGCCAGCGCTCTGGCCCGCTCCTCCTGCCGGGCAGCACGGGCAGCATGGCTGGCTCTGACCAGTGGGGTTGCGAGCTCCTGCTGCTCTGAGCAGCATGGTAAGGGGGCAGGGAGGTTGGACAAGGGGCAGGAGGGTTCCAGGGGGCAGTCAGGGGTGTGGATAGGGGTTGGGGCAGTCAGGGGACAGGGAGAGGTTGGATAGGGCGGAGGTTCTGGGGAGGGGATCAGGGGACGGGGGGTTGGATAGGCATGGGAGTCCTGGGGGGCCTGTCTGGGGGTTGAGGTGTGGATAGGAGTCGGGGCAGTTGGGGGACAGGGAGCAGGGTGGGTTGAATATGGGGTGGAGTCCCGGGGGGGTTGGTTAGGGGTGGGGGGTCCCGGGAGGGGGCGGTCAGGGGACAAGGAGCAGGGGGGTGCAGGCGGTTGGATGGGTCAGGGGTTCTGCAGGGGGTAGTCAGGGCACAGGAAGTGGGAGGGGGCCAAGCCACTTGGGGAGGCACAGCCTTCTTTACCCGGCCCTCTATAGAGTTTCACAACGCCGATGTGGCCCTTGAGTCAAAAAGTTTGCCCACCCCTCGTCTAGATCCATCCTCTTTGGAACCCCCTTTCAGGTAGTTGAAAGCAGCTATCAAATCCCCTTCTTCTCTTCTGCAGACTAAATAATCCCAGTTTCCTCAGCCTCTCCTCATCTGTATCAAGCTCTATTTGGATGGAAATCCAAATGCAACTAAATGCACAAAAACAGCATTTTAAGCTTTGTATTCAATAAAACTAGCTTAAATGTGCTGGACACAAGAAAATATTACCAAAACATGGTTTTCCTTTCAAAAATGATTAAACAAAGAAATATCAGTGAAGTGACTGTTTTTGGTCCCCATGTCTTTCAAGATTTTAGCAGCTCTCATCCTCTCACTTTGTTTCTATTCATAGACTGGAGAGGAAAAAAGCTTTCTTGCTTTTCCAACTCCCAACTGGTTTCTTAACTTTGAACCAGTCACTCAATTTGTTCCGTTCAATAAACTGGAAAGAAAATATTCTTTCTGCATCTGCAGTAGAAGGCACTGCTGGCAAAAGCTTGTTTGTCACTTCAGCAAGCTTTGGTTCCACGTGTTTAGCCAGTGACTTCATCAGTTCAGTGGTCTGACTTTTTTTAAAAAATTGGCAGCAAAAACTACTGCTTTTTTTGTATTAGATAATAATTGTAGGCCTTGACATATGTTGTCAATTTCAAACTTTAGAAAGTTTTTTAAATCTGATTTTAAAATGATTTTTTTTTTATTTAAAATCAAATATTTTTATCCATAGTGTCAGCAATTGACTGAGGGTTACAAAACTATGTTATTTCACTGACTTCAGGTGTTAATTAAAAACCAAATGTTTTAATTATAACTTGCCACCTAACACTACTATTTTTAAAGTTGTAAAAAATGTATCATCGATCCTTATTTTATAGGTTTAGCTCCTATAAAGAGGGCTCCTTATAGGTAAGAGTTCCTACTGAGCTAAAACAAGACACTCCTAGAGGAAATTACTTGTGTGAAATGTCAACAAACAGCACAAGGTAAGTAGCAGATTAAACAACTTCTTCCTACAACCCACTAGTCTTTAAATCAAATGTTTTTATTCTTGACTACTCATTTGTTACTGTAATCCTGCCTAAATACCCTTCTTAACAATTTTAGTCCCAAAAACCCTTCCCCGTGTTTGGTATTTATACAGACATCACTGCCTTTAGATAAAATGTGCCTTCTAAAAATAGAAACCAGTTCAGCATCAGAACATCCTGCTAAATTCAGCAGTTTTGAACAGAGAATCAGTGGTCTTATCAAAAAGGAGGCCAGAGATGTTTTAGTCATGCAGTGACTAAATGTGTCTATTTCATTAAACACATCCCAGCCTCCATCATTTACTTAACAGAGCATGTTTTGTTCCCTTTAAACCTGAACTAGACAAGATATAGTAATTTACTCTGTTAATATACCACTTTATGGCATTAGATTTACATGTGATTTTTATAAGTCATTTTATCAATTTAACTGAATTCATCCTGTTTAATTCCCTGAATGATTAACTGAAATATGAAAAATCCATATTCATACAACACAAAGCTAAATAAAAACAGTAAACAAAGCTTGGCACTAAATATATATTCAAACACTAAAAAGAAAAAAATCGTAAAAGTTCTGAAGTTACTATCCTGTTTAAAATTAAATGATGAAATTGACAATTTAGGTTACTAACTAAATGTACTATAATCTACTAAAATCAATTAAATTTGCTACATCAGAGAGTCATCAAGTATTAATAGATTTTCAGGGTACAGCTTTAACTACCATATATACTTTTTCATTAGCCCATTCTTTTAAAAGCCAACCCCCCAAGATGGATAGGTAAAAATAGTAAAAACTATATGACCCTTTCATAAGCCGAGCCTATGTTTCAGGGTTTGGCAAACTTTGACTCCCAGCCCATCAGGATAAGCCACTGGCAGGTTGGGACGTTTTGTTTACCTGGAGCATCTGCAGGCATGGAGTCCCAGAGTTGAGGGGTTCCATGCCTGCAGATGCTCCAAGTAAACAAAACAACAATGTATTAGATATTCAATTCAGGTTTCAGAGTAGCAGCCGTGTTAGTCTGTATTCGCAAAAAGAAAAGGAGTACTTGTGGCACCTTAGAGACTAACCAATTTATTTGAGCATAAGCTTTCGTGAGCTACAGCTCACTGGATGCATAAAGACTTTATGCATCCGATGAATTGAGCTGTAGCTCACGAAAGCTTATGCTCAAATAAATTGGTTAGTCTCTAAGGTACCACAAGTACTCCTTTTCTTATATTCAATTCAATGATTTCACAGAGTTTAAAATCATCAGATTTTGGTGTAGACCCATTTATAAGCTGACCCCTGCTCTTTGATGCATCACTTTTTTACCAAAAATATTCAGCTTATGAATGAGTATATACGGTACATACATTTTCGAAATGTATATACTTTCTCTTATACAGTAAAGATTTTGCCTCAATTTCTTCTGGCTTCTGTTTAGCTAGCAGGTGCAGAGAAAATACTCTCTATTTGGACTAGTTCATTCACAGTTGAGAAACTGAGTTGAAAGAACAGCAAGATTGTTTTTCCTCTTCCAATCTATGAATAAAGGCAAGTGGAAGGGGATGAGATCTACCAATTCTAAAAACAAAGTAAAGGAGCAGGGCCAGATTTTCCCAAGGTATTTAAGCACCTAAAGATGCCTATAATACCAACTATCTGTTACCTTTTTCATCCATAGATCCCAAAGTCCTTTACAAAGGTGATCAATATCATGGGGAAACAGATAAGCACTTCTAAAAATCACATTAAGCTCCTAAGCATGTCAGGAGCCTAAAAAACTCCCACTGATTTGAATGGGAACTCAGCAACCTCTTGCTCAGGTGCTTCTGAAAAATCCCACTGTGCACCTATCTGCAACCTGAGGCATCTAAATACCTTGAAAATCTGGCCCCTGGTGATCAGAAACAATCAACTCACTAACTACAGTTAATATTTCCTTTGTTTAAATGAGTTTTAAACATGTTACACTTTTTCTTTAGGTATCCAGCTCATTTAAGGTTATTTTATTTAACAAAAAATTTTAAAATACCGATTTTGTAAGTTAATTCCAATTTCCATCTCATGTAGCCTGACAAATTCTAAGTAAAAAAATCTAAAATACATAATTCACCATTTTCTAACAGAATAACGTAAAAACTAGATTCTGAATAAACTTGTTTAGCTATAGAATTGCTTAAACAAGTGTGTGTGGGTATCTTGTACACTCCTAGTTAGCAAAAAGTACCAAATTTAGTGTTGTAAAGACCACATTTGGTTGCAAATATGTTTTTATGGTTGTACTAATCAAAAAATAAACCTTTTCTTACGAAAATAATTGAAGTACAAATGCAAAACATAATTTAAAAATCAATTATTTAAAAGTCTGCTGCTTGCTGATTTAAATCATGATGAAAATCATGCACCCTGGATGGGAAGCTGTAACATCAATTAATGTAGGTAATATAATAACCAATAAAAATGATGGCAACTTTTTTCAAAGACTGTTTCTATAGCCGTTCAACTCTGCAATATTCTGTACAGCAACCGTTAAATTATTATTTTAAGTTATTTCAATAACCTTAAGTCTTACTAGTCACATGAACTTTGTTATAGTGAGGGCTGGCAATTTCCCAGGGAAAAAACTAGTTCAGGACAGGGTGCTGGTAAATACCAACTTAAACCTGGTTCAAAGAGAGAAAATTGCATCAGTATCCAGCAGGTTCAGCAAGTCTTCTCAAACTCCAGATACATCCATTCAGAACTGAGAAATAGGCTTGGTCTATCCCAGGGTTTGGCAACGTTTTAGAAGTGGTGTGCCAAGTCTTCATTTATTCACTTTAATTTAAGGTTTTGCGTGCCAATAATACATTTTAACATTATTTTAGAAGGTCTCTCTCTCTAAGCCTATACATTATATAACTAAACTATTGTCGTATGTAAACAAGGTTTTCAAAATGTTTAAATTAAAATGCTGATCTTACGCCGCCGGCCCGCTCAGCCCATTGCCGGCCTGGGGTTCCATTCACCTAGGACGGCAGCGGGCTGAGCGGGGCCTGCGGCCAGGAGCCTGGCTGGCAAGGGGCGGGCAGGCAGCCAGGACCCCAGACCGGCAGCGGGCTGAGCAGCTCAGCCTGCTGCCGCTCAGCCTGCTGTCGGTCTGGGGTTCCGTGGGCTGGCTCTTGCCAGCCCGGGTCCCGGCTGCCGGCCCTGCTCAGCCCGCTGCTGTTCTGGAGTCCCGGTCCTGTCCACATGGCAACCACCACTAAAAATCCTTAACCTTTTATTAAAGATACCAACTTTTTTGTTCCCTCTTCCTTTACCTGGAGAGTTTTAAAAGGAAAAACCCTTGCTTAGAGGGTAATCACTGTCCTTTTGGGTAAAAGAGAAGTTAGTGGAGATGGGTTGGAGCTGTTGCTGCTGCTGAAGTCTAATCCAGTTTCATCTCTGGTGGTATTTGGAATTCAGCTGTAACTGGTAGGGATGGTGGTGTCACCTGGATTCCGCTCTAGCCCAATCTGGTCAGGACATCCCTCTACATTAGTATGAAGGCCCAGGGTCCCAGGAGATGGTAGGGGTGGCCACCATGATGGTGAAACTCACTCCAGAAGGTTCAATCTGTGCTTCCCTATTTCCCCCCCACCCCCAAAAAAATCTTTTTTAAGGACCCAAACAAGGAAAGATATGTGGAATAGCCCTACCACTTTTTGTTTCGTCCACTAATTAAATCTAATATTTGACACACTAATTTTGGTTTATTAATTTTCAGTTCCACATTTTGTTTTCCAAGAGTGATCTTAAGAGTCCTTGAGTGATCATCAGAAGCCTTTTTTTGTTTAGACTAATTAAGTTTCTCATATTTTTTCTATTAACATTTGCTTTTTATAGGTTATTGTGACATTTTACAAATTTACATACTTTTTACAATTGAGCTTGCAATTACAGTAAACCTGTAGGCCCAATTATTACAACAGTACCTCAGTGCAAGAAAGATATGTAAATTGAAAAAGATTCAGAGAAGAGCAACAAAATTAGGGTACTGGAAGAATTTAATTATGAGAATTTTATGCATAATTTGGCTAAGCAGAGACACAAATACCTATATTTGAAGGATGTGAACACAAATAATGGATTTAGTAAGACTGAACAGCATATAAATAAATAGGAAAAAAATAAAACAAGTTCCCGACAGTAACACTTATTAAATTGGAGAACAGTTTTCAATAGAAGTTATAAATTGTATCACTTTGAACATTTAAAAGCAGAATGGACAAAGCAACAAAAAAAATTATGTAGAGAGCAATTCCTGCCCTAAAAGGGTGTACTTCTCATATCTGTAGTTACGTAATAGTAGAATAATCATTTGAAATACTTCATAGCAGAAAAACGTTTAAATATTTCTTCACATCACACACTTTCACTGAACTCTGGATAGGCTTAACTAATGGTTTTATTTCAGAGTAGCAGCCGTGTTAGTCTGTATCCGCAAAAAGAAAAGGAGGACTTTTCTTTTTAATGGTCTTATGTTACTTCTGAACTCCTGGAGGCTTCAGAAGCCATGCCTACTCAAACTAAGCATTGGATTGTGAGAAAGGAGGAGGGCATGGGGATGAGAAGCAGAAAGAAAACCTCAGAACAGGAGTGGAAAAAGAAAATAAGGGAAATGCACAGAACCCTATAATTTTGGCATCACTAAAATATTGTTTAAAAATCTTTGGCACTGGCACTGTGTCTCATTTTTTGTTTTGTATTTGTGGCACACGACTGTCAATGCCTAATAAAAAAGAACTATAGGATATAAAAGGAAATTGTCAGCCAACAATGGGGAAATAGTCGACCAAATTGTTTCCCTTCAGGCCACCAATTTTAAATTTAGTTACAACCCCTAAGGTAACTTTTTTCCAGACTAGTTTAAGGAACACAAAATACAACACAAAATCACTTAAATGCCCAATCTATTATTGATGTGATCGGTGCAATCTATACGAAGGCTGAAGGACCGATCGATCAAGGTGATCTATTCTTGAAGTATAAGCTTGGTGACTGAAAGTTATCAGAAGGTATGGAAACATTCATAAGTGAGTCACCTGAGTGTCTACGCTGACTGGGTTATAAACAACAACCCACAGACATCCCTTTGAAAGAAAACTTAGAGCAGAAATTCAGTTGTTTACCTGGATAACCAATTCCTTTGGCATTTGCATAGGGAACCCCAGAAGATCCAGGGCTATAAACAGGATTCATGATTTCAATAACTGAAAAGGAAACAAGAATATAATCAGATCAACTTAACCAAGCAAATGGAGTCCCTAGAATTCTTGTAGGAGTTTAAATGCAATTGGTGGGAAGGAAAGTGCACATTTCTACCACCCATCCCAGCCATCAACATTTTAAACTGCAGCTAGAGAAACACACCTGTATAAAAGTTTCTAAGAATGTTTTTTCCCCCTCAGTCCACTAAAGGAGTGGTTACTAATGAGCAAAGTATTTCCCCAATGGTTGAGTGTATTATTTTCAAACTGTGCCCATATCCCCTGCTATCCAAACAAGCATAAAACCACCTAACTGTCTCAAACTAGCATTCACTACCATTAAAAGACGGCTTCAGCTTCCCACTCGCCTTGCCTTCTCCATTTATGTGCACCCCCACCTCAATCTTGGCTTTCTTTCTCTACTGTAAGATTATGTCGGTGATATCCGAAGAGTTACATTCTGCTACTGCTTCTCTTGGCACTGTGGAGTAAGTGCTATGACATAAATGAATCTCTTTCGCATGGAATTCTAATCTCTCAAATTTAAGTTCCTGAAGCGTCAATAGCCTAAGAAATAAATAAAATAGCTGGAAAAAAGGTTCTACACTAAATGGCTCAGAATTAGTATGAAAACAGCACCACAATTTACATGTTCAAGTTTAGTCTACATCAGTTCCGATCAAAACAAAGTTATCTACTGGCTCTTCAGAAGTGATTTGGGGTTTCAGGCCAGTTGTTTTTGGATAAGTGCCCAAATCTCAAAAGTAGCCATAATTAGCAGAAAAGAAAAAGCTTAACAGGTACAGTTGCTAAACCATGCTCCCACTTCTAGAGCTGATATTGTAAGGTTGAGGTATTAGCAAGACAGAAAAATTAGAGACTTTCTTGCAATTTATAAGGGATTGCAGTCTCAAACTGTCAGTTTGGCACATTCTAAAAATAAAATTCTCTTTATTAGAGGTTTTTAGAATCAAGACTATGTGTTCAGTTAATTGTACTGCTTTTAATTTTTAAAAAATTGAGTTTCTCTAAGTTTGTCACATTATTCCAGTCCTCTGTTTTAAATATGTTTGCAGCTCCTCTTTTCAGTCCATTAGTGCCAATCCTTCACTTAAAATAATATCTGATAGCAAAATGGGCATGCTACCAGAACTAGCCATTCCATTATCCTTGTGTCCCTCCCTCTCTCTGTTGCTTGACCTGTAAATGTTATATGAAGGGACACACTACTAGTTTAGGCCCAAAACTGTCACAAAACTTTGAGTATAGAAAGTTTATGAAGCTAAATAAAGAGCTTCAGTAACTAAAACATTATCTGCAGCATTGAAGACTCACTGTTATACTACTATAGGGGAGTTAAAGTTAAACTGGCCACTGTAGCGTCACTACCTAAGATGAATGAGTACAAGCAATCAAACAGTATAAATAGCAAAAAGAAAAAAAAAAAAAAAGTCAGCCGGATTAAGATGAGTAAAGGGTATAGTTCATTAAAATACTGTTTCTAGAATACAGCATGATAAGCAAAGCAGCCCCTTGAACTTGTGCAAACAGAAATTCACTATGCTTTCCACAAAAGCATCTACTCTATCAAGTTTAACAGAAAATCCAAAATACCATAGAAAACGGCACTATATGAACTCAACAATTTTATCTAATACCAGTACAAACATTACTTTTTCTAAAAAGAGCAGGCAAACCTCCAACAGAGAAAAATCAAAACATCACTCAGGATATTGGAAAAAGTCCATTTAAAAACTAAGTTAAACAACAGTAACCCACAATTTACATTGCCTATTAAGGAACATTACCTGCAGCTGCATTTACTACCTGCCAAACTATAAAGGAGCAATTTGACCTAATTCCCATTAGCAACAACATTTCTACAACACTTCCTGACTCATCCTCTATTCCACATACAAAGCTGTGGGATAGTTTACATACAATCACAGTAGGGTTTAAGGATTAATATTTCACTAGCCTGTGCCATTTTACTTTGTCTTTCTCACTCTTCTGTAAATCAATTAACTTTCATCCACTTACACATCAGCACATCTTTCCTGTTGTATGTTCTCTTCTCATCCCTGCACCTCTTTGCCTTCCTATTTCCATCTTTGTCCCCCTTTTAATGTTTTAAAACATTCTGCCTTTTTTGGCCTTAAAAAAAAACGCATGAGATCCCAGCTTTCCTTTAGTCCTGGTATTTCCAGATCATGGAGTGAATGCCCTGGGAGATGGCCACTCTTCTGTGTTCACACCTGCAGGGCTACCACAAATCTCTCCCTTTCTCTGGTGCCCTCAGCCCTGTGACCGTCTCTTTCAAAGTGCAGCCCTCCCCAATCTCTATAGTAACTGGGAGGCAACAGTGCTAAGTAGCATGGGAGACTTCTGGGGAAGGGAAGAAACAGTAAGAGTATTCAATGGAAGGGTGATGGAATAGTAAAAAAAAAAAAAAAAAAAACCCAAATAAACGGCATGGTCATAAATAAGCAAGAGAGCTGAAGAACATGCAACCTGGGAAAAGCTGAAAAACAAACCCAGAGAAGAGAATTCTATAGAAACTGGACAAAAACAGGTGAGAGAGCAACTCCAGCAGGGCATCACATCAACTGAAATGCAGAGTAAGGAGTCAGCACAAAGGGGACTCCAGACAAGTAAGGCCTTAAATTGCATCACACAGCCTCCTTGTGGGAAGTACAGAGCTGTTATTAATACTATGTCAAGTTCTTCCATTTCGGAGGCATCCATACTTGGAAAGTTTGTACACATGTATCTGAACCAATGTAGGCCCACCCATTTGTGCTAACAACAAAGGAAGCTGCAGTTGGACACGGCAGGTGTTTGTACAATTGTGGTGTTTAACCAGCAGCTTCCACCACTGGATGGAGCTATATCAGTATAGAAAAATGCTTACAGGTCTTCCAAGCACGGACTGAGCCTTAGACACAACTCAACTCAGTGAAAAATAATCCTTTCCACATCTTCAGTGAAGGACCCAACGTGTTTGTGTGCTAGAAATCACACAGTCTCCTCCTGGGGGTTGCAACCCCCCGGCCTTTTCTATATTGCTAGCTTTTATTCAGTCATTTTATACGTAGCTAATTCTGAAGTATGCTTGGAAATGTTTAATAGGGAAAAATTTATTTCCCCCCTTCCCTTTTTGCTCAAGTTTGCCAAATCTCACCTTTGGGCACAGACCAACACGCAGAAAACTTTGTTCCTCTTCTCCTCTCCCCACCCCAACTAATGTTCCAGGAAGCTGAACACACGCAGACAGGCTGCTATAGCTGAAACTGTTTTGGTTAACCTGATTTAGGTGCTGGAAAATACCTCTACTACAGTTAGAGCTGAGAAAGTGTTTCTAGAATGGATCATAGGATTTAAGAATGTATTTCTAAGACTACTTCTACACAAAGATACATGAAAAAACAAAAACTATAAGGCTTCTAAAAAGGTTAGTGGCTTTATTATATTTAACCACAGCTTAGTATTCAAAAATTCGGCTACACCTCAATTGCAGAACTAGAACAATCTGCTAAACGTTGCTTTGTACTCATTTCATTAGATGCTCCATATCACAGGAGTTGGGAAGAATCTCACTTAAACAGGCTGCTTCCCAAAGGCACAAGCGTACTAAAATCCACTATATTTTCATTCAACACCTGACCTGTAGAGTTCAAGGAAACATTAACATTCAGCTATTCTGGATCACTTTTAGAATCCACGTTGCAAATTCTAAGTTTCCACTTGTGATTTGTGTCTGTTGGTCTGTCGATATATTTCTGACTACAGTCAAACTTCCACCCTTGCCCAACTTTACATCAGGTGTTTTCAGATTTGCTCATTGATTTCACCTCTATGAAGAAACCAAGAAATGTAAAGCTTTAAATAATACAATGAACTTCCAAAATCAGCAATACAATGTTTAAAGACCTTTTAATTTTACAAACCAGTTCCTTCATTCTCTACAAGCAAAGACTAGAATTCAGGATTCTTTTGCCCTGAAACAGCGGACGTTGGCTAAAACCTTAACTACGTGGTGTTTTGCCAAGACTTCAGTCACTGAGGTCCATGCAATTGTGCAAACCCCTATGCATGCTGCAGTCATGATTTATTTTATCACTACTAGGGGGTTTGCACTGGTGGAAATTTCCAACATAGGCAAGGCCTAGGAGAGCACTTCCTGCACTGTTTTAGATGTTTAGGGATACTTTGCATTTATATAGCTCCATCCAAGGACCTCAAAACACTTCAGAAATATTAAGCCTCCACTTCCCCCCCATGAGAAGTATTATCCCCATTTTTTTTTAAAAAAAAAACCCCAACCTTTAAAAAATGTAGAACCACTAAAAAAAATATGGAGGGAGAGGGATTAAGTGACTTCCCAAAATTGCACAGAAAATGTGTGACACAGGTGAGAACAGCACCCAGGTTGAATTGCAAAGCTGAAACACAAACTAACGTTATCTAGTCTCTATTTGCACTCGTATCTGAGAACACAAAACATTATGATTATGCATCACAGGAAATTTTAAAATTACAGGAAGCCATTTACATGTACAGATTTACCCCATCAGTTACTAAAGCAAATTGTGGTATAAACTGACAAGCAGTGCAAGAACCTGAGGATTAACAAACACCATTTGTAATTTATTTACATTATTATACCTTTCCAGCAGCGTAAATACGTAATGCAAAAGAGCTGGAGGATAGTTTTCCTCAAGAAGAATGGCAATGAATCTCCCTATATAAGAAAAATGCTAACCTACTCAACTCAGTACTTCATGTAGAATTTCCATTAGCTACATTTGAAGCGAAGTCCTCTCAGACTAGTCCAGTGGTACACCGATCGCACATAGAATCAGAGTTTAACAGGACTTTTTTTTTTTTTGTGCCTCATGAGATAATTGATGAGATATGTTATATAATTTGTGAGAAAGTATGATTGGGTAATTGAGCCTCCAGTTCCTTGATAATCAGAGTCCTACAAAAAAAACTACCCCCTCTGCTGATTTTGGGCAGTTAACAGATTTTCAGGTGGAAGGGAAAAAATGAATACTTAAAGAATGAAACCCTTTCAATATATGTATACTTAAGACAACATTTCTTCTTTTTGGTAAGTTATTAGCCTACAAGGGTGCTTTTCTAAAGTCAGTTTTCACTTGATTCTGCACACCTTTTAGAAATGAGAAGCAACTGTCATGAGTTCCCCACAGAGATGGAACCAAAAAAAGCATTTCTAATTCTTCCTGTCTTTCAACCTGGAAGTTGAAATACATAATTACTGCCACAAAAAGCACAGGTGGGGAAGCTGTGTGTTTTATGACACTTGCAATTAGAAGACTACAAAATTATATTAATTCAGACAAAATCTAGTCAAATTAGATCACAAACATCTTAAATTTATTGTAAAATAATACATATTAAAGTGCAGTTCTACTATTGATCTCTGAAGCAACAGCACTTTACTAAAGGGACAAATAATTTCTCAGATGGAATAATAAAAACATTTTTCAGCAGAAAATCGTGATGTGTGTTTCAAACACTGCAGGGGAATGTCTAATTAAAGCACAATTGGTATTAGATTTTTTTTTTAAATCATGGCTGCACATTCAGCAACTGCAAGCAGATTCTTCAGCATGCACTGGAAATATTTGCTGTAACTATTATTTACATAATTTTGCTGACTCTGACCACCTGGTAGCATGCAAATCTCATTTTCATAAAGGTCCTGGCAGGACTGTCATTTAGCCTACATCAATAGAGGACTAACAATATGTTGCAGGAAAGCTTAAAACTTAACTTTTTCTCAGACTTTACCCTAGGGCAGTAACTTTCTCTGGGGGCAGGGAGAGAAAAACGAAGGGCCAAATTAAAAGTAGACTTGGCCTAAGAAAAGAACATGGCTGACAACCACTGGATGCCTTGCCTATCACTTGGCCACTACCATCCTCCAGGCCAAGCCATTTTTGACACCTGTTACAGAACGTGCCCAGGAGCCTCCTCGGACCGCGAATCGTGCTTGCTGCCTGCGATGGCTGCTGGAAGCGGCCTGTCCCTTTGATAGCACCCGAAGGGTTTTCAGCCCCAGAGGAGGCAGCCTCTCCGGCCCGGGGCCTCCCCGCCTGAAGGGCAGAGCGCCCGGCCTCCCAGCCCTCGGCGGCGGGCGCTGGAGAAGTCCGGCCGCTGTCACCCCCGCCAGCAGGAGGGAGGGGAGCGCAGGGGCTGGCCGCAGACCGGGCGGGGGGCGGCGCACCCGGGTGCACGGAGGTAAATAAACCTCGGGCCGCAGGCGATTCCCCCTTCCCGGACATCGGATCCGCCGGGGCCCCCCAGGCTGTGCGGCTCGCGCCTCCCGCCCCCCAGGCCGCAGGGGAGGCAGCGGCCCCGGCTCCGGCCCCCTTCTCCACCGGGGGCGGGAGGGGTCCGGAAGCCGGCGCCATCCGCACTCACCGGGCTGCGGCGCTTCGTGGTGGCGGCCCCGGCCCTGGCTCTGTCGCTCGGTGTCTGCTGCGGGCGGGGGAGTGGGCGGAGCCTCGCGGTCGGAGGGGGCGGGAGCTAGAGCGGCGGCTGGGGCCTGCGTCTCCTGCGGCTGTGTCCCGGCGGCGCCTTCCCGTCCCTCTCCGGAGAGCTGCGCAGCAAGCGAGCGGCCGCACGTCACTTCCGCACGGCGGGGAGGGGGTCGCGCCTGGCCCGGAAGCCTCCCAGGGAAGGAAAAGGAGGGTCACGTGCAAGGAAACGTCTGAGGCGCCCCTGCCACGTGACAGGGAGATTCCCTTGGTAAAATCATAGACATTGGAGCTGGAGGGGCTGTCCCATTTGAACTGCAAAAAGCACCCCCCGCACTCCCGCCCCGCCGACAGCCACTTGTAGTGTCTCGAGCGGTAACACAGACGTCAGGTCAATAACCTGGTTTTCTTATCTCGACCATCGTCCTCGAGATGATTTTCCCCGGACGGCACTGATTCGCTGTATTCACTACGGGTCTGAACGCGACCGCTTTGGCCCTTCACACGTAAAGGCAGCCCCTCGGGTCTGTGTCTGGGATTTGTATTTGCTGTTTCCAGCCATTTCTTATTTTTAACAGCGACATCGTAGCATCTTTAGCTGGACGCAGAAGCCTTTAACATTCAATATCCCAGTGTATTGTGATAATAGTGAAAAGCTTTGAGACCTACATTAAAAAAGTGGAGGATTAAATTATTTTTCCGGCAAGTGGCGAATCCACAAAAAGAACATAAGAAGGGCCATACGGGATCAGACCAAAGGTTCATCCAGCCCCGTATCCTGTCTGCTGACAGCGGCCAATGGCAGGTGCCCCAGAGGGAATGAACAGAACAGGCAATCGCCAAGTGATCCATTCCCTGTCTCACATTCCCAGCTTCTGGCAAACAGAGGCGAGGGACACCATCCCTGCCCATCCTGGCTAATAGCCATTGATGGACCTGTCCTCCATGAATTTATCTGGTTCTTTTTTAAACCCTGTTATAGTCTTGGCCTTCACAACATCCTCTGGCAAGGAGTTCCACAGGTTGACTGTGTGTTGTGTGAAAAAATACTTACTTTTGTTTGTTTTAAACCTGCTGCCCATTAATTTCATTTGGTGGCCCCTAGTTCTTGTGTTATGAGAAGGAGTAAATTCCTTATTTACTTTTATTTACACCAGTCATGATTTTACAGACCTCTATCATATCTTCCCTTAGTCGTCTTTTTTCCAAGCTGAAAAGTCCCAGTCTTATTAATCTTTCCTCATATGGCAGCCGTTCCATACCCCTAATAATTTTTGTTGCCCTTTTCTGAACCTTTTCCAATTCCAATATATCTTTTTTGAGATGGGGTGACCACATTGGCACGCAGTATTCAAGATGTGGGTATACCATGGACTTATATAGAGGCAATATGATATTTTCTGTCTTATTATCTATCTCTTTCTTAATGATACTCAACATTCTGTTAGCTTTTTTGACTGCCGCTGTACATTGAGTGGATGTTTTCAGAGAACTATCCACAATGACTCCAAGATCTCTTTCTTGAGTGTTAACAGCTAATTTAAACCCCATCGTTGTATATGTATAGTTGGGATTATGTTTTCTAATGTGCATTACTTTGCATGTATCAACATTGAATTTCATCTGCCATTTTGTTGCCCAGTCATGTAGTTTTGAGAGATCCTTTTGTAGCTCTTCACAGTCTACCTGGGACTTAACTATCCTGAGTAGTTTTGTATCATCTGCAAATGTTGCCACCTCGCTCTTTACCCCTTTTTCCGGATCGTTTATGAATATGTTGAATAGGACTGGACCCAGTACACACCCCTGGGGGACACCACTATTTACCTCTCTCCATTCTGAAAACTGACCATTTATTCCTACCCTTTGGTTCCTATCTTTTAACCAGTTACCAATCCATGAGAGGACCTTCCCTCTTATCTGCTTACTTTGCTTAAGAGCTTACTTTGCTTAAGAGCCTTTGCTTACTTTGCTTAAGAGCCTTTGGTGACGGACCTTATCAAAGACTTTTTAAAAATCTAAATACACTGTATCCACTGGATCCCCCTTGTCCACATGCTTGTTGATCCCCTCAAAGAATTCTAGTAGATTGGTGAGGCATGATTTCCCTTTAGAAAAACTATGTTGACTATTCCCCAACAAATTATGTTCATCTATGTGTCTGACAATTTGTTCTTTACTATAGTTTCAGAAACTGGCCAGGCTGCTCAAATGCTGGCCAGGTGGTAACCCTTACTGGAGGGGGCCTGAAAAGGTTAGCTAGTCCAGCTCATGCACTGAGACAGGACCCCCACCCCCAGTCCATCCCTGATGGGGTTTGCCCACAGGGGTTCAGGAACAATTTTTATGGTGGGGGTGCTAATAATGGAAATCATCTATTTGGTGTTTGTTATTACTACTTCAAGCTAAGGGGTATGACAGCACCGCTAGTTCCAGCACCACTGTGTGTCCAACCTCTACTTCAAAATCTCCAGTGGTGGGGGCTCCGTGACCTCCCTTGGAAGCCTGGTCCAGTGCTTGAAACTATCCTTAGAGTTAGAGACTTTTCCCTAATATCTAACCTAAATCTCCCTCCCTGCAGATTAAACCTATTACTTCTTGTCCTAGGATGTGGAGAACAATTGAGCCCAGTCCTCTTTATAATAGTCCTTAACATATTGGAAAGCTGTTATCAGGTCACCCTCAGTCATTTTTTCTCAAGACTAAACAAGCCCTGTTTTTGTAACCTTACCTTATGGGTCAGGTTTGCTAAACTTTTTATCATTTTTGTTGCTCTCCTCTAGACTCTCTCCAATTTTTCCACCTCTTTCTGAAATTGCGGCTCTTAGAACTGGACACAGTACTCCAATTGGGGACCCCCCAGTGCCACATAGAGTGTGATAATTATCTCCTGTGTCTTACATACATACAATATCAGGGTTGGAAGAGACCTCAGGAGGTCCTCTAGTCCAACCCCCTGCTCAAAGCAGGACCAATCCCCAATTTTTGCCCCAGATCCCCTAAATGACCCCCTCAAGGATTGAACTCACAACCCTGGCTTTAGCAGGCCAATGCTCAAACCACTGAGCTATCCCTCCCCGTAAGATACTTCTGGTAATATACCCCAGAATCATATAAACCTCTTTTGCAGCTGCATCACACTGACAACTCCTGTTCAGTTTGTGGCCCACAAAACCCCCCAGATTCTTCACAGCAGTACCACCTAGCCAGAGTAATTGTTTATTTGATTTTTCCTTCCTAAGTGAAGTACTTTGCACTTGTCTTTACTGAATTTCATTTGTTGAATTCAGACCAATTTTCTGATTTGTCAAGGTCATTTTGAATTTTAAACTAGTCCTCCAAAGTGCTTTTAACCCTTCCCAGCTTGGAGTCATTTGCAAATTTTATAAGCATACTCTCTACTCTATTATCCAAGTCATTAATGAAAATATTGAATAGTACCAGATCCATGTCTGACCCTGCAGGACCCCACTACATATGCCCTCCCAATTAACAGCAAGCCATTGATAATTATTCCTTGAGTATGGTCTTTCAACCAGTTGAGCACCCATCTTATAGTAATTGTATCTAGACCACATTTCGCTAGTTTGCTTATGAGAATGTCATGCGGAACTGTATCAAAAGCCTTACTATCTAGGTATATCATGTCTACTGCTTCCTCCCAACCCACTGAGCCAGTGATCTGATCAAAAACGAACACTGAGTTAGTTTGGCGTGATTTCTTCTTGATAAATCCATGCTAACTATTCCCTTATAACCCTATTATCCTCCAGGTGCTTATAAACTGATTGTTTAATAATTTGCTCCAGCATCTTTCCAGGTATTGAAGTTAGGCTGATTGGTCTATAATTTCCCATGTCCTCCTTGTTCCCCTTTTTAAAGACAGGTACTTTTTTGCCCTTCTCCAATTTTCTGGGACGTCTCCCGTCCTCCATACTTTCTCAAAGATAATTGCTAAGGGCTCCAAGACTGCTTCAGCTAGTTTCTAAAGTACCCTAGGATGAATTTCATCAAGCCTTGCTGAATACATCTAATTTATCTAAATATTCTTTAACCTGTTCTTTCCCTATTTTGACTTATTCCTTCCCCTTGGTTGTTAATATTAATTGTGTTGAGTATCTGGTCATCATTAACCTTTTTAGTGGAGACTGAAGCAAAATAGGCATTAAGTACCTCAACTTTGTTCATGCCATCAATTATTAGCACTCCTTCCCTGCTAAGTAGAGAACCTATGCTTTCCTTTGTCTTTCTCTTGCTTCTAATGTATTTAAGGAACCTCTTCTTATTGCCCTTGATGTCCCTTGCCAGGTGTAACTCATTTTGTGCCTTAGCTTTTCTGATTTTATCCCTACATACTTGTGCTGTTATTTTGTACTTCTCCTTATCAATTTGGCCAAGTTTCCACTTCTTGTAGGGTTCCTATTTGATTTTCAGGTCATTAAAGAGCTCCTCATGGAACTATATTGGCCTTTTACTATTCTCCCTATCTTTCCTTTGCATTAAATAAGTTTGCAGTTGCGCTTTTAATATGGCCTCCTTGAGGACTGCCACCTCTCTGAACTCCTTTTTCCCTTAGATTTTCTTCCCATTTTCTTCTACCAGTTCTCTGAGTTTATTAAAGTCTGCTTTTTTGAAGCCATTATCCTTATTCTGCAGCTCTCACTCCTTCCTCTCCTTAGAATCATGAAATCTATCATTTCATGATCACTTTCACCCAAATTGCCTTTCACCTTCAGATTCACTACCAATTCCTCTCTGTTGATGAAAATGGCTCTAAAATGGCTCTCCCCTCCCGCCCATTACTTCCTCCACTTTCTGGAACAAAAAGTTGTCCCTGATACATTCCAAGAACTTACTGAAAATTTTGTTTTGCTGTATTACTTTCCCAACAGATGTCTGGATAAAGTCCTCCATTACTACCCGGCCCTGTATTTTGGACGGCTGAGCTGGGAAGTGTGGCCTTCTCCCCGATTCCCTGCTGGGGGTGGTCTCCCTGAGGAGAGGGAGCCATGGACTAGCCCAGCATTGCTGCCCCCTGGCATGCTCCCTCACTCTCAGTGAGGGCAAGGGATGACCTCCCTGGTAGGGGGTCATGGGGAGGCGACCTTCTTGTCAGGGCGGGGACAGCCCCGGCCAAGGCACAGCCATCCTCTGTGGGCAGGGTTTGCTGAGGGGTCTCTGAGAACCAGGCCCTGATTCCATACAGAACCCCTACTTCACAGAATGAGGGGTTGCCTATTGGACACTCGAAAGGTGGGAAGTTTGCATGTGTCCTAACCATCCACCATCACTCATGACAGCGACCCCAGTTATATGGTCACATGTAGCTTCTCACATTGCACCACAGCATCTCACAGACTTTTCTGTCATGATCCTCCCATGAGCTCCACTGCTTGCCATCTGCATACTGCCCATGCTCAGCTCATGGCAGGATCGCAGCCTTAGGAACACATGCTGCATCTTTTACATGAGACTACTCTGTGTACCATGCAGACAAAGTCTAGGACAGTTTGTACTTGCAACCTTAGCTCTGGATTCTCCTGAGTTTCAGCAATTTAACTGTGCAACTATAACAATGTAGGTCTGGAAGGGACTGGAGACAGCCATTCCCCCTGTGCTGAGGCAGGACCAAGTAAGCTTAGAATATTCCTGACAGGTGTTTGACCAACCTATTCTTAAAATCTCCAGTGACAGGGATTCCACAACCTCTTTTGGAAGCCTATTCCAGAGCTTAGCTATCCTTAAAGTTAGAAAGTTTTTCTAATGTCTAACCTAAATCTCCCTTGCTGTTGATTAAGCCCATTACTTCTTGTTATTCCTTTCTTATATCCAGTTAGCATAATTCTTTTTTATGGACTTTCCTAGTGTTTTTTTCTTTTTAGTGTTCATCTATGTAAATGTACAAAATCTGTGTCCCAGTAGGATGGTAGGAAGTGCTGTGTTGATGGATCAGATGAGATGTGCAACTGAGCCCTTGATCCTTTGTAGTCATTAAGGATCATATGACATTTTTTAATAAGAAATACGATCTAACTCTGTTGTCCTAGCCATATTACATTACAGCTAATTATGGCTGCCTCCCTAAATTCACCCTACAATTTCAATTCAATATACTGTTCCTCTTCGTTTGCTGCCCTAAACTGTTGCTTGGTGTTGTAGTACACTGTTTAAAACAGATTACCTTTTGATTTTAAGAACCAACATATCCTGTTTAGGAACATAGGAATTGCCGTAATGGGTCAAAGCAGCAATCCATCTATTCTAGTATCTTGTCCGTGACAGTGACCTGTACCTGATACTTCAAGAAGCCCTGTGAAGGTCAATTATGAAATCACTTACCCATGTAGGGAAGTTTCTTGCTTATTCCAAGGTAGTTAGTTGTTGAGTTATACCATGAATCATGAGTATTTTTATATCTTCTGAATTTATCTATTGTAACAATGGGTGTTCTAATTACCTATTGAAGTATTTTATCAATCTCAAATCTTAAGGTCCAATCCACAGCTAGTGTACATTGTCATGATTCCAATTGAGCTGTGACAATTTACACAAGTTGAAGATCTAGCCCATAGCATGTACATCTTGTGACTATGAGTCCCACTGGATAATTATATATTGTGTAAAAAGTATTTCCTTTCGGATACTAATTAGAAGGATTATGACTTAACATGGAATCTTGTAAAAGGTATTTTTGTTCATCGTTTTGAGTAATTCATAGATTTTAGAGCCACAAAGGACTAGGGTGGAATGATTTAAATCAAAGGACTTTAAATCACCAATTTTAATAATGAATTAAATCAATAAGCAGGAAACCTTGATTTAAATTATCAATTTTAATCATGTTTTTAATTTGTACTTTATAGTTAGTTTCCTAAAGAAAGATTGAGTCTCATTAGTTGGCAACCATTAAAACTAGGGCTGTCAAGCGATTAAAAAAATTAATCGTGCTGTGAAACAACAATAGAATACCATGTATTTTAAATATTTTTGGATGTTTACTATATTTTCAAATGTATTAATTTCATTTACAACACAGAATGCAAAGTGTAGAGTGCTCACTTTATATTTATTTTTATTACAAATATTTGCACTGTAAAAAAAATATTGTATTTTTCAATTCACTTCATACAAGTACAATAGTGCAATCTCTTTGTCATGAAAGTTTTAACTTACAAATGTAAAATTATGTACATAAAAAACTGCATTCAAAAATAAAACAGTGTAAAATTTTAGAGCCTACAAGTCCACTCAGTCCTACTTCTTGGCCAGCCAATCACTCAGACAAACAAGATTAGTTACAATTTGCAGGAGATAATGCAGCCTGCTTCTTGTTTACAATGTCACCTGAAAGCGAGAACAGGCATTTGCAAGGCACTGTTGTAGCTGGCGTTGCAAGAAATTTACGTGCCAGATGCTCTAAAGATTCATATGTCCCTTCATGCTTCAACCACCATCCCAGAGGACATAAGTCCATGGTGCTGACAGGTTCTGCTCGATAATGATCCAAAGCAGTGCAGACCGACAGCTGTTCATTTTCATCATCTGAGTCAGATGCCACCAGCAGAAGGTTGATTTTCTTTTTTGATGGTTTGGGTTCTGTAGTTTCCACATCAGAGTGTTGCTCTTTTAAGACTTCTAAAAGCATGCTCCACACCTCTTCCCTCTCAGATATTGGAGGGCACTTTAGATTCTTAAACCTTGGGTCAAGTGCTTTAACTATTTTTAGAAATCTCACATCAGTACCTTTGCGTTTTGTCAACTCTGCTGTGAAATGTTCTTAAAACGAACGTATGCTGGGTCATCATCCGAGGCTGCTATAACATGAAATATATGCGGAAGGCAGATAAAACAGAGCAGGAGACATACAATTCTCCCCCCAAGGAGTACAGTCACAAATTTTATTGATGCCTTATTTTTTTAATGAGCATCATCAGCATGGAATGGTGGCCACAGCATGAAGGGGCATACAAATGTTTAACATATCTGGCACGTAAATACCTTGCAATGCTGGCTACAAAAGTGCCATGTGAGCACCTGTTCTCACTTTCAGGTGACACTGTAAATAAGAAACGGGCAACAGTATCTCCTGTCAATGTAAACAAACTTGTTTGTGTTAGCAATTGGCAGAATAAGAAGTATGACTGCGTGGACTTGTAGGTTCTAAAGTTTTACACTGTTTTGTTTTTGAGCGTAGTTATGTAACCAAAAAAATCTGCATAAGTAAGATAAGGAAATTGCACTTCAGTACTTGTATGAGGTGAATTGAAAAATAGTATTTCTTTTGTTTATCATTTTTACAGAGCATATATTTGTAATCAAAAATAATAATATAAAGTGAGCACTGTGCACTTTGCATTCTGTGTTGTAATTGAAATCAATATTGAAAATGTAGAAAAACATCCAAATATATGTAATAAATTTAAATTGGTGTTCTATTGTTATAAATGCGATTAATTGTGATTAATTTTTTTAATCGCAATTAATTTTTTGAGTTAATCACGTGAGTCAACTGCTATTAATTGACAGCTCTAATTAAAACATGTCATTTGTGAATAAATATAGCCTTAACACCAAATGTAGTGCTTCTTTTTGCTAACCTAGAGGATATACTATATATATATATACATTTACTGATGCAATCGTATAGCTTACCTTATCTTTATTGAGATTCTTTTTTTAATATATTTTTTATGATAGAAAATGGTGATTTACTACATGATTAATTGTTTACTTGTGATTTGTGTCAAGCTCTGTTTGGATGGAAAATAACATTCAATTAAAAATACACAAACACAGCATTTTAATTTTTTTATTAAACAAATCTACGTTTAAAGTGCTGAAAACATAAAAATAACAGTTTATCAAAACATGTTTTACATTTTAAACTGATTGATTTATTAAACAAAGTAAGTATTATCTGTCATTAATTAATTGAACTGATTGTTTCTGGTCACCATATCCTTCAAGATTTTAGAATTAGTAGATCTTGTCCTTTCACACCTAGTTTTTGTACATAGATTGGAAAAGGAAACCAGTTAGCTGCTTTTTCTACTTCCAATTGGTTTCTTAACTTTGAATGAAGTAATCATTGAACTGAGTTAGTTGAATAAACTGAAATGTAGAATATATTTTCTCTTCACCTGCAGAAGAGGCTACTGCTGTCAAAAGCTGGTTTCACACTTCAACAAACTCTGGTTCCAGGTACTTAGTCAGTGACTTACACGAGTTTAGTGGTTTGACTTTCTTCATAAGTTGGCAGCAAACATGTGCTGCTTAATTTTTTTAAAATTTACTTTAAGTGATTTTAACAGATTACAATATGTTTGGGCCTTAGCATAGGTTATCAGAATTTAAAATAGGTTTATTAATAAAACTCCATTTAATTTAAATTTTAAAAATCCAATTTAAATTTTTAAGAAATCATTTTTAATCCCCCCCGCAAAAGGCCATTATGATAAGCTAGTGTGATCTCCCGCATAACACAGGAGTAATTTCTGCATCAGGCCTATAACATCTGTTTGAGCTATAGCATATCTTTTAAGAATGATGTCCAGTTTTGTCTTAAAGACTGCAAGTGATAGAGAATTCACTGTGTCCCTTGATAAGTTGTTCCAGTGGTTAATTATCCTGACTACTAAAATTTTGCACCTTATGTCTAATCGGAATTTGTCTAGATTCAGCAGCTAACCATTGGATCTCATTATGCCTTTTTCTGCTAGATAAAAGAGTGGTCTACTAACAGAAATCTCTTCCCGATGTAGATTGTGATCAAGTCACCTCTGAACCTTTTCTTTGCTAAACTAGATAGATTGAGCTTATTTTGTCTGTTGCTATCAGGCAGGTCTCTCAGACCTATGAGCATTCATTTAGCTCTTTTCTGAATGCTTTCTAATTTTTTCTACATCCTTTCTGAAGTGCTGACACAAGAACTTGACACAGTATTCCAGTAATTGCCTCCCTAATGCCTAGGGTCGCTAATTTTGGTTGGACGTATCCCTGGAGGTTTCATCACATGACATACTCTTTAATTAAAGATTAATCTTTAATTCCTGGAGACTCCATGGCAATCCTGTAAGGTTGGCAACCCTACTAATACCATAGACAGCGTAATACCACTCCCTATTACTATATGACATTACCCTGATTATTCAGCCAAAGATTGTGTTTGCCCTTTTAGCTACCACACTGGAAGCTGATGTTCAGTTAGTTATCTACTGTTCAGTTGGTTACTTATTGTGACCACTAAATCCTTTTCAGAGTCTCTGCTTTCCAGGATGCAATCTCCCATCTTGTAAATGTGACCTACATTCTTTGTTTCTTGCATTTGGCTGTTTTAAAGTGCATATTGTTAAAATTCATGTTCCTCACCTTACCCAGCAAGACTGGTTGGTCTGTATAATTGACCTGTCCCCATCATTATTTCCCACTTTACCAATTTTGTCTCATCTGCAAACTTTATCATCAATTATTTTAATGTCTTTTCTTGTATTTTAAGAAATAAGGAGAAGCCAGCACCATGTGATCAGCCAGCTCACTGCAGACTGCCAGGAAGTGCTCTGCGGGCTATTGGTGGTCCACAGACCACAATTTCAGAACGCCTGAAATAGGCTGAAATCTGGTTTAAACAGATAACTAAGTCTTCCAAATTGTCTTTAAAATAAATTCAGTTCTTTAAAAAACTAATTTGTTCCTTTGTCTGCTTCTCCAACAGCAGTGACTGTGGTGGGGTGTAGATAGTATATTTTGCAAGTGACAAATTCTTTTTCCCATTATGAAAGATTGGGGATGGGGAGGAAGCCTTTCCATGTGTCTGCTAAGTATTGGATGATATAACCAAAGTGTCAGCCTGTCAGCATATCACTTTCTCTTGTGAGGTGAGAAGGAGGTGATTCACCTGAAGATCTGCCAGTGTTATGTACCCGTCAACGGTTTTCTTTCTGATCTCTTCTGCAGTGTCAATCCAAAGTAAATTATTTACACCAATTATCTAAAACAAATATACTGGAGTAGTCTCATACTGAATTCAAATACTACATAAATGACAAACCCCTGAGAAGAATCATCTCACAAAGGTAAAATTGAATGTAGTTACCCATTTTTGTTTTGTTTTGCTTTTTATGTTTCTGTGAGGTGAATTGTTTTAAAGTTAGTATTTACTTTTGTCACAGGTATACTTTGAAACCATGCAAGATGTTATGGTTTGTCTTTCTAATAAGGCTACAAGAATTGGAGAATAGGAAAGAGAATGCATATGCTTGATCAAACATGTGGGCAGGAGATCTTAATATTAATTTTTGCTGATGCTAATATGAAGTAAAACAATTTGATTTCTGGGGCAGAGGAAAGATGTCTGATTTTTTGTCCTGCTCTCAGCTTGTGAATAGAGATCTCAGCAGGTGGAAAAGACATCAGCTGACTCTCCAATAGGAAGTATACAATCTAGCATCCAATTCTAAGTTGGGTATTGTTTCAAAACATCTTGGGTTTCTTAAAAGCTGTATAATAAAACACGTCAAATACAGATGCAGCTAATGGTGAGAACTGGGTTGTACGTAACAGTACATGAAGGATGGTAACATTTTAGAGAGGCTGATGGAGTGGTAACAATTAAAGAAAATAAGGGACAGTTCTCCTGCCCATGTCACTTGAAAACATTGGCTGCGGAGGCAGAGAGATCCAGAAATTCCACAGGCTGGAAGACATTCCAAGTAACTGTGCTATAACCTAGAGGATCTGGAGGAGATGGGTGTGGCAAGGGGAGTGGCTTCCCAATGTTGTAGAGTTTAGAGATGTAATTAAGGGAAAACGAAGCCTCATATCTGACAAGGCACAAGCCTGAGCCCTCTGTGGTGCTTTTTGGCCCCCATCTCCTTCAGAAATGACTTTGCCATTGGTGAGCTCCCTCTTGTTTGTGTGCCATAGTCAGACCCACTGGCAGTTAATGCTTCTTGAAGCAGCATTGATTCTGACTCAGGTATCTCTTGGGATATCCATGGCCTCCGCAGGAAATGATGTCACAGCACGGCTTGGCCCTGTTTCACCTCTGCAACTCCCTTCTCTGCCTATAGATTTCTACAGAGAATGAATCATGTGCAGCTCTATCTGTGGAACTTCTGCAAGCTCCCAAGGTGAATGGGAGGATTTTGTTTGAGAGGCAGCGCTCTCCTTCTGTGTCAGTCCCCCAAATCAGAATCTCCTCTTCTTATGAAAGTACAATCTAGTTCTGTTTAAATACGGATATAATATCCTTTAGTACCATCCCAGCTTCTATTGCTAATGCAGAGCACAGGCTTATTATTCAGATTAGATACAATTATATAAAAACTGTCTAAATAATAAATATTTGTCTAGTGATTTGTATGTTAGTGAAAAATGTACCCGTATGTTCCAAGCAAAATAACAAACAATCTGAACTCTTCTATTAATGGCACAGATGTAAATCCATCACTCCCTGATATGTCTAACTGATGTTAATAAAGTACTATTTATAAATTGGGTATACATGGAACTGATAGCTGTGGCTAACACAATTCCCACTCTCTGACCCCCTCCAAAAAGCCAAACCCATGAGCGTGGTTGGGAAATCATTTTAAAAAAACTAATAAAAAGGAAGGCTTTTTTTTTTACCCTTTGTGGAATTTCATTCACAGGATTTCATTTCTTCAGTAGCAGAGTTAAATGTGACATTCCTCCCCTCGGCAGTGTTGCAAACCAATTCTTAGTTCTCTGACATTTCTGACAGGCAGGACAATTTTCTGTTTTCAAATAATTCTCCTTGAATGTCTCCCTTTCACAGTACCACACTTCCAGAGCTGATAACTGACATACATCAGTAAGGCTGGCCAGCAGCAGACGGCTATTACAGTAAATTGAGTGTTTATAATATTGACCCACGCCCCGTTACAAAAAGAACATTACCATTACTATCTTTACAAGACTGAATTTGTTGAGGAATCTGGGACATTGTCTCTGGTCATTCAGTGCAGTGAAATTTTATTCCTTTTTTGGTTTTTGAACAGATCTAATCAGTCGTCACATTCACAGAAATCACTTTTTGGAGCAAATATGGTTGAGCTATTCCGGCTCTGGAACTGATGACAATCTCCGTAGGAGGGAAGGAGATAAAGATACTGTGTAGAAAAAGATAATACTTTCCCTTCCCCCCACCATCAAATTGTTTCTTCATCTCATAAAAGAATGCTTCAAAGGTTTGAAAAGAACAGACTAAAAGAATTCACCTCTGATAGCTCAGGATTCCCCAAGCTTCATGCTGACCGGTCTGGAAGGACTCTGAACTTTGTTCTCCTGCACACAGGACATCTGCAACCTGACCCTGACCTGAACAGGGAAATATAAACACTGAGTTGTTTAATCACCACCGAGTGGAATCTAGAAGCTACTGCAGAGCTGGAGAAATTCTAAACAATATCTATGAGTACCATCTTCCAGCCATATGTAGGGAGTCATGAGTGGTTATTGACTGTGGTCTTAATTTTTGTGCTTTTCTATGCCATGCTCTGGCTACCACAAACCATTTAAAATTTTTTTCTAGTGGTAATAGAGCCTCCCAGTGATGAAAGTGTGAGCTAACATGTGCCATGGACTCAAATTAATTTGTGATAAATCTTGATAATGTAGATATTTGGTGCATTTGCCAGGGGAGAGAGCTATCTTTATACTTCAAGAAGACTGGAAAAAGAATCCAGTGAGTGATAAATATCCGTAAGTATGGTGTCTTTAGTTTAAATAATCTCTGAAGAATTTCAGTTGTCCACAGAGCTGGGCAAATACTGCAAAAAGAGTTTCTGAACATTTGTTCTGGTTCTGAGCAACTGCCATTCATAACTCTTATGAGAGGAAGAATGGTTTAGTGGTTAGGGCACTAGCCTAGGTTTTGGGAAACATGGCTTCAATTCCCTGCTCCATTGCTTAGCCTCTCCGTGCCTCGTTCCCTATCTGTAAAATGGGGAATAATAGCACAGCCCTACCTCACTGGGTGTTGTGAGGATAAATGCATTACAGATTACAAAGTGCTTTGAGATCTACTGATGAAAACCATAGGTGTTATTCACAATTGGTGGCCATTCATGCAAATAAGTTCTTGTTCACGTGCTTAATTAGTTTGAAAATCTAATAATGAAAGGTTGGATACTGGACTAATTTCTGTTGCCTGAAATGAACCATTATGATACGGTCAGTATTCAACACACTTATTGAGATTTATTTTAAGCAGAACTGGTTACATCAAATGTGTCAGGGATGCTAAATCCGGGATGGTCTTAATAGGAATAAGCTGACTCCTTGTAGAAGGTTGTTCAATTGTTTGTAACCCCTTCTTTTCATTTTAATCACCGATGATACTGAATTTTTCTTGAAGGCAAAAGACATAAAGGGGGGGATGGGACCTGTCATAAATATAAAGGGAAAGGTAAACCCCTTTAAAATCCCTCCTGGCCAGAGGAAAAATCCTCTCACCTGTAAAGGGTTAAGAAGCTAAAGGTAACCTTGCTGGCACCTGACCAAAATGACCAATGAGGAGGGAGCTTTCAAAAGCTGGAAGGAGGGAGAGAAACAAAGGGTCTGTGTGGCTGTTGGTATGCTGCTTTGCCGGGGATAGAACAGGAATGGAGTCTTAGAACTTTTAGTAAGTAATCTAGCTAGGTATGCGTTAGATTATGATTTCTTTAAATGGCTGAGAAAAGAATTGTGCTGAATAGAATGACTATTTCTGTCTGTCCCCTAAAGCCCCTACTCTACTTGCGCTATATTGATGACATCTTCATCATCTGGACCCATGGAAAAGAAGCCCTTGAGGAATTCCACCATGATTTCAACAATTTCCATCCCACCACCAACCTCAGCCTGGTCCAGTCCACACAAGAGATCCACTTCCTGGACACTACAGTGCTAATAAACAATGGTCACATAAACACCACCCTATACCGGAAACCTACTGACCGCTATTCCTACCTGCATGCCTCCAGCTTTCACCCTGACCACACCACACGATCCATCGTCTACAGCCAAGCTCTGCGATACAACCGCATTTGCTCCAACCCCTCAGACAGAGACAAACACCTACAAGATCTCTGTCAAGCTTTCTTACAACTACAATACCCACCTGCGGAAGTGAAGAAACAGATTGATAGAGCCAGAAGAGTTCCCAGAAGTTACCTACTACAGGACAGGCCTAACAAAGAAAATAACAGAACGCCACTAGCCGTCACCTTCAGCCCCCAACTAAAACCCCTCCAACGCATTATTAAGGATCTACAACCTATCCTAAAGGATGACCCAACACTCTCACAAATCTTGGGAGACAGGCCAGTCCTTGCCTACAGACAGCCCCGCAACCTGAAGCAAATACTCACCAACAACCACATACCACACAACAGAACCACTAACCCAGGAACTTATCCTTGCAACAAAGCCCGTTGCCAATTGTGCCCACATATCTATTCAGGGGACACCATCACAGGGCCTAATAACATCAGCCACACTATCAGAGGCTCGTTCACCTGCACATCCACCAATGTGATTTATGCCATCATGTGCCAGCAATGCCCCTCTGCCATGTACATTGGTCAAACTGGACAGTCTCTACGTAAAAGAATAAATGGACACAAATCAGATGTCAAGAATTATAACATTCATAAACCAGTCGGAGAACACTTCAATCTCTCTGGTCACGCAATCACAGACATGAAGGTCGCTATCTTAAAACAAAAAAACTTCAAATCCAGACTCCAGCGAGAAACTGCTGAATTGGAATTCATTTGCAAATTGGATACTATTAATTTAGGCTTAAATAGAGACTGGGAGTGGCTAAGTCATTATGCAAGGTAGCCTATTTCCTCTTGTTTTTTCCTACCGCCCCCCCCGTAGATGTTCTGGTTTAACTTGGATTTAAACTTGGAGAGTGGTCAGTTTGGATGAGCTATTACCAGCAGGAGAGTGAGTTTGTGTGTGTATGGGGGTGGGTTTTTGGAGGGGGGTGAGGGAGTGAGAGAACCTGGATTTGTGCAGGAAATGGCCTAACTTGATTATCATGCACATTGTGTAAAGAGTTGTCACTTTGGATGGGCTATCACCAGCCGGAGAGTGAATTTGTGTGGGGGGGTGGAGGGTGAGAAAACCTGGATTTGTGCTGGAAATGGCCTAACCTGAAGATTACTTTAGATAAGCTATTACCAGCAGGACAGTGGGGTGGGAGGAGGTATTGTTTCATATTCTCTGTGTATATATAAAGTCTGCTGCAGTTTCCACGGTATGCATCTGATGAAGTGAGCTGTAGCTCACGAAAGCTCATGCTCAAATAAATTGGTTAGTCTCTAAGGTGCCACAAGTACTCCTTTTCTTTTTGCGAATACAGACTAACACGGCTGTTACTCTGAAAAATATTTCTGTCTGTGTGTCTTTTTTGTAACTTAAGGTTTTGCCTAGAGGGATTCTCTATGTTTTGAATCTAATTACCCTGTAAGGTACCTACCATCCTGATTTTACAGGGGTGATTCCTTTACTCCTATTTACTTCTATTTCTATTAAAAGTCTTCTTGTAAGAAAACTGAATGCTTTTTTATTGTTCTCAGATCCAAGGGTTTGGGTCTGTGGTCACCTATGCAAATTGGTGAGGATTTTTACCAAACTTTTCCCAGGAAGTGGGGTGCAAGGGTTGGGAGGATTTTGGGGGGAAAGACGTGTCCAAACTACGTTTCCCAGTAAACCCAGTTAGAGTTTGGTGGTGGCAGTGGTTATTCCAAGGACAAAAGATAAAATTAATTTGTACCTTGGGGAAGTTTTAACCTGGTAAAAGTAAGCTTAGGAGGTTTTCATGCGGGTCCCCACATCTGTACCCTAGAGTTCAGAGTGGGGGAGGAACCTTGACAGGACCCAAACACAAATAACCAAAAAACATCAGGAGGGGCTAAAGTAAATATTTATATGTGAAGTATACTTAATCCTGCCTCAGCACACTGGAGTCGATGAACGCTTAAAGTCCCTTCCAGCATGTGACAGGGTATACCAAGCTCAGAGGCCTGCTGCTGGAGGCCTCGTGTCCTACCACACCATACCCCAGGAAAAGAGCAGTAGAAGTGAGTCTTCCAACCTGTGCAGAACAGCTGTGGGGAAGTAGCCAATTGGAGAGAGATTGCAGAGATCAGCCAATCAGAGTACAGCAAGTTCATATAAAAGGAGCTGTTGGACAGAGCACATTCAGTTATTGGCTGGAGCAAGAGGAGCAAAGTTGGTACTCCTGGCTGGATGCAGGGGTTCAAGAAAGACTTTGGCCCTGAGATAAGGGTGAAGGTGAAGGTACTGGGGCTGTGGGGAACTGGCCCAGGGAAAAGCAGCAATTAGTAAAGGGACACAGTAAGTGGCTGCTACTTATAGGGTCCCTGAGTCAGGACCCAGAGCAGTGAGCGGGCCTAGGTTCTCCCTCTCCTCTTCTCCCTCCCCTGCTCTCTGCCCCCAAGCCACTAGGGAAATGGCTTAAGCCCTGAGAAGGGAAGTAACCGAGGGAAGGGCCTGAAGCCCCAGAAAGAGGGTCAGTATTTGCAGGACTTTTGATAACACCCCAGAAGGGGACTAAACTGTCAAGAGTGACTCAGCTGGAGAGCTGGGCACAACAGATGAAGAGTCTCCAGGGAGGAAGCCATGGGGGCACTGCTCCACACCAGAGCAGGGATAATTGAGAGAGAGCCCAGAAGGGGCTGAGAGACCACTGGGGTACTGTGATAGGCCCTGTTGGACTGATTGAGGATTGAGTTCAGGGACAGGGCTGTAGACAGACTGTACTGAGGGCACTGAGATAGATGCACCTCGCCCGCTGGCAGGGCACTCGCAAGTGGGCCCCATCACACAGCCCTCCATTTCTCTGATTTAGTTCTGAAAAATATGCCATATTGAGAATGTCTTCTTCAATCTCTAACAATATATTAAAATGTTAATCATTATTAGTAAACAATTTTTTTCATAAAGATTTTTTATTCTTGTTCATTAAAACCTATTCAATAAATATTAACCATATTTGTCTATCTATATATTAGAAATGCAAACTTCAGTTTCCAGATATGTTGAAACCCAATTCATTAAATTAAAATTAAATTAATCAATTAAATAAAGGGGGTGCAGGGCAAATTCTGATTTTCAGGGGAGTACTTTTTAGTTAATATGGTATTATCCATAAAGAAAATGCCAAACTCAACATAGGGATTGGTTAATGTAACAGTTACAGGGATGAGGCAGTCTGGATTAACCTGCTGGATTGATTTTTGTATGGCCTAGAACAAGCTATATTTCTTGGCCTTCCTCACAGCACTTTAGCTAATATTAAATGTCTTACAGCAGGTCCAAATCTGGGCTGCTTCACAGCCACGTCCTCTGCAGTCTGTACCCCAAGTACTGCAGCTCTCAGATCACCATTAAACCTCCAGGGACAGGAAACAGCCAATGGAGGATGACAGCTACTAATGTATGTTGGTAAGCTGATTGATATTTTGGCAAGGAGGGCAGTGGGTGTTCAGCTGTGCCTAGCACCAATGAGACCACAAAAATCAATAGGATTCCTTAATCTCTGTGGCTGTAAACAAACAAATTTCCTTTGGTGCTAATTTAGGTGTGGAATATCCTCTGTATCAAAACATGTAAGGTTGGACCATTCTATTAGTAATCTGAACTTCTTAAATAGCTAAAATAAATCCAAAGATGAGGTCAAGAGTATGGCTGTAGTAGCATCCATGGTATTCTGGGTTATACTCGGAGAATCTGTAGCTATTTGGAAGTAACGAACCAGTTGACTGCCCACAGAAGTGATTGAGAACAATATACATGAAGACACCTACACCAGGTGAGAGAACCCAGGCATGAATGGTCAATGGACCAGCAGAACCATATCTTTTGGTCCGTTCTAGGGACACAGGGAAATGGACCCAGGCTCAGCTATCTTTGATTCCATGGCTACCTCAGGCATTGCCAGCATGATGAAAATATCTCAGCTACTCTCCACCTCTTCCTTCTCCATGAGTTGCATCTGTTTATACCAGTAGTGAATTTGGCTCTAGTACTTAACCGTAATATGATTAAAGTAATTAAATAACCAGAAAACACATTGTATCACTGGAATTAAGATTACAACTATGTATTAATAGAAGACATGACAAGAACTTTGTAATTATCAAAAAATAAACATTGGAAACCAGGAATTTCAGAGTTAAGGGTAAATATAATAGAACCAAACACTGAAATACCTGGAAATACACTGTTAAGATCACTTATGCCACCTTTACTATTGTATATGCATAGATAACCTTAAACACAAGGGGTGAGATGTTGACTCAATTGAAGACGAGGGGCTTTCTCTCAGTGCAGTCAGGATTTCACCCATCATGTCTAGTTTTATTGAGGAATATCTGAACATTTCTTATAGACTAAAGATACAGCCCTGCTCAAATATGGAGCAACTGTAAGGCTACTCAGCAAATACACCTCTGTTTGATTTAGGGAGCAGGTCAAATACTTCTCACCATCTGGGCTGTGGTGAGCCTACTCTCTGTGGCTGACAAGCTTCTTATCCTAATACTGTAATAAGAACCCCCAAACACAGGGTTGGCCTTACCATGAGGCTAACTGAGGTGGCTGCCTCAGGTGCCAGACTGTGGGGGGCACCACTAGGACCCAGGGTGTAGAAAATTGTTGTCTGCTGTTGGTGCATATGTATTCTCTCTGCTCTAGATGCACAGAGATGGTGGAGTGCTGTGCTGGAGGAAGGAGGGCACAAGAGACATAACTGGCAGGCAGGAGAAAAGATGAAAGGGAATAACAGAAAGCAGCAGGAGCTGCAGGGAGAGAGAGGAGGAGGAGCCTCTTATGTACCTCTCTAGAACCCCCAGGAGCCTGGAGTGATTAACACCAGCTTCTCAGGGAGCTTCCTGTTTCCTGCTGCTTCCCTGAACCCACTTGAGGAGAACTGGCAGGAAACTGAAGTAGGAAGAGCCAGTTAGGCCCTTAAGATGCTGATATCTTTCCTCCCTTAGGCCCTGCTACCAGCCTGCTTTTTTGTCCCTTTCAACTGAGTGTTGAGACCCACTATAGCTGGCACAGAACAGCAGTCATGAGTGAAAGAAGAAAATGCCCCTCTAGGGCAGCATTCAGAAAAAGAAAGAAAGCAAAGGAAGCTTTTCTATCTAAGCAGGAAGGAGCTCTCATGAGATACACAGACACAAATGTTCATGGTGAGCTTTCTGGCCCCAGTGAGGATGTGAGTGGTGAGGAGATGCCCGATCTTCCAGTTAGTCAGAGTGCAGGTGACCTGGCAGCTACTGCAGCATCCATATCTCCATCTCAAATAGATGTAACCATGCACATTCCTGAAGAAGTGTAGATCAGAGAAGAATGTGGTGAAAGTGCAAGAAACAGCTTCTGCTGAGTTTAGTTCCTTAAGTCTAGATGATCCAGGACTGTGGACCCACTTGAGCAATAGCCTGAGAGACTTCCTTGTACTGTGTGGGCCACAGCAAGTAAAAAACTTCATGTTCCCCAAAGACAATGAAAATAGAAGTTTCCATCCAACACATTACTGGCATGAAATCTCCAATGGTGACAAAGTGGAGAGGCCATGGCTTATGTACTCAAACCCAGAATGCTACATCCTGTTTTTGTTGCAAACTCTTCCAGTCTAATGTTTCAGCCACATTGGGTTCTACAGGAACAAGTGACTGGAAAAATCTGGCTAGAAATCTGGCATGCCATGAGAAGGCAGCAAATCACCAGAGAGCATTCCATAGGTGGAAAGAGCTTGAGATGGGACTAAGATTAAAGGCCACCATAGATGATCAACATCAAGAGCATCAGAGTCTCTTTACTGGCAAAATGTTCTGAAAAGTCTCATTGCCATTGTGAGAATGCTTGCTACCCCAAACCTAGCACTGCGTGGCACTTCAGATCAGCTGTATGTGCCAAACAATGGAAACTTCCTTAAAATTGTGGAGCTGATGGCTGTTTGATGCTGTACTCCAGGAGCATCTAAGAAGAGTCACCACCCAAGAAATGTACACACACTGCTACCTTGGAAAAACAATTCAAAATGAGATCATACAGTTACTGGCAACAAAAGTCAAACAGAAGATTGTGGCAGATCTGAAGTCAGCAAGATATTACTCTGTTATTCTGGATTGCACACCTGACATCAGCCATACTGAACAAATGACTTTAATGGTGCATTTTGTAACAACAACAGAACCTAGTGAAAATGTCCCTGCAATGGTGACTGTCAGAGCATTTTCTAGAATGTATTGACATTGATGATACTACAGGAGCTGTATGACAGATGTGCTTCTTAAAAAGCTGGAAGATACGGGAATTGCGATAGCTGACCTGAGAAGTCAGGGCTACGATAATGGTGCCAACATGAGAGGAAAACGGAGTGCAGACACAGATCCAAGAGTTAAACCCTCAAGCTTTTTTTGTACTATGCAGTTCTCATTCATTGAACTTGGTGGTCAATGATGCAGCATCAGCTTCTAGTGAGGCTGCTGATTTTTTTTTAATGTAATTCAAAGCATCTATGTATTTTTCTCTGCATCAACTCTTTGATGGCAAATTTTGAAGCAACATCTGGGAACATCCTCTCTGACACTGAAACCACAGAGCCACACGATGGGAAAGTCGAGTGGAGGCGATAAAGCCTATCAAACACCAAATTGGGAAGGAAGATGATGCCATAGTTGCCAGTATGGAGGATAATGCTATGACAGGAACTGTTCATGGGAGAACAGTGGCAGAGGGAAATGGAATCACCAGAAATGTACCTAACTCCAAATTACTGTGTGGCTTAGTGTTGTGGCATGACATACTGTCTGAAATAAATGTTGTAAGCAAGAGACTCCAAGGTGTTGACCTTGATATATCTGGAGCAATGGAACAACTGGACGAAGCAAAGTCTTACCAGTCAGATGAGGGATTTCAAAACGTTCTGAAGAGTGCACAGAAGTTGGTAGAGGAATTCACACTGAAGCTATTTTCTCACCCATTCAAGTCACTGAAGAAGACGACATTTTGATTGTGAGACACGGGATAATCCCATAAGAGACCGCAAACAACAATTCAAAACTGAATTCTTTAACCAGGTGCTAGATTGTGCAATAGTCAGTTGAAGAACTTTCATGGAGCTCAAGGAACACAGCAGTATATTTAGGATGTTGTATGATATTCCAAAACTCCTCACTATACCTGAAGAAGACCTACACCAGCAACGCAGGGCACTAGACAGTGACACACAATGACATGCACAATATTGATGCAAGTGATTTAGGTGACGAACTGAAAGCCCTTTCAAGATACATTTCAGCAGGATCAACTCCAAAGGCTGTTCTGGAATATATGTGCACAAATAAGATGAACACCCTCTTTCCAAATGCTTTTGTTTCTCTGTGCATACTTCTAAAACTTCCTGTAACCGTTGCCGGTGGAGAACGCAGCTTCTCCAAGCTGAAGTTAATAAACACATCTACGCTCCACAATGACACAGAGGCTGGTCGGCCTTGCAACCATCTCAATAGAGCATGAGCTGGCCCAGACTGGAGCTTCAGGAAGCAGTTCAAGTCTTTGCAACCAAGAAGGCACAGAAAGCACCACTTTGATTATTCAAACAGATAAAAATGCCAGTGTTTACTATGCAGACAAGAAAAGTTACATTTGCTGTTCAGGCGTTTGAAAGTTAAGTGTTACTTAAAATTTTTGAAGAAGGCATTTTAAGTTGTTAGTTCTCCTTTATTGGGATAGGTAGCAGAGCAGTACCGTGGTGGGGTGGTTCGCCCCTGCCATGCCTTGAAGGGCTTAAAACAGTCCTGAGAGAGGGCTGAGAGGGGAAAAAGCTGGGCTGTTTGGGAAAACAGCCACAGCTGTAGCCTGTGTAATTAGGGCCCAGCTGGCCCTTATAAGAGGGCAGTGGGCCAGAAGGAGAGATGCACTCTCTCTTGCTACGTGGAGAGAGGAGGACCTGGCTGCTTGGGAAGCATGAGGAAGGTACCGAGGGCAGAGCAGTGCTGGGGAAGGGCAGAGGGAGCTGGGGAGCACCAGCCTAGCAGAGCTGCAGGCCTAGGCAGTGCTGGGGAAGGGCAGAGAGAGCTGGGGAGCTCTAGCCTAGCAGAGCTGCAGGCTGAGGTAAAGGCCCATGAAAGGGTACTAAGGCTGCAGAGGAGCAGCCCAGACGTAGACAGAGGCCATGATAAGTGGTACAGACTGCAGTCTGCCCCAGGGAGCAGGGGCTAGATGATGATGGCCAGTAGCCACTAAGGCATGGGAGGGATAGGGGGTTGGGGGTTCCCCTGAGAGGGGAGACCCAGACTGAGGGGGTAATGCCAGGGGCAGAACCCTAATCTAGAAGGGCACCAGGGTCTGGGAGGGGCACAGGGCCAGCGGCAGGTGAGACACCAACTGGCAGAGGGTGCTCCTGGCTGAAAAGAGCTAATTCCCTGGACAACCAGTAGGAAGTGCTGCAGCAGTGAGTTGCCGCCCTGTGACAAGTACCATGAGAGGAGTAGAACAGGAGAAAGCAGAATTGAGACCTTTCAAAGTTTTGGCCCAAGCATGGGGGCATCATTTGAGCTCCCCGCCTCAGTTGCCAAAATGTTGTGGGCCGGCCCTGCCCAAACATGAATAACAAGATTGAGCCCACGTTAGGAGAACCTCTGAGGTGCTGATTAACATAGTTATGAAGCATTGTTTTTATGCTGTGAAGGATCAACGCCCCCCTCTTCCCCAGCAAACGTTAAATTGTTGAAAACCCATGGGACTATCTTCTTCAGTTTCATATGCAGAAGTGGAACATAGCCTTTCCCAGATATAGGCTGTTAGCAGTGATTTCGGCACAGTGAAAACTGGCTGCATTGTTACAGTTTCATAAATATGCCTGGGTCTTTACAAACAAAAGTGACAGATTCCTTTCCACAGAACTTTTCAGTATAAGGATCTGATTCTGAGTAGAGCTGGTTGAATATTTGTTGAATTTTTCAGTTTTTGGTCAAATTTATCTGAATATTATTTTGGGGCATTCAACCTCATATTATTGGTAGAATAGAGGTTGGAGGTTCATGGGTACTATAGAGATTCATGGAAAAATATATATTTTTTTTCTATATTTGATCAGTCCTAATTCTGAAGGCTGTTGAACACCTATATTTGCCAGCATCTCTTAGGATCAGGCCCTAAATGATGGCATGATTGGTGACAGGAATGTTCTATCAGGCAGAGAATTGGTTTGGAGCTGAAAAAAGGACTGAAGGGTATACCATTTTGAGAAGGACGCCCATTAATATATCCTGTCATTGAGCTATCCCTTTTTTATTTGATGCATCTGTTGTACAAGGCAGGCTAGGGAAGTAGACCTTATTAAAAAAGGTGGACAAGAAACCCTAATTTCACTATTTCAATGTGTTTGAAAACCAAACACACCTCTCTTTTAGTAGATTTACTTGTCCACCATTTTTTTTCACTTCCTGTTCAGTATTGAAATGAACTGGTGCATTGCATCTTATTTATTTGGGTAAATAGTGTCATCAGTTATAATTATTTTTTTCCCAGGGATTTAGATCTCAGATGTTCATAGTTAACACTGGCATGAAATCTAGCCGAGCGTAAGTCAGAGAGACAGACAGAAAAGCAGAAGGCTATGGCAGTTTGCTACATTCTGAAAGGATCTGAACTCAGGAGTCCTTTGGGGAAAAAATGTATGTGATCATGTAATTAAAGACTTTCATGGTGCTGTGTTCACAGACACTGTTAATTCTGGCATTTCCTAACTTTTTTGAGTGTTTGACTTTGCCATCTTGTTCTTTTACCCTATTTTTGGGGGGATGTTGTCTCTTTTTCTTCAGTATGCTTTTTAAAAATATATAACAAATTCCATCATATGGGACCATATTGACCCATAATTGGGTCATCAGTATTAAGCCTGTTGTCCCCCAAATACAGAAGTCAAACTATGCCTATGACCACCACCCCCTCTCCCCCCGCCCCCCCAGGCCCTTAAGCTCTTGAATAGGGGCCAGCCCCAAATTATAGTCCTTGTCCTCCCTTCTAAACATTTGGAAACAGACCAGGAGTGTCTAGCATTGGCAGCAGCAACACTACTAACCCTAAAAGGGGAAGGCGGGGCCTGGCCCATGGCTCTCTCCAGCCTTCCACATTATGGTAGAGCTGAGCTATCTCTGGGGGAACATGCGAGGCCCCCTACTAAAGAGGAAAACAGTGGATGCTGCTGTATGAGCTCCTCAGGTGCACCCCAAACACTCCAGGGACTATCCCTACAGAACCCTCCCTCCACCTATGTGCAGGAAATGGCCTAACTTCATTATCATGCACATTGTGTAAAGAGTTGTCACTTTGGATGGGCTATCACCAGCAGGAGAGTGAATTTGTGTGGGGGGGTGGAGGGTGAGAAAACCTGGATTTGTGCTGGAAATGGCTTAACCTGTTGATCGCTTTAGATAAGCTATTACCAGCAGGACAGTGGGGTGGGAGGAGGTATTGTTTCATATTCTCTGTGTATATATAAAGTCTGCTGCAGTTTCCACGGTATGCATCCGATGAAGTGAGCTATAGCTCACGAAAGCTCATGCTCAAATAAATTGGTTAGTCTCTAAGGTGCCACAAGTACTCCTTTTCTTTTTGCGAATACAGACTAACACGGCTGTTACTCTGAAACTTGTCATTATGCAAGACACTGCATTTAGCCGTATGGAGTGGAAATCTATCAACTGCATGAAAAAACTTGCACAGATACAGACAGACATCATCTTCCTTTCCAAATGCAAACAGATGGACATTGTACCAAAAGGACTGAAGGTAAAAAATCCATTACAATCTACATACCACACAGACTATGCTGACAGCTTGTGCCACACGCTCTCAAAGAAACTGCGGAATCACCTGATCAACATCCTCTACAGCAAACAGGGAAAGATTAAGAATGAGCTCTCAAAAATGGATACTCTCATAAAAAACCAACCTTCCACACAAACTTCCTCGTGGCTGGATTTTACTAAAACTAGACAAGCCATTTACAACGCACACTTTGCTTCTCTACAAAAGAAAAAGGACACTAAACTTTCTAAACTACTACATGCTACAAGGGGCCACAGCAATAGTTCCCTCAACCCACCTAGCAATATTGTTAACCTATCCAACTATACTCTCAGCCCAGCAGAAGCAGCTGTTCTATCTCGGGGCCTCTCCTTCTGCCCCTCCACCCCCAAGAACATGATACAGTTCTGTGGTGACCTAGAATCCTATTTTCGACGTCTCCGACTCAAGGAATATTTCCAAAATACCTCTGAACAACATACTAATCCACAGAGGTCTCCCTACCAACACTACAGAAAGAAGGATTCTAGGTGGACTCCTCCTGAAGGTCGAAACAGCAGACTGGACTTCTACATAGAGTGCTTCTGCCAACTTGCACGGGCTGAAATTGTGGAAAAGCAGCATCACTTGCCCCATAACCTCAGCCATGCGGAACGCAATGCCATCCACAGCCTCAGAAACAACTCTGACATCATAATCAAAAAGGCTGACAAAGGAGGTGCTGTTGTCATCATGAATAGGTCGGAATATGAACAAGAAGCTGCTCGGCAGCTCTCCAACACGAGTTTCTACAAGCCATTACCCTATGATCCCACTGAGAGTTACCAAAAGCAACTACAGCATTTGCTCAAGAAACTTCCTGAAAAAGCACAAGATCAAATCCGCACAGACACACCCCTGGAACCCCAACCTGGGATATTCTATCTACTACCCAAGATCCATAAACCTGGAAATCCTGGGCGCCCCATCATTTCAGGCATTGGCACCCTGACAGCAGGATTGTCTGGCTATGTAGACTCCCTCCTCAGGCCCTACGCTACCAGCACTCCCAGCTACCTTCGAGACACCACTGACTTCCTGAGGAAACTACAATCCATTGGTGATCTTCCTGATAACACCATCCTGGCCACTATGGATGTAGAAGCCCTCTACACCAACATTCCACACAAAGATGGACTACAAGCCGTCAGGAACACTATCCCCGATAATGTCACTGCTAACCTGGTGGCTGAACTTTGTGACTTTGTCCTTACCCATAACTATTTCACATTTGGGGACAATGTATACCTTCAGATCAGCGGCACTGCTATGGGTACCCGCATGGCCCCACAGTATGCCAACATTTTTATGGCTGATTTAGAACAACGCTTCCTCAGCTCTCGTCCCCTAACGCCCCTACTCTACTTGCGCTATATTGATGACATCTTCATCATCTGGACCCATGGAAAAGAAGCCCTTGAGGAATTCCACCATGATTTCAATAATTTCCATCCCACCACCAACCTCAGCCTGGTCCAGTCCACACAAGAGATCCACTTCCTGGACACTACAGTGCTAATAAACAATGGTCACATAAACACCACCCTATACCGGAAACCTACTGACCGCTATTCCTACCTGCATGCCTCCAGCTTTTACCCTGACCACACCACACGATCCATCGTCTACAGCCAAGCTCTGCGATACAACCGCATTTGCTCCAACCCCTCAGACAGAGACAAACACCTACAAGATCTCTGTCAAGCTTTCTTACAACTACAGTACCCACCTGCGGAAGTAAAGAAACAGATTGATAGAGCCAGAAGAGTTCCCAGAAGTCACCTACTACAGGACAGGCCTAACAAAGAAAATAACAGAACGCCACTAGCCGTCACCTTCAGCCCCCAACTAAAACCCCTCCAATGCATTATTAAGGATCTACAACCTATCCTAAAGGATGACCCAACACTCTCACAAATCTTGGGAGACAGGCCAGTCCTTGCCTACAGACAGCCCCGCAACCTGAAGCAAATACTCACCAACAACCACATACCACACAACAGAACCACTAACCCAGGAACTTATCCTTGCAACAAAGCCCGTTGCCAATTGTGCCCACATATCTATTCAGGGGACACCATCACAGGGCCTAATAACATCAGCCACGCTATCAGAGGCTCGTTCACCTGCACATCCACCAATGTGATATATGCCATCATGTGCCAGCAATGCCCCTCTGCCATGTACATTGGTCAAACTGGACAGTCTCTACGTAAAAGAATAAATGGACACAAATCGGATGTCAAGAATTATAACATTCATAAACCAGTCGGAGAACACTTCAATCTCTCTGGTCACGCAATCACAGACATGAAGGTCGCTATCTTAAAACAAAAAAACTTCAAATCCAGACTCCAGCGAGAAACTGCTGAATTGGAATTCATTTGCAAATTGGATACTATTAATTTAGGCTTAAATAGAGACTGGGAGTGGCTAAGTCATTATGCAAGGTAGCCTATTTCCTCTTGTTTTTTCCTACCCCCCCCCCGTAGATGTTCTGGTTTAACTTGGATTTAAACTTGGAGAGTGGTCAGTTTGGATGAGCTATTACCAGCAGGAGAGTGAGTTTGTGTGTGTATGGGGGTGGGTTTTTGGAGGGGGGTGAGGGAGTGAGAGAACCTGGATTTGTGCAGGAAATGGCCCAACTTGATTATCATGCACATTGTGTAAAGAGTTGTCACTTTGGATGGGCTATCACCAGCAGGAGAGTGAATTTGTGTGGGGGGGTGGAGGGTGAGAGAACCTGGATTTGTGCTGGAAATGGCTTAACCTGTTGATCACTTTAGATAAGCTATTACCAGCAGAACAGTGGGGTGGGAGGAGGTATTGTTTCATATTCTCTGTGTATATATAAAGTCTGCTGCAGTTTCCACGGTATGCATCCGATGAAGTGAGCTATAGCTCACGAAAGCTTATGCTCAAATAAATTGGTTAGTCTCTAAGGTGCCACAAGTACTCCTTTTCTTTTTGCGAATACAGACTAACACAGCGGTTACTCTGAAACCTATTGTATGCTGTGGCTTAAAAGCCATGCTATAGCCCATGGAATATAAAGCAATGGGGACAGCAAAGATTTAAGCAGAAGACACACAAAGAGGGTTAAGGTTCCTATTTTGAGATGCTCTACAGGGCCACATTGTCCTACCCTTACTCATATTGAGCAGTACCTTATGATATGAGTACGCCCATTGATTTCAGTGTACTCAGCCTTGGTCTACACTACAAACATATGTCAGTATAATTATGTTGCTCAGGGGTGTGGAAAATCCATACCCCTGAGTGAGGCAGTTATACCAACCAAACTCCTGTGGTCTGTCAACAGGAGGGCTTCTGTAAGGGCATCTGGCTGTAGATTACTAAGAATACAGTGGCAAAGCATCTTTGGAAATGTATACTAGTATTTTATGCCCTTCAACAAACAGAGTATGCTGAAAATATATGTTGAACTGGTCAGTTTTCCAAAGGAAAAGGTTTTTTGTTGAAAAACTGGCCTTTTTTTCAAAATTGGAAATTTTTGTGAATTAAACAAATTTTGGGGGATGTTGGTGGTTGTGAAACTGGCAAATATTTACTGGCTTTTCATCCCCCCACCCCCTCCTCTTCCTCCCTTTCTGCTCCCTCACCCCTTTTAGGAGCAAAAGGGGGAAAAGTGGGGAGGGGAAGGGAAACATTTTTAGATACTTTATTCAAACTCTTTTACAGAAAGTGCTCTTTTAAAAAAGAACAAACTGTTCCTTTGTGAAACATGCAGAATGAAAATTACTTTCAAAATGTTTTGAGAAATTATCTGTCCAATTTTTACCCAGCACTAATAATATAGCTTCTGAAAACTGCTACCAGAAGCCCTGTTCTGTGCTGAGACTGTCCTCTCTGCTGCTTTCATCCATATGTTGATTATTTTTTGTCTTAAATCTTTAAAAGCTTGGAAAGATTACCTTTTTGTAAATATAGATAAATGATTTCACTGTATACACATACAAACTGATGAATCGATCTCTTGATGATGATTGAAATGTAAAGACTGAACTTATTAGAACTTGGTTTAAGGCTATTTACTTTGTACATAGTGGTATATAATTTCTTTAAACAGTTATAAAGATTTATCCTCTTGAATCTATTGTCAGTAAATTACAATTGTCTGATTCCTCTCACCCCCTCATAATTTTCCCACAACAGTAAAAATTTAAATTGATCAAAAAATTGCTTAAAACCCATAATTTTGCACAACTCTGAAAATTATTTTTAAAATTGCATTCTGCCAAGCCTACTTATATTTCCATGAGACTTGATACTGCTTCACATTCCATATTATCTACTTTGTTTTATTACACAAGCAAAGAGTAGTGTGACATTGCATTCAATATTCCTTATGAAAATATAACATAACAGATACTTTATGCCAGGTGGCTCATGTGAGAACATTGGAAGGGTTATGATTTACTGAATATGATTATTCAATTTGTATGCCTGTATCATTTCTGTATCTGAGGTTAGGAATATTGACTATGTATCTGTATTTCAAGTATGCTACTTTGGGTGATGCCCACTGCTAACACTTTAGGTACAACAGAAAAACCAGACATAGTGGATGGCCCATCAGCAAGGACAATAGATTGAAAAGCTTGGCCTTCCTGTGGACGCTCCATACTGCCACTGACTCGTGGACGCTGTGATGCTACAGGGTCATGTGGTCTTGTTGGCTGATACTAAAACATTACCTGGGACTTCTTGTTCCTTTCCATGGGAAGGGGGGGTCAAGTTTAGGGAAACAAACAATTCCCACCTCATGTAAATACTATTTAAGGGCGGGGAGGAAGACAAACTGGGCTCCTCCTCTCCATGGCCTGTCTACCCAAGAGAAAAGACTGCAAAAGGGAAGGTGGGGCGGGAGTCCAGACTCAGACAGAGGTCTAGTCTGAAAAGGAATATAACTGAACCACAGAAACTTTGCAAACTGCCTGCAACAATATCTAGGGTAAGAAATACTATTTGTAACCAATTTCTTTAGTGAAACTAGCTTAGTTTGCATGTTTGATTTCATTTGCTTAATAATCTGCTTTGTTCTTATTACCCCTTTTACCACTTAAAATCTGCCTTTTATAGTTAATAAAACTTGTTTTGTTTATTAAACCCAGTTTCTGTAACTTCTAACTGGGGGGAGAGTTGTGCACACTTCTTGCCCCACATTGAGGGAGGAGGCAAATTTCATAATATATCTTTGGGTCTGTACTCCAAGGGTGGTGGACATCGGAGTGCTCAAGCAAGTCCCTTAAGCGAGTCTTCCCAGAGCTGATCTGCAGCTGGGTGTGGCTGTGTGTGTGTGTGTGTTAGAGGGGGTTTTAAGAGCCTGGCTCAGCAAGACAGGTTAAAGGGGGCCTATGCTGACAGAACAGGTAGACTCAGTGGTATCTCAGCATGTCAGGTGGCTTCCCATGGGGGTCCATCACAAGTGGGTGTAAATGGTCATAACGCCATTAAATTCAATAGAGCTATACCAATTGGGAATCTGGCCTAATCTCTGGTTTTTGTATGGGCAAGGAATTTGCTTTTGTATATGGCAAATAACTTGCAGTAACTCCTACGCATCTTCCTTTTCTTTTTTGGATACTCACACTGACTTCCAATTGCTACATAATTCGACAGCTGAATGCCCTGTGGCAGAGTCACTTCTCATGGTGTGTTCCTAGTGCTTCCAAATTATTTAAAATGAGCTGAGCATTTTCAGCGGGTAATGCCTTCCACATGTCTGCTTTGATACCTGTATCACTGAGACAAACATTTGACACACTTTAATGTAGAAGCAACCATCACACTTAATAGACTCATCTTAGCAGTGCCTATTCTAAGCTCTCTTAGTGGTAGAGCAGGTATTCTGTAAGACTTACTGCATAAGGGCAAATATTAATTACTGGCAAGACTGTCATGACATTTTGAAGAAATTGCATCGGCAGTGTATTTCAAGTGCTCTTTCCTCCCTCTAGTACACTGACCCTGGTAACTTTCAGTGATTCCCTCCCTGCACCACCACCACCCTTTAATTATTGGTGTGGCCTAGTGGATAAAGCACTGGACTGGGACTCAGCAGACCTAGGTCTATACCTGACTCTGCCACTGATTTAGGGCAAGTTACTTCCCCTCTCTGTACCTCAGTTTCCCTATTTGTAAAATGGGGATCGTGATACTGGCCTATTTTGTAATGCACTTTGAGATCTACTAACGAGAAGTAAGAGCTAGGTCTTATTATGGATCTACTCAAAGTGTCTTGCATGGCAAGCTATAACAGTTTGGGACAAGTGTCATACCATATGTGCCAATGATAAGGATTACAGAGAGTTGCCATGTTTGAACACTGAACAAGGAACTTTAGAATAAGGAAAAATGTTATCACTATTCTGCTTCATGTGCTCTTGCTCTCTGCTTCATGCATATACCTGGAACCTTCTTCAGCCCCCTCTCCTGACTGGCTTCCCACTACATATTTAAAAACACTTCACATTCTGATATGCTGCTCTCTGAAGGAAAAGGCATATTGCCAGTGGATGTTTTAAACTAGGACATGCCATTTAGCTTTGCAGCATGCTCCAGTAGACAAGCCCTAGTGTGACACTTTCCTGAAACCTATTGCAAGATGTAAAGGAAATAAGCAAAGATTACAGCATTTTTTTTTTATATTTGTATAAGCAGTGTTCTCTGTTCAGGTGTGTTCTCTCCTTAAACTGTTACATAAAGGTAAGACTATTACTAACTTCCACAGAATTATACTTGGATGACTTAATAAATTAAATGTAATATCACTCTAGCATCTGTCACAGATGACCAAGCTCTGTATATGGATCAGCATAATCCATTCATTGATTTATGGACCCAGAATTCTCAGGAGCCTGGATCACCTCTTCATGATGTCCCAGATTTTACATTTAGATTTCAGAGTTACTTGGAAGATCTGCTTAAAAATGACAAGTAGGAGAGCTCCCTATACACTGTATCAAATGAGCATACTGTGCACTGTTTATTCCAGCAAGTATACTGTATCATACTTGCCAAATGAGGCAGAGCTCTACTTTTCTTCCATGGGGTCATGTGAATAACTAAAGTCTCAGTTTGAAAATAGGAATGAAAAGGTTTGGATAAGTGGCCAAGAGTTTAAATGCTTGTCTTAACACCTGGAGTCTGTAAAAGTAGGCTGGAAGTCTCATGAGAACACATGTTACTTGTAATATTTTGGCACTTTATATTTCTGACAAGGGCCATAAGCAGAAGTGAAGAGGGACAAAAATTGAAAAGGATTTATAAAATTATCCAACCTATTCTAAAGTTCAGAATAAGAGTTTGTTCAGGTTCCCTGTAAAATTAACCTTTTCAAATGGAGGCTTCAGCTAACTCCCTGTTCCTGGGATGCATGTTTGTCTTGGATTCTGAATTGGAACCCTTTGGAAAAAACACTGACCGCTGGGACCGCTGCAGGCTCAATAACAGATCTGATCATTCCAGGCGGAGTCTTTGCCACAGATCCACCCACTTCCTTCCAGTCTGCGTCACTCAGGAGTATGGAAAATCTGTCTTTCTCCCTACCTTGAAATTTTTCATAAAATGAAATTCCATTTTTTTAAGTTTAGTCAATTGAAACATTGTTTCTATATCAGCTGTTATATTTAAAATTATATATAAAAATAAGTAAGGTTTGAAACAAAGTTTTAACTTTTCATTCTGAATGTGTTAAAAGACACTTTCCACCATTTTGAAATGCTCTTTCCAACTGTTTCAAACAACTTTGTCTAAATCGATGCAATTTCACAAAGAATTTAAATATAAGAATGGCCATATTGGATCAGACCAAAGGTCCACACAGCCCAGTATCCTGTCTACCGCCAGTGGCCAATGCCCCAGAGGGAGTGAACCTAACAGGCAGGGCCAGATTAAGACCTTTAGAGGCCCTAAGCACTGAAAAGATTATGGTTGCCCTCCCCCCCCGCCCCCCCGTGTAATTCAAAATAAAAACAATACTATCCTGTAAAATAAAATTTTATTTTTCAAAATGACACAAAACTTACGTGTATGCTGAAATTAAAATAACTTCTTTCTAGATTTTCTGATTGTAAAATTCTGGATAAGTTCATTGAAGCTGACTTGAAGAAGCATGTCCACTTCTGTACACAATAGGGAAAGTGAATCAAGTCTGTCCTGACGCATTGTTGTTCTCTGAGGGTTTTTTATTCTTTTCAGCTGAGAAAAAAAGTGTTCTGCGGAGCAGTTAGTAATCATCAATGTTAGAAAAATACGTAGTGTGATCTCTACATTTAGAAATACACATTGTATTCCGTCTTTCAATATTGTCATGAAGATCAATGTGACTGAATTTCATTTTTCCTGTTTCATTAAACTTTGCGCGCATATAACAGTGGAACTGCCGTATCCTCAACAGAGATTCATGTTCAAGTCAACAGGCTATGAGTCGACTAGGTTTTGGAAACCTTTTGAATATTGTTCATCAGATAAGTCCATATCATCTAGAAAAGAAAATCTACTTGATACTTCTTTGTACACTTCACCTCTCCTCTTCATATGAGCTTCAAGTGTATCAATTATAGCATAGTAGGTAGATAAGTGAAATTTGTCTCTAGGATTCAGAGCTGTCTCTAGGATTCAATGCTGTTTCTGTTGCACTGCTCTCATTTGCTTGTTTTTTCCTGATTCGTTTGTGGGACTGGGCTTCTTTGTAGTTAGTATCAGGCAAGATATCTTTTGATATGTCTTCAAATCTTTCGAAATCAATCCTCAAAGTGTGTAAGTGGTCTGCTAATTGACAGAGGTCTGCACATGTTTTCAAATCCAATTCTTTTTCTTGGAGAGCTTGACTTGTGTGGTAAAAGTGTTGTAAAATTTCATTCCACATGGTCAACATGAATACAAAATCTAGTTCTTGCATCTTGTTTGCAATGTTTTCTGCCTCTTGTATAGTTTCTCCCTTTTGTGATTGGTCTTCAGCTATACTTTTAATGCATCCACAATCTTTGAGTAGGACTCCAAAATTGCACTTGTTTCCACTGCATGTGCCTCCCAGTGAGTATTAGAAAGAGATTTCAACACACGATCATTGTCCAGTTATGTTTTAAGAACTGCCCATCAGTGTGTTGAGGCAGAGAAAAATGTATAAAGTAACTGGACTGTTGAGAAAAAACTTACTGCCACTGGAAAACAATCAACAGCACTGCAGCCAACAAGATTGAGAGTGCAGCACATGGTATGAATATGGCATATTTGTTCTGTTCTAAAAGCTTCTTCTGCATTCCTTGATAATACCCTGACGTGTTGGCAGTGTTGTCATAAGATTGACCTCTGCACTTTGAGAAATCTATTTTGCATACTTGGCACAGATAATGCAGTACTTGATTTGCCATTTCTTCACCAGTGTGGCTTTTTCAAATTGAGGAATGTTATAAATTGTTCAATATGTGAAACATCAGGTGTAGAGTCGACAGATAAACTGAAGTACCCAGCAGTACTTATTTCGTCCACGATAGCTGAACGAACTTTGTCACTCATTAGACCAATGAGTTCATCACATATTGTCTTGGATAAGTATGATACAAGTATGTGTAACTCAGAAGAATATATCAATAATAAAACATACATTTATTGCAATACATGACAGGATCTGATTTCCTCACATTATTTTGATCTATGTTAGTAGGATGCCCCCCTGGTTTAGGTGGGGATAAGTAATAAAAAGAGAACAGAAAAACGGGGGAAGAGTGTGTAGTGGAGTGTAAGGAAGTCTAACAAAGTTGTGATTTTTCCCATGATGACTACTTTGATGCGTTTTTTTTTTTTTTTGAAATACCAACTATCAAATTTTAAAAAAAAAAATCTTTCTTTTTTTTTGGTGCCCCCTGCTTTGCTTCTGCCCTAAGCATGTGCTTAGTCTGCCTATTGGGTAATCTAGCCCTGCTAACAGGTAATGATCTAGTGATCTCTCTCCTGCCATCTATCTCCACCCTCTGACAAACAGAGGCTAGGGATACCATTCCTTATCCATCCTGGCTAATAACCATTAATGGACTTAACCTCCATGAATTTATCCAGTTCTCTTCCAAACCCTGTTATAGTCCTAGCCTTCACAACCTCCTCAGGGAAGGAGTTCCACAGGTTAACTGTGCGCTGAGTGAAGAAGAACTTCCTTTTATTTGTGTTAAACCTGCTACCCATTAATTTCATTTGGTGGCCCCTAGTTCTTATATTATGGGAACAAGTAAATAACTTTTCCTTATTCACTTTCTCCACACCACTCATGATTTTATATACCTCTATCATATCCCCTCTTAGTCTCCTCTTTTCCAAACTGAAAAGTCCTAGCCTCTTTAATCTCTCATCATATGGGACCCGTTCCAAACCCCTCATCATTTTAGTTGTCCTTTTCTGAACCTTTTCTAATGCCAGTATATTTTTTTGAGATGAGGGGACCACATCTGTACACAATATTCAAGATTGTGGGTGTACCATGGATTTATATAAGGGCAATAAGATATTCTCCATCTTATTCTCTATCCCTTTTTTAATGATTCCTAACATCCCGTTTGCTTTTTTGACTGCCACTGCACACTGTGTGGACATCTTCAGAGAACTATCCACGATGACTCCAAGATCTTTCTCCTGATTAGTTGTCGCTAAATTAGCCCCCATCATATTGTATGTATAGTTGGGGTTATTTTTTCCAGTGTGCCTTACTTTACATTTATCCACATTAAATTTCATTTGCCGTTTTGTGAGATCTTTTTGAAGTTCTTCACAGTCTGCTTTGGTCTTAACTATCTTGAGCAGTTTAGTATCATCTGCAAACTCTGCCACCTCACTATTTACCCCTTTCTCCAGATCATTTATGAATAAGTTGAATAGGATTGGTCCTAGGACTGACCCTTGGAGAACACCAGTAGTTACCCCTCTCCATTCTGAAAATTTTCCATTTATTCCTACCCTTTGTTCCCTGACTTTTAACCAGCTCTCAATCCATGACAGGATCTTCTCTCTTATCCCATGACAACTTAATTTACATAAGAGCCTTTGGTGAGGGACCTTGTCAAAGACTTTCTGGAAGTCTAAGTACACTATATCCACTGGATCCCCCTTGTCCACATGTTTGTTGACCCCTTCAAAGAACTCTAATAGATCAGTAAGACATGATCTCCATTTACAGAAATCATGTTGACTTTTGCGCAACAATTTATGTTCTATGTGTCTGGCAATTTTATTCTTTACTATTGTTTCAACTAATTTGCCCGGTACTAATTAGACTTACCGGTCTGTAATTGCCAGGATCACCTCTAGAGCTCTTCTTAAATATTGGCGTTACATTAGCTATCTTCCAGTCATTGGGTACAGTAGCTGATTTAAAGGACAGGTTACAAACCATAGTTAATAGTTCCGCAATTTCACATTTGAGTTCTTTCAGAACTCTTGGGTGAATGCCATCTGTCCTGGTGACTTGTTACTGTTAAGTTTCTCAATTAATTCCAAAACCACCTCTAGTGACACTTCAATCTGTGACAATTCCTCAGATCTGTCACCTACAAAAGACAGCTCAGGTTTGGGAATCTCCCTGACATCCTCAGCAGTGAAGACTGAAGCAAAGAATTCACTTTCTCTGCAGGGGCCTCACTGGTTGTTTAGCAGTCTTCCTGCTTCTGATGTACTTAAAGAAACATTTTGTTATAACCTTTTGAGTTTTTGGCTAGCTGTTCTTCAAACTCCTTTTTGGCTTTTCTTATTACATTTTTACATTTAATTTGGCAGTGTTTATGCTCCTTTCTATTTACCTCACTAGGATTTGACTTCCACTTTTTAGAGGATGCCTTTTTATCTCTCTCTGCTTCTTTTCATGGTTGTTAAGCCACAGTGGCTCTTTTTTAGGTCTTTTACTGTGTTTTTTAATTTGGGGTATACATTTAAGTTGAGCCTCTATTATGGTGTCTTTGAAAAGTGTCCATGCAGCTTGCAGGGATTTCACTCTAGTCAATTTAGCTTGCATTGAAACAGCATTTTCTGAAGAAAATCCATTTTGATAAATTTTCTGATCAGCTCTATACCAGAGACAACAAAGATTCTGGCACCTGGTGAACACCTTCTGCTAGAGGGCCAATTTCTTCTGAAAATACTTTATATTATCCAAGGTGCATACATTCTGGATGTGATTTTTTCCACTTTGCAAGAGATTCCCTTGTTAAGAAGTCTTCCTGATTTTTAATTTAATCCAATTACTCTTAATTATTCACCTGATCTCAAAATGGAGCTACCAGAGAAAAGGAAGGGGAGGGGTCAGCAGCACCCAAGGAAGAGAGGAAAGGCCAGCAAAGAAGCCACCAAGATAAATGAGAACTTACTAGGGGAAACAGTACTACAGCGGACAGTGTGGGAGAGGAATGGGGAAAAGTGATGTAGTAGCAACCACCCCAGAAGCAGGGTGTACATGCAACCGTCAGAGGGCACTGTCCCTGCTAAATGTAGGGGAATGAACTATACTGATAAAAGTACCTTTATTCTAGTATAACTGCATACACGGAATCTGTTTCTAAACAGATGTAGTTAAAGTGGTACAAAAGCTGCCTATAGATCAGACTTGAGGCTTGTTGAAAAACAGTGGGACTTAGGTGCTTTTGAACATTTTAGCCCCAGTCTTGTATATTTAGCTGCAGTAGATTCCTTTAAAGGCTCATGCTTTTAAATCCAGAAGTCCCTGGATTAATTCCCATATTTGACCCATCTAGGAATGTCATTTCTTGAAAATTTAAGCTGTTTTCTCCAAGTATGACTTCCAATCAGTTTCTTGTTCAAACCTAACTGTTCTTTTTTCTCTGTACAGAAAGAGGTAACAGTTTCCATGACAATAATTAATAAAGAACAAAATATGAAAGAACAAAAGTAAAGTCCCCATGACAGAGCACAGAGTGTCTCCTATGCACCAGTCTGAACTAAGTAGAACACAAAATGGCTACAGGGAACAGTCCTTAGAGATTTAAAGGTGTAATACACACAGGAAACAAAGGAATAGCAGTTATACAGCTAAACTATTACTCTGAAACATGTTTGTGATGGGGTGTACAGTCTGTACACCAGCAAGGAGGTGTTTAAAGAAGGTCTGGGGACCCAACTGGCCCTGCCCCTGTACAGATGTCAAGTGTGGCGTTAAAAGGAAGGAGAGCAAAGCTCTGCTTCTCCTTTGGTGCGAGATGACTGGTTTCAGTCAAGAGTTTGAGACAGTTTGCTGCCTGGATGAGTGTCCCAGTGGATGAGACAACTAGAGAGATCAACCAAAGGACTGACTAATTAAAGACAGGCCTGGAGTACAAGGGCAGGGTCCCACTCAAGACTCAGCAGATAACCCTATTTTGAGTGCTTAGCATTCTCCTACTTTTTGACTCTGATACCCCTGAAGGGATGGGACTTAAGTGTGCCTGAGCTGTAAGAGGTGGTGATTGACCAATGGTGACCCGGTGACAGGGTAAGTAGTGCCCTATTCGGCCATGATGGTCACCATGGAGGCAGGCCCTACCACATCTGGGCAAATTACTGATTAGTACAGGCAGGGTAGATTTGATTTAAATCTAAATTAATTTTAATCATGATTTAAATCACTAATCAGGAAGACTCGATTTAGTCATGATTTTCTACATGAAAGTGCATTCTTGTTGGTTGTTATAACCTTAATACATATTCTTCACAACTCACAGATGGATGTAGGTTTCATTTTTAGAAGGTACACACTATACATTTTTAATCAGTGATTTATTTTGAAAACTTTTCAGATTAGTTTTACAGCTATATCAGAAAATGAATGATTGGTTATTTCATTTACCAAAAGTAACTGAAGCAGATATTTATGAAGCCATTGGGAGGTGAACTATCTCCAATTCAACAGGTTAATCATTAATATTTGAAGGATTTTCTTGCCATGCTGTATTAGGAGGAGCACATCACCAGACAGACATTTAAATTGTTTTATTTAACTAAAACAACAACGTTAAGTATTCTGAATTTTTTTTCTTCAACAACAAACATATAATATTTTAACAAAACAAGCATATGTCCCTTACTTCTTACATTTATCTCCAGACTTCTTCTCCTTGTCCAGATCTATTACACCCCCAACAATCTTCTATTCATTGAACTTTTTGAAACTTTGCACTTTTAGAGAGAGGTAAGGGATTGACTCTGTGTACACAAATTTGCAGAGGGACAATAGAGTTGAGGTCTGTTATTTCTCACCTCTATTTATTTATTTTATTTGTTTTTAAACATTTTTTCTGTTAACAAGCATGTTACCTCTGGAGAACAAATCCACAGCCTGAGAACTGCAAAACTAAGCATCTCTGATGGTATCTTCTAGATCAGTGGTGTCCAATATGTTCACCACTAGCCACATGTGGCTAATAGGCTATTGAATTGTGGCTAATGCACGTGGCTTTTTTATAATGTGGCTAATAAAGAAAAATTCAAAACCACAAGTGTAGCTAGCAGTGTGGTTAGCATCGAATTTTTATTGGACACCGCTGTTCTAGACTGAGCACTGAGTCCTATTGGGTAGATAGAAAGATTAACCTAAATCTATACAGAAGCCTGTAGAACCCCATAAAATTGGGTTCATAATCCATGAACTATTGGAACTCATTTTACAAAACTTTTCTTAAACATTACATGAATATATTGTCTCATACTATAGAATTAGAATTTATAATCCCTATTCCATGATGAGATATCTTTGAGCTATAATGTATCTTAATTAAAACTATCTTTAGATGGGTTTTTTCCTCAAAAAACATTTTATAAAAAAATCCGATTTAAATTTAAAAAAATCCAAATTTTTAATTTTTTTTATCCACCCTGAGTGCAGGCAGATAAACTACATATCAATAACTGGCTTTATTTAGGTAAAAGGATGAGGCATATTTGGAGGTCTTATTTGCTCATATTTATCCATGAATCATGATATCATCCACTCCTGGCAGATCTCCAGAATAGCGGTGAGAGAGAATCTGCTGGCGAATAGCATGCTGAGACATTGCAGGGATGGGGGAAAGTGAACCCTTTATTTCTTGGTCTCTTCACAAAGAAAGTGAGATTTTGCTGGTGGAAAAACAGATTCTGTCACCCAGAATAGAAATGGTCTCACATAGAGCCCGCTCTGGGTAATTCTTATTCCTCAAATTCTTGGCACATTCTTGGTGAGAGAGAACTGGAGAGGAAAGGGGAGTGATTCTGCCTTGCTAAAATGGCAGGGTATTGCTGAAGACTCATTGGATGACCCTATTTTGAGTTCTAGTATGACGGGTTTTGGTCACAGAGATCTCCTTGGGACTGTCACCTGATGTGCTGAAATTACCTCTCAGCTGGTTTTCCCTGCCAGCTTGGGACTCCAGAACCCTGCCTTGTTGAGCCAGACTTGCTAGCCTGCTGCAACACAGACCTGGGGTCTGGGCCACACCCCCAAAGCTTCAGACTTCTCTAAAAACAGCTTTTCAGGTTACCTCTCTCCAGCACCCAGACACCCAGCTTCCAATGGGATCAAAACCCCAAATAAATCCATTTTACTCCATATAAAGCTTATACAAGGTAAATTCGGAAATTGTTCACCCACCATATCACTGATAGAGAGATATGCACAGCTGTTTGCTCCCACAGGTATTAATCACTTACTCTGGGTTTATTAATAAACAAAAGTTATTTTATTAAGTATAAAAAGCAGGATTTAAGTGGTTTAAAGTAATAACAGCCAGAACAAAGTAAGTCACAAAGCAAAATAAAACAAAGGATGCAAGTCTAAGCCTAATACATTAAGAAACTGATTACAGGTAATATCTCACCCTCAAAGATGTTCCAATAAGCTTCTTTCACAGACTAGACTCCTTCCTAGTCTGAGCCCAATCCTTTCCCCAGTACAGTCTTTGTTAGATCCAGCAGCTATCTCTGGTGGTAAGCAGGGATTTTCTCATGACTGGCAGCCTCCTTTGTCCTGTTCCACCCCCTTTTATAGCTGTGGCACAAGGCACGAATCTTTTGTCTGTGCTTGCCCCACTCCCCACCTCATCAATGGAAAAGTACAAGGATTAATATGGATTCCAGTATCATGTAACATGGTTACATGTCACTGTAAGACCCCTAGTCTCCATTCTTCCTGGGTTGGCCCACACGTACACAGGAAGGTTTGCAGATAAATAAACCATTTACAACCAATTGTCCTAGTCAATGGGATCCATCAAGATTTTAAACCACCATTAGCGGCCTACACTTTGCATAATTACAATAGGACCTCAGAGTTATACTCCATATTTCTAGCTTCTGATACAAGAATGATACGTGCATACAAATAGGAGGAATATATTCAGTAGGTTATAACCTTTGTTATGATACCTTACAAGAGACCTTTTGCATAAAGCATATTCCAGTTACATCATATTCACACTCATAATCATATTTCCATAAAACATATGGAGTGCAATGTCACACTTAGCATTCTTTTATTTTTGGACTTTAATACCCTGGTCTGGACTCAAGTGTGCTGTACACAAAGGGCTAAAGTACCACTGTGCTGTATCCCATGTTTGATTGTTGCCCTTGATCCATGTGCTGGCATCAGTAGGGAGTTCTGCAGTGGATCATAGGTGCCATTTGATGGATGCAGTAGGGTGATTACTTAAAGGCATATCAGCTCATTAAAGAAAAGTGCAAACCTCCTAAATTTCTAGTTTAATACTCTCTTCACTATGTGTTTAAAATATTGCTGCATCCCTGAGCATCACTTTGTAAAATATTGAGGGTTATGTTCAGTTCTAGACTCTATGGAGAAAAATTACTTTGTTTTGGAGGGAGGGTTTACGGGATCTTCTCTCTCCCAATCTTTGCTCTGTCTGTGGGACCATCTAGAGCTTCGCCCATGGCAGTAGCAAGGAGCAGACGGTCTAGCTGCTGAAAAGAAGCTTTCTGCAGTTGTGGGGATCAGAATCAGGGTCCTGTGCATCTTGAAGGGAAGGAGAGTCGAGCAGCAAAGGCCAGACTGTTCAAGGGATAAAGGACATTTACCACTGACATCTGCCATGACAGGGAGTGAAAGTACAGGCATCCCTGTTCCCAGTAGAGAGAAGCAGGTAAAAATTAGTTCCAAATACAGCCTCAGCAGCTTGCTCCCAAGTTCTGCCCCCTGGGGGTGTAGTATTTGGAGAAATGGAGGCAGGGAGCTTCACCAGCTTCACTGCCTCTGGAACTGACCACCCGGACATTGATCTGCTATGAGAGCCAAGAGAAATGGGTCCTGGGTCTGGCCAGCAACTCTTTCCACCCTTTCAGAGTGGGGACTTGGCTCTCCCACAATGGAAGATGGGGGCTGCAGGAGAAAGAGGGGTGCTGCTGGCTATATGGGGTCCCCTATTTCCTTTCTCCAGGTAGGTTTTGCTCATCTCTTATTGCTCTTCACAATGTGTACCAATATACTTTCTGTAATTTGAAAGAGAGAAGAGTCCCTTCTGGTTAAGAAGTACCATGTAGAAATGTTGACTGTTGACTCTGACCATGAGTATGTCACACCAGTCAGCTGCCACTTGGCTTCGAGCGACTACCTCTCTTCGTCTGTGATAAGGATGCAGTTGCCAGCTCTAAAGAAACTTGAACTGGGGTCCCCTTGTTTTAGATAATAGGGAATTGTTGCTGGCAGGGTTTTCTCCATTAGAGCTCTAGGGCATAAACTTTTAAAAGAGAAGGTAATTAACCATTGGAACAATTTACCAAGAGTCTTGGTGGATTCTCGACCATGGACAACTTGTAGTTTTTCTAAAAGATCTACTCTAGGAATTATTTTGGGGAAGTTCTATGATGTTTGTAATACAGGAGATCTGACTAGATGGTCACAATTGTTCCTTCTGGCCTTGGAATCTATGATGTTGGAATTCACTTCCTGCTAGGTCTGAAACAGCCAAATCTGTTGATCTTCAGAGAGTGCTCTAAAGCAGAGTGTATTTTGGACTTAGCTTGTTTAAGAAGTTCTTTTTCATGATGGGGGGGCAGGAGGCGGGGAGGAGTTATCCACTAGATTTATTATTTCTATAGGACTGATTGAGGTTTTTAAAAGAAATTAGCAGGGTGCTTAGAGACTGCAATAATAATCTTTTCTTTATGTGTAAATAAATATAACTACATAACAATAAATAGTGCTGTGAAGCTATCTGAATAGTACTTATAAATGTGGCCAAGTGCTAGAAAATAGAAATCAAGAAGAAAGAATTCTTCCCAGCAATCCCAGCCCCCCTAGAAGCTTTTTTTACAACTAAGTAAAACGATCAAGCTCTGTGCGTTTACTGACAACAAAATAATTAAACCATTGTCCCCATCACGTCAATGGGTATCTCACTCCTTGCCAATTCTCACAGCTGAGGTTGAGAAATACAATTCTGACATTGCGGCAAAGAGTCCTGTGGCACCTTATAGACTAACAGACCGATTGGAACATAAGTGCATGCCCACTTCGTTGGATGCAAGTAGTGGAAATTTCCAGAGGCAGGTATAAATATGCAAGCAAGAATCATATTTATACCTGCCTCTGGAAATCTCCACCCACGAAAGCTTATGCTCCAATACGTCTGTTAGTCTATAAGGTACCACAGGACTCTGCCGCTTTTACAGATCCAGACTAACACGGCTACCCCCTATTACTTGAATTCTGACACTGTCGATTTTTCAGTTTACACAAAAAAGTTGTATCAAAACTAGAGAACCTGATTCTCCCCACCTTCCCCTGTGACCGATCACCTTCTACCTGTGCAAAACGCTCCCTTTCTGACTTATGGTAGCATTTAAAATCCCCGTTGCACTGGCATAAGTGATTCTACAAGGACAAGGCAATGGAGAATCAGATCTGTAGCACGGGCATTGATAGCAAAGATGGAGAAATTAATTTTCAGAGGAAATACAAAGCATTATGTTGATATGTTTCTGCCCTGATCATATTTGCTGTATAGCTAGTGTGTTTCTTTCCTTCATACATATTATATGAATAAGAAGGAGGAGAAAAGGAAAGGGACAAATTATTAAGAAAATTGTTGGGGATGCAAGGTAGCTCCTTGCAAGGAGAGGGCATCGCAAGAGGCTATCTAATCTACAGCTCCTTCTGTCAACATCTGTTCAGAAATTCAAAGCACAGAGGCTGGGGGTTTGAGCCGTAATGACATAGAGAGGTTCAGTGGATGAAAACAAAGGGGAAGCGTGCAAGTTAATTAACAGCATAACTTGGCAATGACAGCAGCTGCACATCAAAGACAACAATAGAAGTCTCTGAGAATGATTAATACAACAGTGCACGAGTCAACATGGTAAGAATAGGGCATGTGAGAAGCAGGCTGTAAATATATTTGTGGCATAAATAAATGAAACCTTGCGGCGAGCTGCTCTATGTGAATTTCACCTGCTATATAAATATTGATGATTTAATTAATTTGCGCTCCTTGAAGATATATTTCCCTTTCTTGAACTTTGCTGCCTGTAACAGGCTTACCTCCATTTTCATGGTAATAAAGGTACTGCCTGTAGTTCTTAGCCCTCTCCCCTGCCCCAATAGACTTGTAGGTATGATTTGGGGGGGATTAATACTTACATACAACATAATGGACTCAAGTGGGCCTATATGCTGGCCAGAAGAAGAAACATTGTTTAGACCAGAGATTTTCAATGTTTTTCTTTCTGAGCCCCCTCACCCCACCTAATGCTATAAAAACTCCACAGCCTACCTGTGTCACAATAATTAATTTTCTGCATATAAAAGCCAGGGCAGGTGTTAGGTGGTAGCAGTAGGGCAATTGTCTGGGGCCCCATGCCACAGGGGGCCCTGTGAAACTACATTGCTCAAGCTTCGGCTTCAGCTCCAGGTGGCAGGACTCAGGGCCCTGGGCTTCAGATCCATGTAGTGGGTCTTTGGCTTTCTGCACTGGGCCTCAGTGAGTCTAATGTTGCCTCTGCTTGGCAGACCCCTTGAGATCTGCTCACAGCCCCACAGGGGGCCCCAGACCCCTGGTTGAGAACCACTGGTTTAGACAAAGTTGGTATCAGAGAGCAATTCTGGCCCTCCAGTCAATGCTGGTGAGTTGGCAGCACCCCAGAGAAGTAGCCATTTTGGACCAGATCTTTGAAGGCACCTAAAGACGCAGAAAGGCACCTAATGACATTAACAAAGGCACCTAAGAAGGGTAGGGAGTGAGTTGCCTCCTTCTGTGAATCTGGCCCCTTGTGTAAAGACAGACTCTCTGTGTGGAAGGGGAAGAGCCTGTAACTGTGGGTGAGAACACCATACACACAAAGGCCATGATTGTCCTTTCACTTACCCTAGTTAGTCAGGAGAAACTCCTTGGGCAGTCAATGGTGTTACTGATTCCAAACCAAAGCAAGGGGAGAGTGGGGCCTGTACTCTGTCTGCAGGGTCCGTCACTCAGAAATCTGTCACTTTATTGCTTTCTCCTGAGGGATTTTCAAACGTATGTGTTTTGATACATTCTAGAGAATTTGGTTAACTGACTTGAAATCATCTGAATATGTAGTTGGCCATGTCAATACGTTTTCATGTTATTGTTCCCCTCATGCTCCCTCCTCCTGTTCCATCCTGTTACACATACTTCTTGTATCCTGTCTTAAATTAGACTGAAAGCTCTTTGGAGCAACGGTGTCCTGTTTTTACTCTGGGTTTGTACAGTGCCTGCAAATAGTAGTAAGCATCTGAAATTAGATACATCCAGGTAATATTTTATAACTTGACTTACTTTATTGGCATTACATCAGCAATAGAATTGAGCTAATATGATAGCTTTGGGGTTCAAAGAGGAGAGTGGAAGAGTGATGAGGCTCTTAATGAACTTTAGTGTGTTGATAAATTGAAAGGGTAGCAATAATTTTCATAGATTTTAAGGCCAGGAAGGAACATAAGATCATGTACTCTGACCTGCTGTATATCACAAGGTATTAACTTTCCCTCTGTTGAGCCCAAAAACATGGGTTTGACTAAAGCCCAACTTGTGTCTGGCTAAGGCATACCTTCCAGAAGTGCATCCAGTCTTGACTAAAGACACAAACGGATGGAGAATCTACCACTTCCCTTGGGAGCTTGTTCCCATGGTTAACCCCCTTCTCTGCTAAAAACATGTGCCTTATTTCTAATTTGAATTTGTCTGGTTTCAGCTTCCAGCCATTGGTTTTTGTTATGCCTTTCTCTGCTAGGTTAAAGAGCCCTTTAGCACCCAGTTTTTACTTCCCATGAAGGAACCTCTTTAATCAAGTCATTTATCACTCTATTTTCTTGATCAGCTAAACCAGTGGTGCCCAAAATTTCCCTGTTACTCCCCTCCCTTACCAGTAATGGAATGTGTCCGCACCTCCTCCCCCATTACTGCACAGTTGGCTCAGCAGAGGAGCTGGGGCCAGAACTGGGGATGGGGGAGGAGTTGGGGCAAGAGGCAGAACTGGCCTGGAGGTGAAGAGGGAATGAGGGCATAACTGGGGGTTGGGGTGGAGCGGAGCTACAGCTGGGGGCGGAACAGGGCTGTGTGGCGCTTCCTCCTCATCCCCCATGGTGGGGCTGGTCGGCCCCACTGTATGCCCTCCCAAATGTTCCTTCCCAAGGCGGGCTTGCCCCACAGTTTAGGAACCACGGAGCTAAACAGATTGAGCTCTTCAAAGTCTCTCATTGAAGCGCTGACTTTCATTTTTCCTGGTGGGTGCTCCACCCCCTGCTCTGCCCCAAGGCCCCATCCTCACTCCGCCTCTTCCCACCCCGGCTCCTGCCCCTGCCCCTCCCGCAAGGCCCCATCTGCTGCTCACTGCTCTTTGCCCTCCCCCGAGCACCTCCCACCAGCCACCAAACAGCAGATCGGTGGCCCTGCCAAACAGCTGTGGCTAGTGGGTGCTGAGCACCCCCTATTTTTTTCCATGTGTGCTTGAGCGCTGAAGAACCCACAGAGTCGGTGCCTACGCTCTCACTATAAGGCATTTTCTCCAGCCCTCAAATCACTTGTGTGGCTTCATTCCTCTCCAATTTTTCAACATCCTTTTAAAAATGTGGATCCCAGAACTGTACTCAGTCTCCCAGGATGAGTCTCACCAGTGCTGTGTACAGCTGTAAAATCATTTCCTTAGTCCTGCTCATTATTCTGCTGTTTGCACTTCGACAGATTACATTAACCTTTTTGCCACAACATCAGACTGAGCGCGCATGTTGAGTTGCTTGTCCACTATGACCCCTAAATCTTTTTCAGAGTCATGTCTTTCCAGAATATGTTGCCCCATTCTGGAGGTATGACCTGCATCCTACATTAGAATCATATAACCATAGGGTTGGAAGGGACTGCCAGGGTAATCTAGTCTAAGCCCCTGCCAAGACGCAGGATTTATTATGTCTAAACTATCCAAGACAGATGGCTATCCAGCCTCCTTTTGAAAACCTCCAGTGAAGCAGCTTCCACAACCTACCAAGGCAGTTTGTTCCATTGCCTTACTGCTTGTACAGTTAGGAAGTTTTTCCTTAGATTTAATCTAAATCTGCTCTGCTGTAGTTTGAACGCATTGCCTCTTGTCCTGCCATGACAAGAGAGAACAACTTTTCTCCATCTTTTTTATGGCAGTCTTTCAAATATTTAAAGACCGCTATCATGTTCCCGGTAATCTCTTTTTTTTCCAAACTAAACATACCCAGTGCTTTCAGCCTTTGCTCATATGGCTTGGATTTCATCCCTTTGATCATCTTTGTCACTTGGCTGTGGATACTTTCCAGTTTCTCTATATCCTTTCTATACATTGGTGACCACAACTGGACACAATACTCCAGCTGAGGCCTACCCAGAACTGAACAGAGCAGTACTATCACCTCCCGTGATTTGCATGCTATGGCTCTGTTACTGCAACCTAAAGTTTCATTTGCCTTTTTTTGCAACAGCATCACTTTGCTGACTCAAGGTGAAATTGTGATCCACCATAACTCCCAGATCCTTTTAAAAAATGCTGACAAGCCAATTACCCCCCATTCTGTATTTGTGCATTTGGTTTTTTTCTTCCCTAGGTGTAGCACCTTACATTTGTCTTTGTTCAATTTTGATTTTGTTGTCTATAGTCCAGTTCTCAAATTTTTCAAGATTCCTCTGAATTTTAGCTCTATCCTCCAAAGTTTTGGCAAACCCCCCAGCTAAATTTGCTCAGTATGCTCTCTATTCCTACATCCAGGTCATTATTAAAGATGTTAAACAACACTGGACCCGGAACAGATCCCTGTGAAACCCCACTTGAGACCTCTCTCCACTCTGACATCATGCCATTAATAATTACTCATTGTTTAAAGTTTGTTAACCAATTCTGTATCCACTTAATGGTAGTTCCACTGAGCCCACATTTCTCCAGGTTACTTATCAGAATGTCATGTGGGACTGTGTCAAAAGCATTGCCGAAGTCCAGGTATATTATGTCCACTGCATTCCCCCATCCAACAAACCAGTTACCTTGTCAAAGAAGGAAATCAAGCTGGTTTGGCATGATTTGTATTTGGTAAATCCATGCTGACTGTTAGTGATCACCCCTTCATCCTCCAGGTATTCACTAATTGAATGTTTTATACATTGCTCTAGTCTAGTAGCTTCTCAGGTTTTGAGGTTAGGCTGATGGGTCTACAGTTCCCTGGGTCCTCCTTTTTCCCTTTTTTAAATATGGGTACTAAGTTAGCCCTTCTCCATTCTACTGGTATCTCTCCTGTCATTCATGTGTTTGCAAATATCAGATTGCAAATATCCCTCAATATGACTTTGCATTTGGATGTATTAAAACATTTTGTTTGACTGGGCCTGGCTTACCAAGAGATCCAAATTGCTCTGTATGACTGACCTATCCTCATCATTATTTACCATTCCGCCAATCTGTGTGTCATTCACAATCACTGATAAAAATGTTGACTAGGCTCAGGCCTACTACTAATCCTACTAGGAATACCCCAAAGCTATGATGATTCCCCACTGACAACTACTTTTTGAGATCTATCAGTTAGCCAGTTGTTGTTAATCCATGTGCTTTATTGATAATATTACTGTTATCAAATTTCTAATCTTATCAAAAAATGAAATTATATATATTGAAATTATATATTGTTCTATTTTCCATAATACTAAGAGAACTAATTCTTTATTAATTGAATCCCATACCAGCTTTTCCATTATTTTGGCTGTGATTTGATTACAGGCTAACTGGTCTATTAACTGGGGCATCCCACTTGCTCTTTTTGAATATTCACACTATGTTAGCACCCTTTCAGTCTTCTGGAATTTCCCCAGTTTTCCAAGATTTGTTCATTTTTAACATCAGCATGCTAGAGAGCTCCTCGGCCACCTCTTTAGGACTCTTGGGTGCAAGTTATCTGTGGCTACTGATTTAAAAATGTTTATTCCTATTAGATGCTGTTTAACTTCCTCTGTAGTTACTAAGGAACTGAAAAGCAGTTTATCCTCATGTGATATGAGTACATCATCCTGTTTCTTTCCAAATACAGGACAGAAATATTTATAGAACACTTCTTCCTTTTCTGAATTATTAGATGGAGATGGTAACATTTTTAATAAAGTGATCAAAACTTTATGCTTCTTTCTGCAAAATGGTGATAATGATGCTTATATCCTTGTAAAGTGCTACTGAATAGAAATGCTATATAAGAGTTAGGTACTATTGTTCTATCATAGTGGGTACTATTAAAAACCTCCTTCTTATTGCTCTGCCAGCCATGAATTTTTCCCTCATGTCTTTAGCTTCCCTTCTCAATTTTCTGTACTTCATAACTTCTAATTTACATTGTAACCTACTTCCCCTTTTTTCCATTTTTTATATATGTTTTTAAAATTCCAATTGCTGCTCCCACTTCCCCACTGAATCAAGATGGGCCTTTACCCTAAGTTGTCCTTTTTCACCATTGTGGAAGCATGGCTTTTTGGCCATCTAATAAACTCTTCTTAAACAGCTTCTATATCTCTATATAAATGGAGTACAGTTAGACAGTGGATACAGAGATCCTTCTTCCTCTGCAAAAGGAGAGCAGCACAACTGTGACAGTCACATTAGGACTGATCCAAAGCCCCCCAAAGTGAATGGAAAGAATCTCATTGACTTCACCGGAGCTTTGGATCAGGGCTATTATCAACTTGAAAAAGAGAATAATACTAAAAAGAAAACAGATCGTCAAAAAAGGAAGGATAGCATGGGTGGCGAGTATAATAGGCCAGGGTAGGCTAAGTCTCCCATGGCACAGCTGCCGCTGCTCCACTGCTAACTGGTTCGTGGTGACTCTGCCTGTGCTCTGCCTCTTCCCCTCCCTGCTCCGCCCTTTCACCAAAGCGCCCATCGCTGCCTAGTGAGTCCCTCCTCTCCTCTTCCACTCCAACCCCCTCTCCGGAGGTCCCCGCCGCTTGCCGCATCCCTCCTCTCCTCCGCCCCACTCCCGCATGAGGCCCCCCACTGCTCGCAGTGTCTCTCCTCACTACTCCCACCCCCACAGGAGGGGTGGGGGAGGAGGAGAGGAGGAACACTGCAGGTGCCTCGTGGCAGAGGAGAAGAGGGATGCTGCGAGCAGCGGCAGGGAGGGCAGAGTGAGGAGGAGGTGGGACTTGGGGCAGAGCGGGAGTGGAGTGTGCAGGCCCACGGGCAGAAGAAGTGGGACAGGGAACTAGCCTCCCCCAGGGGAAGCTTCACCTGCTCCCCATGAAGGCTAGACAAGATGAAGAAAAGTAAAAATGAGTTATGGTGAAAGGAGTGTGGGCCTAATTCAGAGCCCACTGAAGTCCAGTTTAAGGACTCCCATTGACCTCAGTGGGCTTTAGATTGGGCCCCACATTAGATTGGGCTCTAAATAATTTTAAAATGAATCCCACCTATCATGAAAATCATTGATTCAGATTGTACATTGAAGTTTGCAATGTTGTTTTAGCTGTGTCAGTCTCAGAATACAAGAGACCAGGTGGGTGAGGTAACATCTTTTATTGGACCAATTTTTCTTGGTGAAAGAGACCAGCTTTTGAGCTTACATAGAGCTCTTCTTTAGGTCTACATTGAAGGTAACTCTTCTGTGTGAACTGGTTTCTGAGTGGGACAGGGCCCATTCCAACCCTGAAACCTTTTTGTTTAATTCAATGGGCTTTGGATGAGGTCCCAAAGAGAAGCTCCTGTTTCCTCTCTTGAACATGTAAAAAACGTGCAACAAATGGAAGAGTATTTTCATTGCTAGCTTAAAATGACAATGTGAAAGCCAGATTGTGTTTTTTGGCCACTGTTCCAGGAGGAGTTGGGAGAAGGACTCTGTTTTAAGCATAATTTGTTCCCCCAGCTTGGTGTGCTGGGGGGTTGTTTCAGCATAAAGCCACGTGAAATGCCGTGGATTGATTTTTCACTTGGGCATTTTGCATCATCAATATGAATCTGAAATTCATGGCAAAGAACAGATCAAGAAACAGCATAGATCATATCTACAGAAAATATTTTCATGATATTCCATGTGTCATGGCAGGAACTGCATCTGATTAGGAACTGGTCTGATTAGGTACAAACACTGTCACAGCAAAGTCAAAGCAGGTACTTAGATACTCTGGTGATGCAGGTGGCATAAGTGCCTAGAAGGGTGTACAAATGAATTGAAAGATGGGTTTTCTGAACAGAGATTCTTTACTTCTAAGTTGTCTGACCTGCTTTTGCTCTCACAGCGGTTGTCAGACTCCATTTTATAAAAGTAAAACCTGATTGAATATGGGCTGTGAATATTTTTGGTCAATGCGCTTTTCTAAGGCTCTGATTCAGTGAGGTGCTGAAGCATGTGACTAACTTAAGCATATGAGTAGTCCCAGTGAAGTCAATGCCTACAGTTAGCGTATGATTCGTACTTTGCTGAATCAAGGCCTAAGTTATTAGATCTGAAACAGGGTTGATTCTGAGTGACCATGCACTTAAACTATGGGAGTGCATCTTTTTTTATGATCTGCCTGTATCACAGTAGCAATTAGCAGCCAAACTGAGACTGAAGCTCCATTGTGTTCGGCGCTGTACAAACACATTGTAAGACAAGCAATTTTCTAAATGTTTTGCTTATTGATAACCTGGTGCGAAGTTCTCTGGAACAGAAAATTCCTGAAAAAGTTCCCCTTACTCTTATTATGCAGGTTAGTTGACATTCTGTATAAATTAATTCCTTTGAAGACATGGATGTTTATGGAATGGTATTCTGGCTGCAAACCAGGAGGTTCACCTTGAAATATTGAAACAGCTGGTAACAAAACCAAAGTAAAGCCACAATCATTTAAAGTTTCTGTACCTGTTTTTCCTGTTTGGATGGTTTTGAAAAACAGCTTTCAGTCTTGGAACCAATTTATCAACCTGTTGACAATAAGCAAACGGCCCTTCAGCTGCCAAATGGGTTTGGGAGTTGGGCTGAATTAACCCTATTATGCCTTGTCTATTTAGATTATATATTCTTGGGGGCAGGGACTGTCTCTTGCTATGTGTATGTACAGCACCTTGTACAATGGGCCTCTAGATGATATTATAATAGGTCTTTTCATCTCTACTTTCTACTAGCTAGGATAATTGCCTTGCAAGTCAGGTAAAGAGCTCCAGTGCTCAAAAGCCTTGATCATATAGGGAGTTATTAGTAAAAACAAACCTGTGCATATTTTCAGAATCAATTCCCTATTTGAGAACTGCCTGGATTGTGCTTGTTAATATTCATGACTTCCTGGCATTCACTTTCTGCAAGATAGGTACACGTGATTATGGACTATAGTCTCAAACATTTGAATATACAAAGTACATACAACATAGATGTCTCTATCCTTTGGGGATTTGTCAATTACAGTTGGTATTGTTTGCAAGGTTTCTCACTGCATCCTAATAAAAAGGCTCTCTTCTAGTAGACATGCTGGCCCAGCTTACTAACACGTGGAAAGTATTGACAGTATTTTAAAATAAAAACTTTTCAAGTTCTACGGTTTTTAGAGAGCATGGTAGCAAATCGCAAACACTTTTAGACCTAAAAAGATAAGCAGCTAGGACTGGGTAATAGCTGCAGTCTGTGGGCCTGATCCTGCACTAACTCACACTACTGTAAATCAGGAATGACACTTGAAATCAGTAGCTGGAGTACAATTGGTGCAAGTTAGAGCAGAATCCAGCCCTGTGAGAACAAATATAACAATGCCCTGCTTTTTGGCCAGTGATGGCTTCAGAACTGTAGACGCAGGTAAAACTATCCAGTCATAAGGAGGGAGATGGAACTGTGTGTGGGATGAATAATCTTCTATTTGGGCTATTTGCAAATGGCCAGATTGTGTGAAACAGCTCTGACACACAATTTCTCCTTTGCATTTTCTGGGCTGTGGGGAGGGGCATAATTTGCTCCCGGCCTGTTTCAGCAGCAAACTATAGCACCCTGTGTGTGATAACTCAACTACTGTGGCTTGTGAGTGGGGTAGAGGGCAAAGAAATGTGGAACTAAGGCTCTGTCCACTCCTTCCCTTCCCTCTTCACTTGTGCTTGGACATAATTTGGCATTCAACACCTATTTACTTCCACATAGCTGCATCTAAGTCAGGGTAGTGCAAACCAGGGCCAAAGAGGGATTCTTGCTCCTGCTTATTTCTTTGCACAGGTTTGTAATCCAAGTTACAATCTAGCTCCAGCTGGCTTGTATGGCTGACGGCTCCATTATATAGAAACAAGTTCAGAATGTATATGTTTCAGTGTATGTTTTACACTATGTTCGTTTCACATTTGTTTCTGGAAAGGAGCCATCAGATTCCATTTTTGTTTTAAAAAAAATCTAAAACAGCTGGGGACAGTTTGTCTGAGTCTGGCTGCCAAAAAAACAAAACAACACAACAAAACACTGGTGTTTGCTAAGCTGTGCCCTTGGCCATAGCTCCTACTGCTTAATCAAAAGGACTGAAGAGGTTTCTGGGAGATGCAGATACTGGAGTTTGCTCTAATAAAAGGCAGAAGCAAAACAAAAACTCCCACTGTGATATGATGAATTTGAAACTATCAGAATGGTTCACAGTCAAAGGGCATCTTTGGGGGAGAGGTAAGCAATAAAGAGGACAGGTCATAAGAACGTAAGAATGGCCATCCTGGGTTAGACCAAAGGTCCATCTAGCCCAGCATCCTGTCTTCTGACAGTGGCAAATGCCAGGTGCCCCAGAGGGAATGAACAGAACAGGCAATCATCAAGTGATCCATCCCCTGTTACCTGTTCTGGCAAACAGAGGCTAGGGACACCATCCCTGCCCATCCTGGCTAATAGCCATTGATGGACCTATCCTCTATGAATTTTATCTAGTTCTTTTTTGAACCCTGTTATAGTCTTGGCCTTCACAACATCCTCTGGCAAGGAGTTCCACAGGTTGACTGTGCGTTGTGTGAAAAAGGTCACTGAAACAGAGCAATCTGGATCGCTTTGTAAGCTAGGTGCAAGCAAACAATATGTGTTTTAACACAGTTAAATGTAAATGTATACATGTAGGCCACGTTTACAGGATGGGGGACTCTAACCTGGGAAGCAGTGATTCTGAAAATTATTTGAGTTTCCTGGTGGATAATCAGCTGAACATGAGCTCCCAGTGTGACTCTGTGGCCAAAAGGGCTAATGTGATCATTGGATGCATAAATAGGGGAATCTCGAATAGGAGTATCTGTATTTGGCAATGATGCGACTGTTGCTACAATACAGTGTCCAGTTCTGGTGTCAAAAATTCATGAAGAATATTGATAAATTGGAGAGGGTTTGGAGAAGAGCCTAAGAATGACTGAAGGGTTAGAAAACATGCCTTACGGTTGGGACTGCAGATTTGTCACAATCAAAAATCATGACACCGTCATGGTAAATTTAGTAAAAGTCCTGGGTTACTGCAGTACTGGGACTGTTCCTGGATTTCTGGTTAAAATATGCCAGCCTCCTTGCCCTGCTGAGGGGCCCCCAACCAGCCACAGCAACATTTTCTGCCCCAGCGACACTGGAACCCTAATCCTGCCCGGTGAGGAGGGGTTCCCGGGGGAGGGAGCATGCCCTACACTCACCCCGGTCCATGGCAGCTCCTCAGGCTGGGCCTGGAGCCCCACTCTGGGCATTCCAACCTAGCATGTGGGGTTGCAGGGCCACTTAGTTTTGAACAGCTGCCACCCCAGATCTCCCCATCATGATGGGGGGGGGGGAGAACAGGTGGGCCAAACCTGAGTGGCACTATGACCTCGCATGCTAGGTCACAACACCACTCACTGAAGTTTGACCCTACTGTTCCTCCATCATGATGGGGGGGGGGGGCAGCAAACCTGAACGACACTGCAAAGTGAGTACATGGGTGGGCTCACTCTCCAGCACCCTCTCCCCCACCCTGGGCCTCCCCTCCACACTGGGCTGGTGACCCACCCTTTGAGAAAATCACAGACAGGAAAAAAGTCATGGCCAAACAGAAAAATCACAGTATCCTGGACTCTTTTCTCCACCCATGACAAACCTGCAGCCCTACTTATAGTGATAGACTCAAGGAGCTCAATCTATTTACCTTAACAAAGAGAAGGTTGAGGGGTAATTTGATCAGTCTATACACCAAAATATTTAATAATGGGCTCTTCAATAAGGCATAGAAATGCTGGAAGTTGAAATTAGACAAATTCAAGCTGAAATTTTATACCTTTTCTCCAACCATGGAACAGTGGAAATTTTAACCATTGGAACAATTTACCAATAGTCATGGTGGATTCTCTGTCACTGGCAATTTTAAAATCAATATTGGACATTTTTCTCAAGGAATCTGCTCAAGGAATTATTTTGGGGAAGTTCTATAGTCTGAGCTATCCAGGAGGTCAGACTAGACAATCCTGGTGGTCTCTTCTGGTCTTGGAATCTATGAAATATTTGGGCAAGATACTTGATTTTTGGTTGGGGAGAAAATATATACAGACCAATCTAAAGCCCACTAAAGTCAACAGGAGTCCTCCATTGACTTCAGTGGGCTTTGGATTAGGGCATATATATTTTTCCCCCACCCAAAATATCAAGTATCTTGGCCAAATATTTCATAGATTCCTAAAGAAGTAAGAAGCCCAACTCCCATTGGCATTATCAAGCCAGTGCAAGTTGGGTGCCTAACTACCTTAGGTACTTGAGGAAAATCCTATGCCCAGTGCTTGCTGTTCTTTACAAGGCTACTTGAAACTGAAATTTCCTTTCTAATATTTTTGAGTAACCCTTCAATAACAAACCAAAATGACAAGCATTTTTGACAGTCAGAACAAGGATCAGTGGTTCATCATCATCCAAGCAGAGGCCTAGGAAGGAAGATAGACTGATGGTAGGAAGTTTTATAGTGGCACAGTAGCACCCTATAGTTAAGGTTACATCACAACTTCTGCTTAAGTTTGACCTTTCTAAAATCAACATGCTTAGTCAGATTGCTTTGAAATTTGGTGTGTCTCAGGAGGCTGCAGGGTAGAGTTAGTCATCCAAATTTGGGTTAATCTGAACTAGGGGTTGCAGAGATATAAGCCCCCCAAAATAGCCATTCTCCAAAAAAGATTCTAAGTGGATTCTTTTGCACAGACCTAGAGATTTCACTATTGATGTGAGTCAAAATGGTTTCAATCTGTTAAGTTTTACCCAAGGTTGTGCATGGCACCCACTAAATCTTTGGGGGTCCCAGACTGAAAATGATATTTGTTTTTACAGTGTGCATGTGCCAATGCAGAAAATGAGATAGAGGATTTCTGTTTCCTCCATTTGATATGTTCTAAAACTTGACTCTTGTAAGTGCTCTAAAATCTAACCAGTTACTCAGATTGCTTTAAAATTTGGTGTGCCTGGTGGGGGGCACAGGGTAACAACATTCGCAATCCAGATTTGGAGTCATTTTCCTGAGGTGTTCCTGAGTTACAGCCTTCCCCCACCCCAACCAGTTTCTGCTGCCTTGCACTGTGGAACTGAGAAATACTAGTCAGGAGTGGATGAGTCACAGATGACAGACCTCACTGAGACTGATGGCTGTGAGCTCACCCTTAATTAACAGATTTAAGGATAAATTAATCACAAGCCCACACCTAAGACACCAGGAGTTTTGGACTGAGGAAATGGAGGTTGCTACAATTTGTGAATTCTGGGTGGCAATTTTATTTTGGAGGGAATATAATCCAGGTATCTGGGGTACAAACTGGTGGCAAAAACACCTGACAGCCCCACATTCTCCCCTTGCCTGTATGTTCCCAGATCTAGGGGGCTCATGCCTCTCTAAGGGGGCCTGAGCACCCTTCTCTGCTCCCTCATATGAGCTGGGATACAGGAGATCTTGCCCCTCTAGAGGCATCTGAGCCCCTTTATCTATCCTCCAATGCATGTGCCAGGATCTGGTGGCTGGCTGTGCCCACCTATGGGGTTAGATCCCCCATCTCCCTCATTTGCTGGGTTCTGTGGGAGGGTCTGAGGCCCCCGGCCCTGCGTGAGCCAGGACCTGAGGAAGTCCTGCCCCTTCCGGTGGGAAGCTGAAAGCAGGCATACTTCATGCATGTCACAGGCTCTAAAGCATTCAGGAGGGCCATGAGAACACCCACTGAGATGAACTGAGCAGTTCATAGGTCTCAGAATTATTGTTTCAGGTTGTCTCAAGATATCTCCCTGCTGTCCTATATACCACACAGTGGTGCCTTTGACCACACCCAGACTCTGTCAGTTCTCCCCTCTCTTTTTACCAGGACAGCCACCCCTAGCCCTTCCAACTGGAGTGTAAGTCTCACTCCTCCAAATAGTAGTCACCCATAGCCTCTCTGCTAGGGAGCAACCTCATGCTTCTTGGTCCTATCATGGTTCCTGTGGGTCCAGCTTTCCAGCCCTGGAGATGTCCGTGGGTAAACTCCTCCACTGCTCCCCTGCCTTCAGCCCTCTCTGGCCCTCAGCTCCAGCTTAGAGCCAGCAGACATCTCCATCTTCTGCTGCTGCCATCTGCTCTCTAGCTTGGGGATATCAGCCAGCAACTCACCTTGGGGCTCATCTCCTGCCTTGTTCAGTCTTCCCCTACAAACACCTTCTGCTTTCTTCCAGGACCTCCTCAAGTCCCCCTGGTCTCTGGCAGCTCTCACCTAACCCTGACTGAACCACTCTGCTCTAATTCACTAGGATATTCTCCCTGCCCCTCACCTCATAATCCTTTTCAGTTCCCAGGTGCTGCCCTGCCCTCGTAATTGGCAAAACGGGAGCACCTGTCCTGGCACAGGCGATGGACCTAGTTCATTTACAGGGGCCAGCCACCTTGTGACCCCTGACTACAGATAACATTCTGCAATTAGCTTTTCTTACTATCTCACAAGCCAACATCACTAAGAAGGAAATAGCTCTGCTGGCTGTGACCTGCGGGAATGTCTGATAAGCATTTGGGTTCTCGTGCCAGTTTGTTTTTAATTAGCATAAAATAGTCCACTGGCAATGAAATCTGGGCCTCTGGAAATGCTTCCTGTTTATCTCCTATCATCAGAAAGTGCAGCGCTACATTGGGCAACCCTCACTACCTGAAGGGCTGCATTGGCCTCTTGCCAGGAGCCCAAAGACTGCATTTCATTTGCATATAAATCTACCCATAATTTCAGAACAAAATGTACAGGGTAATAATTTTATTTGTGGAGCAATATAAGGTGCCCAGAGTGCTCTACAAAATACAGAAGGAAAGGAAGGATAATGAGAGGAAGGATGGGGACAGGACTGAGCATCAGACTTTCTGGATCTGCTACAGACTTCCTGCATGCTATTGGACAAGACACTTAATCTCTTTGCCCAGATTTTTAAAGGTATTTAGGCATTGCTCCACTCCATGTTGCCAAGCCTAAGGGATTTAGATAGCTAAGTCCCATTTTGAAAAGTGACAGGCAGTTAGATTCCTAAATCCTATTGACTCTCTATAAAACTTAGGCTCCTAAGTCACATTTTAAAAGGAGAATTAGCCATCTAGTCTAGCATGCTGAGCAAAGCCAAGCCCAAATACAATTCCCCATGTTTAAAATGGGGATAATATTACCTTTGTCTGATCTGTTTAGATTTTAACTCTGCAGGGCAGAGACTGTCTATGATTTGTTTATATATTGCCTAGCACGTTCCTTGTTGGGGCCTGATATTGCTGCTAAAAGGAATCTCGATGGGAAGACTGGCATTGCTGGTGTCTGACTTTACTTTTCAGCTGGCCACATACATTAGGGAATGGAAGTGACTGCTGTATGTTTTCCTCAGCTTCACACTTAAAATGGTCCATTTTGCAAGTTTATGGGTCATATGCCAAAGATTTTTATGCTGGCTATATGTCAATTACCAGGGAAACTATAAAGAGGCTCATAGAAGTTTTCCACTGGGGAATGAGAAGTCATTTCAGACCGTCCAGAAAGGGATTCTCTCTTATGCCTGTGTTTCAGTTTTCTGTTTTAGGATATTTTGTATACAGCCTCCTGTGAGACTGTAAATACATTTGATCTTTTCCCTATCCCTAGTGGAGACCACTTTATGTAAGATTACAGTAATATTTTACAAAAAGAGGGTAGTAGAGAGAGACAGCACATTTTGAAGCATGAATTTTTCAATAGCATAAGAAGGATCCAGGGAGACCTTGAAGGGACCTGGGAAATTTAAACACTTAAAAGGGTAAATTGGTGGCAGCAAAAACTTATCATGTACTGAAGAGATAAACCACACTGCACTGTATAGGCAGCTGATTGGTTAGGAATTAGAGGTCATGCTGTTCACCTCCAAAAGAGGTTTTTACAACTAGCAGCCCTCCTATGTAGCTTTGGATATCTGCCACTCAGACATTTAGAAATCTAATTGCTTCATGAAATTTGAACTGGAGTAGAGTGGGGTATTTTAAGTCCATCAGATCTAGCTGAACTTTGGTCTCAGCTTCTTTGGATTCAGCTGAAAATGGATCTATAAGTGTTTTTTTCAGTTATTTTGAAAGTTTCTAAGCTATTGATTAAAGGGTATGCCTGCTTCCATCCACAGTTGAATATTAAGTTCCTGAAAATATCTTGTCAGCTGGTGAGGGTAGGAAATTGGCTTCAGACCTTGAGAGTAGAGCTTTGCATAAAGTGATGGGACTTTATGAGTTAGCTGCAGAATTAGCTGTACACAAATTCCCTTCATCAGCTGCATCCAAAACTCCCAGAACTACTCTCAAACAAATGTTCCTTTTCTGTCTGTTCTCACCATTATTCTTCCCCTCCCAAGACACAGTGAAGCCCAGGATAGCCTCAGAGGTGGATTAAGATTTACTGGGGCCCTGGGCACAAAGAACATTTGTGCCCCCCATATTTCCTTTATCATGGGGCCATGCCCTCTGCTCCTCCTCTTCCCCCTGGTGCCCCACCCCTTGACCAGGCTGAAGCCAGAGCCAGGCCATGGTAAGAGCTACCCAGGGAGACAGGGCCCCTGTGAAGAGCCCCAGACCTTCCACCTGCCCTGGGCAACAGGGCCCTGGAGGAAAAGGAGGAGGAGGGGGCAGGGCCTTGGGGAGAAGAGAAGGAGCAGAAGGCGGGGCCACAGTTCTGGTGCTGTTGGTCCCCTGACTTCTACAGAGGTTCTGGCGATCCTGCAGAGGCTCCCAAATTGGCCAAGACCCATGTGCTAATCCACCATTGGATAGTTTTCACCCAAGGGGACTGTACCACCATAAGCTTCACAGATAATTTATATTTATAATTGTGATTAGATTCAGGAAGACAAGAAGATAAGGGGGAAGTCCAGGGAATTTCATGACAGATGAAGAAAGACTATGGCTGAGGCAAACATTGCTTCTTTATGCTTGACTCTTAAAAAATAAAAAAAATATAAATAAACAGCTCTTCACAAGTGACTGAAGTCTGCTAAAATATGTGGGATCCCTTGCTTGACCTACCACTCTAAGGACGTATGTGCTGTTTCTTTATATCTGTAGCAGGATGGGGCAGGAAAAGGTTCTAATGAAAAGCTCTACAGTGAACTAAAGACATAGCTTTTGGATATGGTTGTTTTCCTCATTTGAACAAGGAACTTTATTAAATGTTTCAGACTAGAAATAAGACACAGTTTAACAGTGAAGGTAATTAACCATTGGAGCAGTTTACCGAGGGAGGTGGTGACTTTGCCATCACTTGAAGTCTTTAAATCAAGATTGGATGTCTTTCTACAAGAAATGCACTGAGTCAACCAGAATTTCTGGGTTTGATGCAGGAATCACTGTGTGAAATTCTGTGTCCTGTGTTGTGCAGGAGTTCAGACTAGAGAGTCACTTCTGACCTTAAAAATCTATGAATCTATAATATAGATGTTAGAAGAAAGTGGCTTTCTGTCATTCTTTACCACCGTCACATGGTGTGATGTCAGAAACTGTCCCATTTTTAACCATCATAAGTAAGAGGGACAGAAAATGCTAAACTCCAGGGTATTGGTCTGAGACCCTCCAAGACGTACCATTTGATAGAGCCATGGAAGGGAGTGCTTCATTGCTTCTGAGCTAACACACAGCTTAACAGAAAGTAATGACGTGCCAGTCAACTAACTGACATATGCAACTGGGAATGGAGTTGGAAAAATAGTTAGAAAATATTTGCCTTGGCTGAGGAAGGAGATAAGAATATTTATGACATTGTTCTTGAAAAGCCTATGAGTATTTCATTCCATGCAGAAATCTAATTTCAGAATGTCCAGGCTTAACCAAATGGAGCAGCCTCCTTGCTATCTAGGTTGTGGTGGGGGTGGGCCTACTGCACTAATGTCCTCTACGGAACCTCACTTGTCCAGGAAAGGGCTTGCTCTTTCCCCCCAGCACTGCCGGCAGGAGGGCACACTTAGCTCTGCACAGGTGAGCTGTTTTCCCATAGGGGAACTGAGGGTAAGGGGGAGGCTATCTGGGGAGCGGGGGCATGACTTGAGCTGTTGGGGGGGAACCTTTAAATTGTATCGTCGTCATCCCCATCAGCAGGTAAGGGTCCTCTTTGCTCCCCTGGTTGAGGTGGTGAAGTCAGAGGGTGGGATATTTCCCAGGGAATGCCTTACTGCTAAATGATGAACTAGCACTTGGCTGAGCCCTTGAGGGTTAACTCATTGTTGTTAATGCAGTCTCACACTCGACAAGGCAGCACGAATGGAGGGAGGGGAAACAGCATGGCAGACAGAGACACACACCGTGTGTGAGCACGTGCATGTGAGAGAGAGATGCGCATTTCCCCTTTAAGTACGCTAACCCCACTCTTAAGTATACTGCCTTGTTAAGTAGATCAGCAAGCTGAGACCGCAGCTGCTGCCAGGAAACTCCCTCCATCCTGAGCTCTGTCGTGTGTCCCTCCTGCTCTATGGAAGATGGGGTAAGCGGGGGGCAGTAGCAAGGGGGAGGGGGACACCCTGACATTAGACCTCCTCTTCCCCCCCACCCCTCCCGCAAAGCAAGCCGGAGGTTTGGGAGCAGCTCCAAGGCAGAGGGCAGGAGCAGCACATTGGCAGTGTGGGGAGGCAATTGCCGGCAATTGATAGCCTGCTGGGAAGCTGCTGCACAGGGAACTTAGGGGAGCAGGGAGCTGATGGGGGGCTGCTGGTGCACCCTGGTTCCGAGCCCCCACCAGCTAGCTGCAACGGGCTGCTTTTCCTGCAAGCAGTGGTCAAAGCAGGCGGCTGCCAAATGACATTCTAAGGGAGCATTGCACAACTTTAAACGAGCATGTTCCCTAATTGATCAGCAACATAACACCATTAACCGGGACGACTTTAAGTGAGGAGTTACTGTAACTCTAGTGGGGATAGGCTCTGCCCCTTCCCCCACCCCCATGCTTCAACCTTGCTGCTCTGGTGGCTTATAAATAGACTTGGTAGAAGGCAATTTTTATTTTTTTTTAACTTTGATGTATACTATCAATTGTTTATTTGTAAACTTTTTTGTATTTTTATAATTTTTAATTTTCACAGTTGTGGGAAATTGGGGGGAGGTCAGATAATTTTTTAATGACAGTAGAACTTGAGGTTCAAAGAGTTTAAGCTTTATAGCTGTTAAAACAAACAGAGACAAGATTGGTGAGGTAATATCTTTGTTTGGGACAAATTTGGTTAATGGAAGAGAGAAGCCTTTGAACTCCACAGATCTGGAGAAGAGCTATGTGGAGTTCGAAAGCTTGTCTCTTTCACCAACCAAAGTTGGTCTAATTAAAAATATCACCTTACCCACCTTGTGGTTCTCCCCCATGAAATCTGTATAGTATAGGGCAGGGGTCTCCAAACTACAGCCCACGGCTTCGATTTGTTCGCCCCCCCCACCCCCAACCAACATCACGTCGGGCAGCGGGACCCCATCTGGCAGGAGCCGGCGGCGGGAATCCCAGAGCAGCAGCGGGCTGAGTGGCTCAGCCTGCCGCCGCTCTGGGGTTCCCGCCACAGGCTCCTGCCAGCTGGGGTCTCAGCCTGCTGCCAGCCTGGGGTTCCTTCACCCAGGCCAGCAGCGGGTGCTGGGTGGGGCCAGCGGCGGGACCCCAGCTGTAAGGTGCCAGCAGTGGAAACCCCAGAGCGGCGGTGGAACTTCATAACGTCACTGCATTCCTGCCAGGGTCGCAGAGCCGATGAGCACACAGTAGGTAGGTTAGTAGCGGCAGAAAGAACCGGATGTGTGATGAGTCATTGTTGTTTCCCTCGGTTTTTGTCTTAGCGCGTGTCGGACTAGTGACAAACGTATATTCGTTGTGTTTAAGTCCGTTGCTATTGGGGCGATTATGTCAGGAAAAGGACAGAAGAGAAAGGTTGATTCTGAATGTCGCATGTTTAAAGAACAATGGAGTGTGGACTATTTCGTTATCGAATCAGGTAGTAAAGCATTGTGTTTAATATGTAACAAAACTATCGCAGTGCTAAAAGAATACAACATTCATCGACATTATGAAACCAAGCATTTGTCGAACTACTCTCAATTTACGGGAAAGCTACATTCAGATAAATTAGAATCCATGAAACGTGGCTTATCGTCACAACAGTTTATATTTAAGAAGAAAACCAAGAATGAAGCTGCAACAAGAGCCACCTTCCAAGTGGCACACCTACTAGCAAAACGAGGAAAACCAATTACTAATGGCGAGCTCATTAAAATAGGTATGATTCAAGCAGCTGAAGAAATATGCCCAGAAAAAGTAGATTTATTTAAGACAATTAGTCTTTCAGAGAACACAGTTGCTCACAGAATCGAGGACATTGGCAGTAATATAATTTTCCAGCTGAATGAAAAGGCTAAGAAGTTTTAGTGGTTTTCCCTCACACTTGACGAATCAGCCAATGTTTCTGATACTTCGCAGCTGCTGTTGTTTATTTGCGGGGTCAGCAGTAATTTTGAGTAGTTATGGAAGAACTAGCTTCTGTGCATAGTATGCATGGAACAAACACAGGTGAAGAGATTTTCAAAGAAGTTGAAAAGTCACTTTCTCAATACAACCTGCAATGGAAATAACTGAAGTGTGTTACAACTGATGGAGGTAGAAACATGTGTGGTTCAAAAAAAGGTTTGGTTGGACAAATCTACAAAGCTTGTGAAAGTGTGGGCTGTCTTCATCAGCAAGCTTTGTACAGGAAATATTTGGATTTGTCATGTGTTATGGAACCCGTAGTTTCAACCGTGAATTTCATTTGCTCGCATGGACTTAACCATCATCAGTTCCAAGCATTTCTGGTGGAAATAGAATCAGAATATCACGATTTGCCCTACCACACTTCAGTTCAATGGCTTAGCTGTGGAAAGGTTTTGTTGCGATTTTTCGACCTTAGAACTGAAATTGAAATGTTCTTAAATAAAAAAACCCGACATCTACTTTTACTCACAAACAGTGAATGGCTTTGGAAATTCGTTTTTTTTTTTTTTGTAGATTTGACCAAGCACATGAATGACTTCAGTCTTAGACTACAAGGGGAAAACGGGCTTATCTGTGACATGTACACCCAGGTGAAAGCATTCAGGCAAAAACTAGTTCTTTTCAAGTCCCAACTGATGAAGGACTGCTTTGCTCATTTTATATGTTGTGAAAAGTTCAACCCAGACACTGAATCACGATTCCCAACTAGGTTTTCACAAGAAATCATTTCTGATCTGAAACTACAGTTCCAGAAGCATTTCTCTGACCTTGATGTGAATGCAGGAGAAATATGGATCTTCCAAAACCCACTTGATTGCGATCTTAAAAAACTGCCACCTGAACTTCAAATGGAAGTGATTGACCTGCAATCCAATGACTTGTTGAAGGACAAATATAAGAAAGGAAATCTGGTAGAGTTCTATAAATGCCTGCCAAATGATCAATATGCTTACGTAAAAAACTTTGTCCGTGGATTAATGTCAGTGTTTGGCACTACTTATGTGTGCGAAAAAACATTTTCGATGATGAAATATGTGAAATCCAACCACAGATCGACCTTGTCCGATGAACATGTAAAACAGAATATTTCTTTTTTTCTTTTTAAAATTTTTTTCTATTATTTCTTTTAAAAATGATTTTGCATATATTTTTTTTCACAGTTGCTTTGGCCCCCGGATCCCCTTCAAAAATCTAATATGGCCCTCGTCTCAAAGTTTGGAGACTCCGACCTAGACCTACAGTGTTGACTTTCTGAGTAATTTGGAGTGACACACAGGTAGAATTGCTCTCCTTTTTTTGGCATGTGTCAATGGAATGGTCAGCCAGAGTTTGATCAACATGTTTTAAAGATCTTACATTGTGAGAAGATGAAAAAAAACCCCAACCCTCAATATTTATTTTCTTTAGCTAAAAGTTGCTGGTTATTTTCAGTACTAATAAGGTAGGTTAAATGGGTATCATGTTAAAACACACCAATAACAACAAAGCCTTGCCATCTAAAAATAGCTATTAACAACTCTTTAATCTGAATTTTCCCCAAACACAAGTTATGGATCAATGAGTGAAAGCAACTGAATTCTAACATAACATTTAAGCAGCAGGATACGGACCCTGGACTTCAGGAAAGCAGACTTCGACTCCCTCAGGGAACAGATGGCCAGGATCCCCTGGGGGACTAACTTGAAGGGGAAAGGAGTCCAGGAGAGCTGGCTGTATTTCAAGGAATCCCTGTTGAGGTTACAGGGACAAACCATCCCAATGAGTCGAAAGAATAGTAAATATGGCAGGCGACCAGCTTGGCTTAACGGTGAAATCCTAGCGGATCTTAAACATAAAAAAGAAGCTTACAAGAAGTGGAAGGTTGGACATATGACCAGGGAAAAGTATAAAAATATTGCTCGGGCATGTAGGAATGAAATCAGGAGGGCCAAATCGCACCTGGAGCTGCAGCTAGCGAGAGATGTCAAGAGTAACAAGAAGGGTTTCTTCAGGTATGTTGGCAACAAGAAGAAAGCCAAGGAAAGTGTGGGCCCCTTACTGAATGAGGGAGGCAACCTAGTGACAGAGGATGTGGAAAAAGCTAATGTACTCAATGCTTTTTTTGCCTCTGTTTTCACTAACAAGGTCAGCTCCCAGACTGCTACGCTGGGCATCACAAAATGGGGAAGAGATGGCTAGCCCTCTGTGGAGATAGAGGTGGTTAGGGACTATTTAGAAAAGCTGGACGTGCACAAGTCCATGGGGCCGGACGAGTTGCATCCGAGAGTGCTGAAGGAATTGGCGGCTGTGATTGCAGAGCCATTGGCCATTATCTTTGAAAACTCGTGGCGAACCGGGGAAGTCCCGGATGACTGGAAAAAGGCTAATGTAGTGCCAATCTTTAAAAAAGGGAAGAAGGAGGATCCTGGGAACTACAGGCCAGTCAGCCTCACCTCAATCCCTGGAAAAATCATGGAGCAGGTCCTCAAAGAATCAATCTTGAAGTACTTGCATGAGAGGAAAGTGATCAGGAACAGCCAGCATGGATTCACCAAGGGAAGGTCATGCCTGACTAATCTAATCGCCTTTTATGATGAGATTACTGGTTCTGTGGATGAAGGGAAAGCAGTGGATGTATTGTTTCTTGACTTTAGCAAAGCTTTTGACACGCTCTCCCACAGTATTCTTGTCAGCAAGTTAAGGAAGTATGGGCTGGATGAATGCACTATAGGGTGGGTAGAAAGCTGGCTAGATTGTCGGGCTCAACGGGTAGTGATCAATGGTTCCATGTCTAGTTGGCAGCCGGTGTCAAGTGGAGTGCCCCAGGGGTCGGTCCTGGGGCCGGTTTTGTTCAATATCTTCATAAATGATCTGGAGGATGGTGTGGATTGCACTCTCAGCAAATTTGCGGACGATACTAAACTGGGAGTAGTGGTAGATACGCTGGAGGGGAGGGATAGGATACAGAAGGACCTAGACAAATTGGAGGATTGGGCCAAAAGAAATCTGATGAGGTTCAATAAGGATAAGTGCAGGGTCCTGCACTTAGGACGGAAGAATCCAATGCACCGCTACAGACTAGGGACCGAATGGCTAGGCAGCAGTTCTGCGGAAAAGGACCTAGGGGTGACAGTGGACGAGAAGCTGGATATGAGTCAGCAGTGTGCCCTTGTTGCCAAGAAGGCCAATGGCATTTTGGGATGTATAAGTAGGGGCATAGCGAGCAGATCGAGGGACGTGATCGTCCCCCTCTATTCGACATTGGTGAGGCCTCATCTGGAGTACTGTGTCCAGTTTTGGGCCCCACACTACAAGAAGGATGTGGATAAATTGGAGAGAGTCCAGCGAAGGGCAACAAAAATGATTAGGGGTCTAGAACACATGACTTATGAGGAGAGGCTGAGGGAGCTGGGATTGTTTAGCCTGCAGAAGAGAAGAATGAGGGGGGATTTGATAGCTGCTTTCAACTACCTGAAAGGGGGTTCCAAAGAGGATGGCTCTAGACTGTTCTCAATGGTAGCAGATGACAGAACGAGGAGTAATGGCCTCAAGTTGCAGTGGGGGAGGTTTAGATTGGATATTAGGAAAAACTTTTTCACTAAGAGGGTGGTGAAACACTGGAATGCGTTGCCTAGGGAGGTGGTGGAATCTCCTTCCTTGGAAGTTTTTAAGGTCAGGCTTGACAAAGCCCTGGCTGGGATGATTTAACTGGGAATTGGTCCTGCTTCGAGCAGGGGGTTGGACTAGATGACCTTCAGGGGTCCCTTCCAACCCTGATATTCTATGATTCTATGATTTCATAAATGGTACTGACTAGTTTTCAATAAACTTCTTTTTTCTGACCTTATGTATGTTATGAATGTAGTTTTCCACCCTTGGAAAAGACAGATTAAATGTTGTTTAAGAGACACTCAAGTAATTTAGGCCCAAGATTTAAGTTTTGTGGGATAGAATATGAATATAAATGTTTTTGTGATTGAATTTCAAAATCTATGGAAACATATTTTTTGGGTGGGAAAATGCCAAGTGAGCCAGAAAGTGAGAGGGAAGCTGACCAGAAACAGGAAGTAAAACTGAAAGAGGTGAGGGGTGGGGAAGGTGTATCATCCTGGGGACAGCCTATCCCCCTCTGATACTTCAGGCTTCCTTTTCCTCCTAGTGTCTGCTCAGCCACTTCTTTCTTTGCCCCATTTTCTCCTTGGGAATCTCCATTTCCCTCTTTTACCCCCGGCTTGTATCTTCTTGTCTAGGGCAGCAGTTCTCAAACTTTAGCAACCCAAAGACTCTCATTTTGATTTTAAAATTTTTGGGGTTTTCCATCTCTTCTACTTAAACCAGAGGTGGGCAAACTACGGCCCACGGGCCACATCCGGCCTGCGGAACCGTCCTGCCATGGGAAGGCTAGTCCCCGGCCCGCCCCCTGCTGTCCCCCCTCCCCCGCAGCCACGCCGCTGCACGGGCAGCACTCTGGGCGGCCAGGCTGCACGCTCCTGCAGGGCAGAACGGCAGTGTGTCTGGCTCTGGGCGGGCGGCGTGGTTGCCAGACATGCTGCTCTGAGTGGCATGGTAAGGGGGCCGGGGCTGGAGGGTTGGATAAGGGGCAGAGGGCCCCGGGGGGCAGTCAGGGGACAGGGAGCAGGGGGCGGTTGGATGAGGGGAAGGTACGGAGGGGCAGTCAGGGGATGGGGAACAGGGGCTGGCTGGATAGGGCAGAGGTTTGGGGGGTCAAGGGTTGGGGAACAGGGGGGTTAGATGGGGGTGGAGTCGTGGGGCGGGGGTCCTGGGAGGGGGCGGACAAGGGACATGGAGCAGGGGTGGTTGGATGGGTGGGGGATTCTGAGAAGGGTAGTCAGGGGGTGGGAAGTGGGAGGGGTCCAATAGGGGGTGGGGCCAGGCTGTTTGGGGACATGTGCACCGTCTTCCCTATCCTGCCCTTCATACAGTTTTGCAACCTGCTGTGGCCCTCGGCCCAAAAAGTTTGCCCACCCCTGGTATAGGGTAAAAAGTACACAAAAGATCAGATTTCACGGTCCGTGATGTGATTTTCATGGCTGAGAATTTGGTAGGGCCTTAAGTATGATATGCATTCGATACCTTTGTCATTGAAGAGGCCACCACAAGTGTAACCTAAACCAAATTACCTTGCTGAACCAGGGCATATGTATATGTCTAGCTAGCTTTAATTAGACAACTCACGTGTTTAAACATAGGCACCTACATGAATACCTTAGTGAATGGGGTCCAAATCCACACCCCTGAGATGCAGCTCGAAGTGCTCAGAGGAAGCCAGGAGGCTGAGATTGAGTTAACAACCTAGAACAGAGTTCACTGAAACGGGCAACTAAATAACTTTTTTTACTTAAAACGAACCGTATATGATAAAAGAAGCAACTCCCTCTCTCTCCCTGCTCACTAGTGCAAGGATGGAAAAAACTAAAGCCCTGCCCCACCATTCACACACTAGTTGGGAAAACTTGCAGCTGCGCAGCGTGTATCATGGTCTCACGATATTAAACAGAAATCCAGGAGAATGGCGTAGGGGCGTTTTGGGCTCCTAACACGCCCCTGCAGTATTTTTGGTGCCTGCTTCCTGGGAAAATGACCCCGCTCCCGGCAGTGCTTTCGTTTCAGTTGCGGGCAACAGGAACTCTACAGCGGCATCCACCAAGCGCTCGGACTCCCGCGATCCAGCCGGCTGCACGGCCCACGGGCACGGACTAGGTTCCCAACACGTGCACAGAACCCGGCAGCGCCCGCGGCCTCCGCATCCTGCCCCTGGAAACTACAACTCCCAGCCGCCCCGGAGCCTGCGCAGTAGGATCAGATGAGCTCACGGATCACAGGACGGGCTGACGTCAGAGAGGGGGTGATGAGCGCAGCCAGCGTCAGGCAGGAGCCTGGGGCGCGCTGCGCGGGGGTTGCGCGTCAGGTCTGAAGGAAGCGGCAGGTGCGTAGGAGCGGGCCCCGGGGCGGGTCAGGGCGGCAGGGGCTCTGCGCGTTATCCGGGGCTGGGAACCCCTGCGCGCCTGCGGTCCTGCCCGGAGCCGGTGCCATGGCAAGGCGGGCGCGAGCCTTGCTGGGCTCGGGGCGGCTGGGCTCGCCCGCCCGGGAGCGAGACGAACCGAGACGCTGCCGAGGGGCAGGAGGTGTTTTGGAGCCAGCCGGGGGTGACGGCGCGTCCTGCCCTGCGCCGCTCCGCCCCGCCCCGCGGCCCCCCGCTCGGGCGCCGGGAAAATTCCTGCTGACCCACCCCCGACCTCGCCCGCAGGGCGCCTGGCAGGCTTCATGCAGGTTTGCAGCTCCCGGGTGGCAGGTGCTCCGAGTGCCAGGGCCGGCCCTGGGCAGAGCGCAGGGAGAAGAAAGCAGCGGGCAAGAAGCCAGGGAGATGCTAAGTGTCTGCTTGAAATAAGAGAGACGCAGCGGGGGAGGGGAGGGGAGGGAAGGTCGTTTATTGGGCCAGCTTCTGTTGGGGAGGGAGAGAAGCTTTCTAGCCGCACAGAGCTCTTCTTCAGGTAGGGTACCTTTCCCACACCTGAAGAAGAGCTCTGTGTGGCTGGAAAGCTTGTCTCTCTCCCCAACAGGACAAGTTGGCCAAATCAAAGACACTACCCCCCCGCCTTGTCTCTGTAATATCTTGGGACCCACGCGGCTACAATAACACTGCGTACTTGCAATAAGTGCAGCCAACGCCTTCTTCCGCCAGAGGAGAGACTTTTCCTCTCTCCCTTTAAATCCGAAAGAAGCTCCCATTTCACTGAGTCTGGTAAGCAAACAGAACAAAAACTTAAGCCAAATAACTTCAGCTAAACTGAATAGAAGAGGCCTCTTGTCTCCAGCATGTTACCCATTAGGATAATATTCCTTGCCCATAATCTTAGTGTAGTGTTGTCACTGCCTTTTGGGGGAGAGAATCGTGTCCCTTCTGCTGAGGTCATCCAAATGAGGTCCTAGGGTCTGAGATGTCTGTAAAGAGTGGTATTGCCACCCATTCAAAAATCGTGAGTCTGAGTTAAAAACAAACAGCTTCAAGATTTTAAATGTGAGGATCTTTTTATTTGTCTTCTGGTTTCTGAGTCTTTAGGTTACACTTGCTTTATTTTTTTCAAGCTTGTCCTCAGCCATGAGGACTAGAAATTTCCCTTTTTAATGACAGGTTTCAGAGTAACAGCCTTGTTAGTCTGTATTCGCAAAAAGAAAAGGCGTACTTGTGGCACCTTAGTGACTAACCAATTTATTTGAGCATGAGCTTTCGTGCTCAAATAAATTGGTTAGTCTCTAAGGTGCCACAAGTACTCCTTTCCCTTTTTAATGAAACCTGAGATTCTCATGCACTTTCTTGATTCCAGCACTGGGGCTTTAAGAAAAACACCAAATATTGTGACACTTGTGATTTAAACTGAGGGCATCGGGTAGAGCTGATTGAATATATGATTTTTCAGTTTCGTGGCCCAACCAAAAATTTTTTTCTTTAGTTTCAAACTGAAACTGAATTATTTGTTTTGTTTTTGCTTTTTTTCCCTCCCTCACTGAAATAAAAAAAGTAAACAATTTCATTCCGGTTTAGGTGTTTATAGCGCTGTATATAATTGGTTCAGGTTAGAGAGTCTAGACAGACATGTTTTTGGACAAATACAAAAGTGGTGCAGACTTTGAATGCTTTTATATTATGAATAGACTTGGAAAAGCGGTGCAAGGCATAGTCCTAGTGTAGCCAGGATGGCAGAGGTATAAGTTGTTCAATAGTGGAAAGTTATAAGCCATTTCTGATAACAATAGAGAAACACAGCCGCGTAATACAAGCAAGAAAGCATAAGGGAGGGGGCGGATTGGACAGGGAAGTAACTGGGATATTCTTTCTCTGAGTCATTTGTATCTGAGCTCTGACTTGTGAGTCTCCAGTGGTTTTGAATTGGATGACTTTGGCCCTTTCCAATCTTAGCCTAGATCCTGAAAGTGGCTCTGTATGGCGCATGTGTACTTCAGCAGGCTCGAGTCTGCCAACATGTAGCCATTTGCAGGATTTGGAAGTTTAAAAGGCAAAGTGTTCCCACTTGTTTCAGTGGACATAGCTGATGTTTGAATTTGTCCACTATAACTTTTATTTGGGGAGGTGGGATAGAAAAGGGAAGGCATGGTGGGAAAAGAACAAGTTTAGGGAGGAGAACACTGCTGTTAAGCCTGAAACAACGCCCCCCCCCCCCCCCCCCCCCCCCCCGTAAGATCTGGTAGGGACTACTAGCATAATTCCAAAACTGATCTTTTTGTAACCAGGTCTTTCTGGACCTGATTTTCAGACCAGCCTCACCCTGGCTGCCCTTAATTATATTTTAGTCTTAATTCTCCATCTTCAATCATTCACAGGAATACTTAACACTACTGAGATGTGTATGTATCTAATGGATGGGAACAATTGGGTATCTGGGCCCTAGGGCAGATTTGATTTAAAACACTAGTCAGGAAGACTTGATTTAATCATGGATTTCTACATAAAAGTGTATTCTTATTGGTTGTTATAACATTAATACATATTTTTCACAACTCAGAGATGTAGGTTTCATTTTTAGAAGGTACACATTTTTAAAGTGATTTATGGGGATTGGCTCTGCTTTGAACAGGGGTTTGGACTAGATGACCTTCTGAGGTCCCTTCCAACTCTGATATTCTATGATTTTGAAAACTTTTCAGATTAGTTTTACAGCTATATCAGAAAATGAATGATTGTTTGGTTATTTCATTTACCAAAGATAATTGAAGCAGTTCAGCTCCCAATGTCTTCATAAATATCTATCTCCAATTCAACAGATTAATCATTAATATTTGAAGGATTTTCTTACCATGATGTATTAGGAGGAGAACATCACCAGACAGACATTTGAATTGCTTTATTTAACTATTTCTCACCTCTATATATTTATTTAAAATAATTTTTGCTGTTAACAAGCATGTTATCTCTGGAGAGACAAATCCACCGTTTGAGAACTGCAAAACTAAGCATCTCTGATGGTATCTTCTAGACTGAGCACTGAGTCCCATTGGGTAGATAGATTAACCTAAAAAATCAATACAGAAGCCCCTGGAACCCCATAAGGTTGGGTCCCTAATCCATGAACTATTAGAACTCATTTACAAAACTTTTCTTAAACATTACATGAATATATTGTCTCACACTATAGAATTAGAATTTATAATCTCTATTCCATGATGACATATCTTTGAGCTATAACGTATCTTAATTAAAATGATCTTTAGATAAAATGCTTTTGAGGAAAAAATCTATCAAAAAAATCTGGTTTAGATAAAAAAAATCATTTTTTTTTTTTAAATCATGGATTTTTTTTATCCACCCTGCTGGGCCCCGATCCTGCAGTTAGGTCTGAATGGGCAGATTCCCACTGAGATCCAGTTGCAGAATTGGGACCGGTGCCATCTGAATTCTATTAATTGTCCCTCCAGTTTTCTTTGCCCTCCCAAAAGCAGATGTGAGTAGGGAAGGCAGGTTTTAAAAATCTGCCCCTGGGAATAGTACAGATCTTACAAAAAGAGACTATTGGATATTCTGGATTATATTTACAGTTTCTGGAAATGAAAGCTGTCGTGTGCAAACAGGAGGAGGAAGAATGCTGCTAATCTTCACAGTGGGGGACAGCCATAGCTCTTTTCAGTCCTGCTGCTGTTAATTCATGTCCAGTGTCTGCAGAGCACTGTTGTATTATTGCTTTTAGATTTCAGTGATTGATTCATTTATCACAGGTGTCAACAAAACTTCCCAATTTGTACTATTTTAAATCCTGTTTTCATATATTAGTTACACTTTAACTTAAGGCAAATACCTCTCCATTATAACTGATCCTATCAAGCTAGCTTTTATAATTTTGAAAATATTTTAAAATTTACTGTTGACTGAATGCATACATCATATTTCTTCTCAAAACTAAATATTTCCTTACCAGAGGTCTAGAATATCTGTTTGGTTTCAATGCTACTCCCATCTGTGTGCTGACAGTAATACATTCTACCTGCCTGTGTGATCCTTATCCTTATATACACTGGTAGTAAGTGTCATGCACTTAATTAAATTAATTTTCATTTATTTTAATTTACTGCAGCACGTAACTTGTCATGCATGAGATTACATGCAAACTATCGTATAAATACAAAATGTTATCGCCATCATCAATTGCTATCCAACCACTGTTTTTCTGTTTTGTTTGTTTTTCCCATGGTAATAATATATCAACAGTTTTTTGTATGATACGCTTTTAGACTTTCTACAGGGCTTATCTTTTTAAAAAAGCAGTCCTTCACTAAACTTTATATGTAGCTTTTAATTGTTCAGACAAAAGGTTTGTTGTCTCTCCTTAAATAAATAAAAATAAATATACAGTTGATGGAAGAAACATGTCTGCTCTGTACCACAAGGGTAACTCTATATTATTCTAACAGTGTGGGTATGTTTCTAAGGTATCAACAACTGTCTCATTGCCTGACACTACACTTACAACCACTGAAGTCAGTGGGATTTCATGAGAGTTTACTGTTGGGACTCCAGTTGACTTTAATAACAACTGAGGGTACTCAATACCACACAGGATTATCCCTTATGTACAGATTGGTATTTCAGTTGTAAACGTTTCACATGCGGGAGAAAATTGTGTGGGTTTTTTTCTTTTTTAAAGCTTAAATACAATTAGAACTTCGGAAGCTCTAGAAAGGAAGGGTTGCCCAGTTGGTAGGGTGCTAGCATGGAACTTTCTGTGTGACTTTGTGCAAGACATTTAGGTCCAAATCATTGGAGGTATTTAGGCTCCTATCTTCCATTGAAATCAATGGAAGTTAGACTAAATATTTTTGAGGATCTGTGCCTTAAGTCTCTCTGTGCCTCAGTTTCCCATCTGTAAAATGGGAATAATAGCACTGCTGTACCTTATGGGTGTCATTAGGGTGTACATTAAAGATCGTCAGGTGCTCAGATGCTACAGTAATTGGAGTATTTTATAGAACTGTTTTAGTTAGGAGGAAGGAAGTTGTTGGTTCTTCCTCTTTTTAGAAAATGAAGTGAGTAGCAAGACCAGATGATAAGCAATAAAGTGTAAATATGGAGAGCCTCTAGTAGCACTTGATCTTGTGTTTTCTGTGAACTACGGTTACCTCTAGATCAGAGGTTCTCAAACTGTGGTCTGAGAGCCACCAGTGGTCCACGAGCTCCATTCAGGTGGTCCGCGGATAGTTCCTTCTAAAGTGCGCACCTGGGCGGCCGCACATGAGAAAATGAAGAGCCACTCATCTAATTACTGGAGCTGTGCAGGCATGGGTCCACTAATTAGGTCCCTGGACCCTGGAGAAAATGCACATGAGGTGAGGTGGTGGCCTTGGGGGGAATAGGAGGTAGGTGGGAGGGGGCAATGGGGTGAGAAGAGGGGGGTGGGGGACATTTGGGATGTGCAGGGCTGTGGTGGCCAGAGAAAGAGGTGTCTTTCCCCAGCTCCAGGGCTGTGGCTGCCAGGGAGGGATGGCCCTCCTTCCCAGCATCAGCTCTGTGACAGGGGAGAGACCCAGCCCCAGTTTGGAAGCTGCTGCGGCAAGGGGGGGAGAGGGCACATCCATCGCATTAGAAAGGTAAGACTACTGATACTAAAATCTGAGTTGTGTGCTTTTATTTGTAGAACAAAAAAAGTTAATAAGGGTTTTTTTATATAGCGCTTTTATCCAAAGCACTTTACAGTAGTTAGCTAATGGTACAGACAACATTTGGAAAGATCACTAAGTGGTCCACTGAGACCCTCAGCAATTTTCAAATGGTCCATGGAAAAAAAGGTTTGAGAACCCCTGCTCTAGATTTCATGTTAACCTGATCAGTTACAATTTGTCACTTTATATTTTTCCCCTCCCCCATTTAAAGAGATCTACTAATACAAAACAAATCCAAAAGCTAATAAAATAGAAGGGATCTAACATGCGAACTGTTGATTTTCCAATATTAGGAATTAGTGGAGAAAGAGTTTCTGTGCCCAGTGGTAGCAGTTGATATCTTGCTGGAAAAGGGATGCATTTGTGATCCTGATGGCATAGCTAAGGAGCATTGGGACATATTGATACTGTTATCACAATTGTGAGAATTTAGGCTGTGATCCTGCAAAATCTTAAGCACATGATTGATTATCTTCACATACACTTAGTTCAATTGAAAGCAATGCATAAAAACAAGCCATTGTAAATGTGTATGAAGGTTTGGAGCCTTGGTGTGTAACGCAAGTATATTTTCTGGCTTTAAGCTCGCATTAAAGCAGGATATGAGCTGGTTTAAAGCAGGTTATGATCTTACAAAGGGTTCTAATCAAAATGGATGCTCTAGCAAGATGGCTTAAATGCCAGTTGTAATTAAAAGCTTTATTTTTAAATAGACATCATAGTTTAATGCCTGTCTAGAAGCTGATCTCATTATCCCAAATTTCCAGAATTTTGACTGTGTTCAGTGGAAGCAGTTTTCTTTATTAATAGTCCTGGGAATACAATAATTAGGCTGGGATATCATCTGCTAGCAGTTTGCCTTTCTCCATAGTCTTTGATCATGTTGTAATAACGTAATTAGCCACTTGATGTTAAAGAACACAGAACTGCAGTTAATAAGATACAGTTCAGTATACTCTATATACTCTGTAGCAGAGCTACTAAGAAATACAAGGGTATGTTCAAGCACCTCTTGTAATGTAATGTGTCGCAAGACAATGACAGTACTTTTTTCCCTCATTTTAAAAATTGAGTTCTCACCTAGGAGGAATTTCGCCAATTGTCTGGCATATATAGCACTGTTTCTCAAACTTTTTGATACCAGGGTACCACTTGCTGCCTTCCTAAACTGTGTCAGGGAGATCTCAGGGACTCGCGCCGGTCCACACACTGGTCCTTCAGAACACTGTATATAGTAAAATCTTAAATGACTCCTATTCATCTTATATTGTAACCCAGCCTGATTGTGTGATGTTTCTTTATGAATGTTTAATGTCTGAAACTGCTCTAGTATGTTCTGTTGTCTTTTCTGCCTGGATAACAAAATATCTGAAATCCTGCAGGTAAGATGTGCCACCTTCCTATAGACAGAATTGTGACAGGCATGGAGCTGCTCTATAATAATTTATGAATACTCTGTATTGATTTGGTTATTGGACATTTACTTTATGATTATATTGGTTTAGTAGTTTAAGGGGGCTGTATGGAAAAAAACAAGCAGGAAGGGAAAGAATGGCTCAAGTTAAGCTACTTCTCAGCAGACACTTGAGAGTTGTTAAGAGACTATGCCCAGAATGGAAAAGGCCGGCACACACTAGAGATCAAAAAAGTTCTGGACAGTTTAAAAGAGAACACTCTGTCAAGAGGGGCGGGAGTTGTTTGGGGGAACTAGAGATACAGATAGGGGTGTCTGAAGTGAGGCCTGCTTAGGTTACCAACTGGAGATGGTAAGCCTTTAGGTAAGAGATGCAGTGTTGTTGTAGCTGTGTCAGTCTGAGGATATTGGAGAGACAAGGTGGGTGAGGTGATATCTTTCTTTGGACCAGTATGTGTTAGTGAGAGAGACAGAGCTCTTCTTCAGGTAAGAAACATTCATATAGACTTGATTGGTTTAAAATTTTTTCTATAAATGCTTTTCTCCCCTACTGTTAGAATAAACAGTTTAAGAACACTGTGTGGTCACTGTATACGCTTCTGGGCGCAGACTGCTGAAGAGATCAAGGTGCGTGAAATAGCAGTTGCTCAAACTCAGTTGGACCTGCTATTAGGATCAGAACAGTCAATACACAGGATACTGGGGTCTGGTCTGAGAGTGGCAGAGTTATACCTGGGGCTAAGTAAAGGCATGAGGTCTGACACCTGAGGATGTACATTTAGAAATTAGAAAAGGGGCAGAGGAGCAGATGTCATGCTTACAGGGCTAAGAATATTTTAGATTCTTGTTGTAAGAACTGGGTAGTAAAGCATTACATGAGTTCTCATTAGGACTTCCATTTTAAACCTTTTTTTTTTGTGTGTGTGTGTGTGTGGAAAGGTTTATAATTTGATATTAAAGGACGAGCTAAAACTAAACAGATAGTTTCTGCGTAAGCGAACTTTTCCCTTCTAAATTCGGAGAGTTTAGGGGGCAGTTGATACTGGAGCTATTTTTGCACTTTTTTTATCTGTAAATACAAATTATAATGACAGGACTTTGGTAGCTGTTCTAATTTCTCTATCTCTGAAAGGGGATAGTTACCATAATTTGCGAGGGCGTCGAGTCTCCTTTGTAAAGTTCTTTGAGATCCTCAGCTGGAAAGGGGCAGAACAGCAAACTTGTTAAAGTATGTCAAATCAGTGAGACCTTTAATGGATATTCTTGTGTACTTTCATAACAACCAAATGTTGAATAGTAGGTTCAAAGGGGTCTGAATCTCCTTTTAACTCCTGCATCTTTCATAGTATTAATTTACAAGTTAAAAGTTGTGCCTGAAGATTGACCTTGTTGCAAGTTGAAAAACAACACTTTTTTGTTTTAGCTGCTCTGGCTGAATCACAGCTAGGTGAGTAAACCCCAACCCTTTAAAAATAAATAACAGTCAAAACAGCTGTGTTATAAAAACAAACCCCCTCCTCCCTACATTTCCTTTTGAGGTTTGTTCAATTTCCTTTATCATGCAACCAAATCCAGAATGTAGCAGCCCAGCAGTTGAGTATAATGTGCAATAGAACTTGGTTTAGTGTAGTGTCCTTTATATGCAGTTATCAAGCATTTTATAGTGTCACTTAAAAGCTAAAGAGAAATAAGAACTTTTCATTTTAAATAGGTGCAAGTTTAGGAACAAGAATACCTCTCAGAGGGATATGGAGACAGTTTTCATACGGGACAACAGAGGTCATAAAGGAGAACTCTTCCCTTCCCCATTAACATTATGTCCTCCTTTTTGTCCTGGTAAGCTTTGCTGTAGGCTGGATAGCTGCGGCAGGCGTTCAGCAAGGACTGAAAGAAGGGCACGACTGGAAGTTCTGAGTGGATGGGGAAGTTAGGGTGGTGATGTAGCTTATGAATTCTGAGAAGTAGAATAGAGGAAATCCATGGAATGTCATGAAAACTAGGGGAACAGTTATGAAATTGACGCGTGTTGGGGAATGAAGTCCTCATTTTTAGTCACCTGCTGACGCACACCCCTCCTAGTGGCAGTTTTAGTTGGGAATGTGTTGCTTTTGTCAGTTCAGGTGAAACTCAGAACTGGTCTTTAATATTGAGAACATAAGAATGGCCATACTGGGTCAGACCAGTAGTCCACTTAGCCACTTAGTATGCTGTCTCCCGACACTGGCTGGTGGTAGATGCTTCAGAGGGAATGAACAGAACAGGGCAACTGTTGAGTGGTCCTTCCCCCTTTCATCCACTCCCAGCTTCTGGCGGTCAGAGGCTTGACTAATAACCATTGGTGGACATATCCTCCACGAACGTATCTAATTCTTAATCAAAACCAATTATTCTTCTGGCCTTCACAATATCCCCTGGCAACAAGTTCTACAGGTTGACAGTCGATTATGTGAAGAAGTACTTCCTTTTGTTTGTTTTAAACCTGATGCCTCTTAATTTCATTGGGTGACCCTTGTGTTATGTGAAAGGATAAATAACACTTCTTTATTCACTTTCTCCACAAAATTCATGATTTTGTAGACCTCTAACAGATCCACTCTCAGTCATCTCTTTTCTAAGATGAACAGTCCCAGTCTTTTTAATCTCATATGGAAACTGTTCCAAAACCTTAATATCTTTTGTTGCCTTTCTCTATGCTTTTTCCAATTCAAATGTATTTCTTTTTTGAGATGGGGCAACCAGAACTTCTCACAATATTCAAGGTGTGGGTGTACCATGGCTTTATGGGTGTATAGTGGCAATATATTTTGTCTTTCTCTTTCCCTTTCCTAATAGTTCATTGTTTTAACTTTTTTGACTGCTGCTGCCATGTGTCCAAGATCTTTTCTTGAGTAGTAACAGCTAACTTAGACCCCATCATTTTGTATGTATAATTGGAATTATGTTTGTCAATGAGCATTATTTTGCATTTATAATTGAATTTCATCTGCCTTTCTCTTGCCCAGTCCCCTGGTTTTGTGAGATCCCTTTGTAACTCTTCACAGTCAGCTGTGGACTTAACTGTCTTGAGTAATTTCTTATCGTCTGCAAACTTTACCACCGTTTACCTCTTTTCCCAGATCATTTATGAATATATTGAAAAGCACTGGTCCCAGTACAGTAGATCTTTGCGGAATCCCACTGTTTACTTCTGTCCACTGTGAAAACTGACCATTTATTCCTACCCTTTGTGTCCTATTCTGTTAACCGGTTACTGGTCCATGCAAGGATCCTCCCTCCTATCCCATGACTGCTTACTTTGCTTTAGAGCTTTTGATGAGGGACCTTGTCAAAGGCTTTCTGGAAATCCACATACGCTATATCCACTTGATCACCCTTATCCACATACTTGTTGAGCCTCTCTGTGAAATCTAGTAGATTATGAGGCATGATTTCCCAGCCATGTTGACTCTTCTCCAACATATTGTGTTCATCTATATGTTTGATAACATGACTTAGTAAAGAACAGAAATAGGTTACTAGTAGTTAAAGTCTCTCCTAACATCATAGGATATTTTTTATTGCATTCACTAATAGTGTAAAAGTTTGTGGAATATTAACTGATCTTTATTGGGTATCTTTCCAGCTGCCAAAAGATGATCTGGATAGTCTTCATGTAACTCTTGCAGATCACTCTGAAATAGTTCAGACAGTATCCAAACCATGTAGTCTTTCAACGGGAATGCATTTCAGGAAGGAGACACTCGTGTGCACTCATCAGCTAGATACACCAAGGTGTTTCAACTAGGCAGGATGCCTTGAGATTCCTCTCCCTGATTATGGTTTTGGTTTTTTCCCCCCTTCTTTTCTCACCCTAGAGTAAACAGAGATGGCATTTGTGAAGAGTGGATGGCTGCTTCGGCAAAGTGAGTGCTTGGCTTTTTACCTACTTACACACAGCCAAACTGTTTGCTGGGGAATCGGTTTCTCTTATAGACCATCAGTAGGGAAAAATGTATTTCCCTATGTCTCATTTAAACAGTTCTATAAGGATAGCATCACCATCTGACCTTTTGGATTACAATAATGGGAAACATCGGCATTGCTATAGCTGAGTGTTCGTGATTTAGTAGTCGTCTTCTATAAGTAATGCTTTGTAGAAAAAAATAAAAATGTAACCCAATGGATTATTATAAGTGGAGCCTGGAAAATTTACCGGACAACTACCAGCCTTTGCTTATTCACTTGGTCCCATGTAGTACTTGGTCACTAGCATGCTGGAATCCTGAAGCATTGGGTTGTTTGCTTAAAAAAACACCCTAGCAATCATAACGCTAATCGTTAAATAAGAAATAGCACATGAGGCCTAAATATTGTGCATTATTTGTTGTATATTGTTTGTCCCTTTGTTTTGAAGATGAGATTTCCTGATGCAAAATGAATTAGCAGTTAGTTGTTGGACCCTTAGAATACCTTGTTCAAAGGGTCAAATTGAAAAGCTGTTTTGGCTGCATTAGACATGAGCATTTTCCAATCAGTGCTCCCAGAAGTGACTTTCTGCATTCTTTTAGGCACTATTTTACGTCGTTGGAAGAAGAATTGGTTTGACCTATGGTCTGATGGCCATTTACTATTCTATGATGATCAGCAGCGGCATGACATAGAGGATAAAGTCCACATGCGAGTGCACTGCATCAACATCAGAGTGGGAAATGAATGCCGAGGTAGAACGTACTTTTTGATTTTTAAAATTTCTTTCCTGATTCCCTATCTGTAAACGAATAAAGGGAGTGGCTTCTCACGGCATTGTATCATGTGGTAATCATCTTGGCATTTCCTGCAATTCACATAGAAAACGCTACTCGAGTGATGGTGAACCTGTGGTATATGACACTGATTTTGCTGGCGTAAACTCTGAGTAAAGGGCTGCACTGTGGCAGAAGTGTGAGTTGGGTGTACCGATAGCAGACTGCTGATGCACCTGATGTCGTGCGCTTCTGATGGACATTGTGGAGCTGGCTCTGTCCAGAGGCTTGGGAGGAGAAGAGAACTAGAAGGAAGGCCCCATCCAAGTACTAGCAAGCTCATTTCTAGCACGCCTTTTTTATTAGAGACACTTGTTCACTTGATACTTGATCGACCAGAAGGACACCAGCAGTAGAGAGTATTTTTATTTGGTGAGAAAACACCTATTCAGTGGGCACAACCCAACAAGAAATACACACAGCTGGTGATGTTCAGTCTAGTGATCTCCACAGTTTCATGGGGAGGCTGCATCGCATTCTGTCCTGCCATTGTATTCACGGTGCAGCCAGCACACGGAACAAGGCTGGCCCTTGCTTATGCAGGGCCCTGTGCATGAGGCCTTATTCAGCTGTCTCCTTGCCTATAAATGGGATTGTGTTCTGGCTAGTGACCTGGAATGTGGACTCCTGGCTGATTTAGGTCCTTTGTGGCTGTATTATGCAATATAGGGCTAAGGCCTCTAGTTGAGCAGAATCAGGTTGAGTAGCAATCCACTCCCATGAATATGTTTCCCCACATCTCAGCGTGAGCTTCCCTGGTAGGCAGCAAGGCTAGCAGGGTGGATTTGATTTAAATCGATTTAAATCAGTGGTCAGGAAGACTCAATTTAATCATGGATTTCTACATAAAAGTGCATTCTTGTTGGCTGTTATAAACTTAATACATATTCTCCACAACTCAGATGTAGGTTTCATTTTTAGAATGTACACACTATATACTTTTAAAGTGATCTAAAAATCACTGCTGCCATTATAGGTTTTCCCTTCTAGTGAGAGAATGATATGGTAGATTTCAAATCAATGAAGGCTACACTCAAAGACCTCAAGACTTCTGGAATATGCTGCGCAAACAGTTTCACTTTTGTTTCTACTGTCTGTCCCTCCCTTCTCACATTAATCTCCAGACTTCTTCTCCTTGTCCAGATCTATTCCGCTCCCAACAATCTTCTGTCTTTGCACTTTTAGAGAGAGGTAAGGGTTTGACTCCATGTACACAAATTTTCAGAGGGAGCATAGGGTTGAGGTTTGTTTAAATAATATATAGAGGTGAGAAATAAAACATTTTTGCTGTTAATAAGCATGTTATCTCTGGAGAGACAAATCCACAGTTTGAGAACTGCAAAACTAAGCATCTCTGATGGTATCTTCTAGACTGAGCACTGAGTCCCATTGGGTAGATAGACAGATTAACCTAAATAATCTATACAGAAGCCTGTGGAACCTTATAAAATTGGGTCCCTAATCCATGAACTATTGGAACTCATTTACAAAACTTTTCTTAAACATTACGTGAATCTATTGTCTCATACTATAGAATTAGAATTTATAATTCCTATTCCGTGATGAGATATCTTTGAGCTATAATGATCTTAGACTATCTTTAGCTAGGTTTTTTCCTCAAAACATTTTATCAAAAAAATCTGATTTTATATATTTATTTTATTTTAATTTTTTTTAAATTGATTTTTATCCACCCTGAAAGCTAGCATGTCTGTTTTGTTGAGGAGAGGATATACTCACTGAAATAGTGTGCTCTTAGCACATAATTACTCTCTAACACTGGTGTTCTGCTTGGTCTAGTAACAGGTAAGTGATTCTTTGTCACTGCAGCCTTTTAAATTCGAGATGTGTGTTTGTTTTAAAACTGGTTGAGGCTTCAAGTTGGAAGTGGCTTCATGGTCTGAAAAACTGTTGCATCTTTCCTAAAGCACAAAATTGCTGGGGTCTTCTGAGCTGATGCCATATATGTAGGCAGCTTCTGATTTCAGGTAGGGGAGAACTTGAAGTTTAATCTGTGTGTGTTTGACTGAATTTAATTTTTTTTTTTTACCCTCTTGGTCAAGACGGATTTGTGTGTGCAGTTTTGTCTCTAACAGAACCTTTAGCCGAGCATTTTATATACAGTAACAACGAAATACGAGCTGGTAGGCTGAAGTCCTTCCCTAAGAGGCTTTTGACTGGCAGCCAATCTAAGCTGTAGTAACTTTCTCCTGTCCTGATGGAGCCCCTACCCTAGTGATATGTCTACGCTGTGATTTAGCCTGGGTTAGCTGACTCTGGCTTGGAGGGCTCAGGCTGTGGAGCTATAAAATTGCAGTGTAGATGTTCGAGCTTGGGCTCTGAGATCCCATGAGAGGGATCCCGGGCTCCAGCCTGGGCCAAAATGTCTACACTGCAATTTTTTAGCTCCACAGTCTGAGTCAGTTGACCCAGGCCAGCCGCAGCTGTGCCATGGGTCTTTTATTGCAGTGTATATGCGACCTAGGAGACCAACATCTGTATAACACAAGTTCATTGCTTTACTTAAACCTGACCAGAAGGACTGAGACGTTGTGAATTAATTAGTCTTCAAGAAGTAAAGAATTTTGTTTTCAAAAGATTTCCATTTAATATTTTGGCTTTCTTTTCCTGGAGTAGATTTCCAGCCCCCAGAGGGGAAGCCGAGAGACTCTTTGCTGCAGATTGTTTGTCGGGATGGGAAAACAATCAACCTCTGTGCAGAAAGTTCAGATGACTGCTTGTGAGTTTCCAAAGAATGTTGTTTAACACGCTGTACTTAGCTCCTTGTAGCCCAAGAAAGGGCCCCAAACATTCTGAAGTTCCTCAGGGTAGCTGCATGCTGGCAAATGCTGAGAGAAAGAATGTTCCTTTGACATGGGCTCATGTTCCTCTTCTTTTTACGTTACACCTTGGCACAGGTGCAATTTGGCTGAAGGGATGGTGGGGACACCTCTGTCTCCCTCCCTTCCTCCACTCCAAATTGTTACTTTAGTAGTGATGCCCCATCTTCCGTGTGGCTGCAGGTCTCCTGCATCTTAATGCCTGGCTCTTTGTTGCCCTTCTTTGTATTCAAACAACAAGGAGCCTCAAAACAGCACACATTACTTCTGCCATAAGCTTATGGACTGTTCAGAGGAATTAATGCCTCCTTCCTATAATCCCTTTGTGCATATGTCCTACCTAAACTGTAGGCTACCCTTGACCCACTAGGGTGATCAGATAGCAAGGGTGAAAAATTGGGATGGGGTGGGGGGTAATTGGCACCTATATAAGACAAAGCCCCAAGTATCGGGACTGTCCCTATAAAATCAGGACATCTGGTCACACTGTCTCCCACAGTAACTTTGGTATACATTTCCCACCATATCACTTGTCTACTGAAACTTGTCTCCTGCTGTACATTTTAATGCCTATCTGTATTTTGTTCAGAACCTTACTCCACATTTCTTGTATCTCTTTATCCATTAAATAATGTTTCTTGCAGGGCGTGGAAAATTGCTCTCCAGGATGCTAGAACAAATGCGGTAAGTGTACTGTGAACGTTTCCATAGTGATGGGGTAGGGAGTGTGTGTGAGTGGCAGTCAGCCGCCTAGCAATTTTCCTTCACACTATCTTCAAGAACCCATTTGAATTACGGTGCTTTGCCCAGGATTGCCTGGGCCAAAAAGGGGTATGAACATCATGGATCTGGTGCTCACAACTCTGGTAGGAGGGTTTTGTGTCTGTGCATGCTAGTTAAAAGAGAAGAGTGATCTTTTGGAGTGCTGCAGCTACTGTGCTGTAAGGCTCATTGAAGGAGGAGTCTCAGAAAGCTGGCAGGCATCGTCATGGGGAGAAGGCTGATCTGTAGACCAAGAATGGGGATTGGGGTTGTGGGCACTCATGAATTCTCTTGTAGCTGGTTAAGATGCAGTCTGACTGTCTCACTGCTCATTACCTCTTGGGATCAGGCCCATCTAGATGTGAGTAGTCCACAAGGAAGCCAGATGATGGTGCGGGGAGTGTATGTATAGAGAAGCCTCTAGCTGAAATGAGTGGCAGCCACATTTATGTAGATATTACACAGTTGCTAGACTCACTTGTAGAAGATGCAAAATCTGCCTTTGCAAGCTGCTTTATGTAGTTCTGTGGAAATCATACCGTATAGAACTAACTTCAGAAACTTGGGCTACAGCAAAAATGTTTCATGCATGTATTCAAACTGGATAACTGCATGCTGAAATGCATAGTTTGCATTTGCAGTTAACATTGTATTGTCTTTTTTGAGTCAAATGTTCTATTTTGTATCTAAATACTACCACTGTAAACTCCCTAGAAAACAGAACTAAAAACCCTTTTGTTGGCACCTTAAAGCTTAGCTCTAATGAAAATGGCTTATTCACTCCCTCATCCGTAAAGACCGATCTGTGCTCCGTTGTAAACCCTTGCAGCTTATGATATAACTTGTGGCATTGCTCTGCTGGAAGGCCTAGCCATCCTATTTCTGTCATTGACTCACTTTTTTTGCCTTTCTTTGAGGCTGTCTTATAGAACACTTTCTGGCAATAGCTTTCCCCAAACTGGTAAAGAACAACATTAAGGGGATATCTGGGAGGTGCGATTCCCAGCATTAGTAGGCAGACCTGGTCTGTCTCAGCTCAAGCTAGCACACTAAAAATAGCAATGTGGACTTTACTGCACAAGGGTGGTATGGGCTAGCCACCTGAGATCACACTTGGGGGAGGGGGAACGGGGGGGGACGGGACGGCTTGAAATTGGGTGGTGAGCCTTCTAAACTGCTGCTAATTTGGCAACATCCATGTTGCTGTTTTTAGCATCCTTGCTCAAGCTGAGCTGGCACAAGTTTTGCCTACCCCTGCTTTACGCACACATCTCAGCTGCAAGGTAGATGTATCCTTAGACACCATGTGTCTGAAATACTGCCGTTCCATTGGGAAATACTGACCCTGCATCCAAAGGCTTATTTCATACTCTTGACACGCACATTGCCACAATAGCTGCTACATCCAATCATGTGACACAATTTGTTTTTGGATACCTGAAGCAACATTTGTAGTGTGGTAAAAGTGCTATCTTCTTGTACCAAGTAACTGCTTTACAGTGCAGAATGCCACATTATGTTGCATCATGGTGTTAAACAGAGGGAAAAGGAATGAATCTCTGAAAACCAGAGGGGGTACAGAACTCCTGTTTTACCCTTGAATCAATCATTGCACATGGAATTCAAAAATATAGGGAGTTTTGTAAACATTCAGTTATCTCGACACTGAAGCTAACTGGTAGCCGACAGCTTTGCAAATTATGCTCTAACTAATGTCTTGGGCTATGTCTATGCTTATGGTGGTGTGTGGAGTACATATACTACACGCTTCCCTAGCATGGGTATAAACAGATGTGTAGACGCTGAGACACTGCTTCGGCAAGTAAAGACATGACAGAACCTTAGGTTATGGCTCTCTACGTGTCCAAGCAGTGCCTCCCATGTCTACACTGCTATTTTTAGCAATGTAGCGTCCCAGTGCTGGAGCCTTTCTGCACTGCAGTGAAAGACTTGAGCAGGGGGGAAAGACTCCAACACTCTCCCTGCTGCCAGAGCCTTTCACTGCTAATTGTAGCTACTCACTGCAGTGTGGACGCAGCCAGCTTGCACTGCAGTGTGATGCTACATATATACTACAGGGTGCCACAAGTGTAGATGAGGCTTTAGAGAGTGACCTTCAGATGCTATCTACTGTTAAACCTCTAGAATAAGATTTCAGATAAAGAAGTCGAAGTATTCAAAGTCCATCTGTAGGCATCTCAGTGATCGTACTTTCAAAAGTGCTGAGCATCCAGCAGCACCCACTGACTTCACTAGAAATAGCTGGATGCTTCCCACTTCCGACAATTGGGTCACTTAGGCTCTGATCCTGCAAACTGTCATACACCTGAGTAGTCCCATGAGTTCAATGGAAGTCCTTGTGTGTATAAATCTACTTGTGTGTTTGCAGGGAGAGAATATTTAAAAGCTTATGGGAACCGTACAGCTATAAAGCTAGCCTTTTTCTTTTGGAAAGCCTCTGGTAGAATAGGAGCAGGATTGTGCATCGTCACAACTATGGGCAAATACCCAAGGCCGTTCTGAAACATAAACAAACCATTGGAAATCTACAGTGGTTATTGTGTGAGTTACTTCCCTGCCCCTCCTCACTGCCTTTGGAAGGGACACAGATTCAGCAGAGGGTGCTTCTAAAAATGGCTTCAGTGTAATGTTTTAAATTATGTATGTTTCTACAAATAGCTGAAGGAAGGGGATGTTTTAATATAGATCTGCTATTTTCTGGTCCTTGTCTTATTTGTAGGCAAAGTGCGTGGGTTGCTGAGAAGCTTAAGTCACTGGTATGAAATGTTTGGGTGCAGCTGTGAGCTTTACCTTTGATCCTTATAGGCCAACATCTGTACTCAGTTGCACTGATGTAATTCCATAGAGCTCAGTGGAATTACTCTGGAGCGACTGAAAGTGTATGTAAACTTGTATGAGAAGAGTCCTCCTTCCCCACCTACAAATTAATCAATTTAACCTGAACAAGAAAACAATAACCTATCACTTGAAAACATTAAGGTAAGGGGAATAACATGAGTCCGAGAAAAGAAAATAGTTGATTCAAGGAGCTGATCTGCATTCCTGACTGCTACCTGACCTGGTGGGGAGGGATAGCTCAGTAGTTGGAGCACTGGCCTGCTAAACCCAGGGTTGTGAGTTCAATCCTTGAGGGGGCCATTTGGGATCTGGGGCAAATATTGGGGATTGGTCCTGCTTTGAGCAGGGGGTTGGATTAGATGACCACCTGAGGTCCCTTCCAACCCTGATATTCTATGATCTGACCGAAGCTTTGCTCCCCTATTTGGTCTCCTGCTGCGGCATTATGTGATGCACGCTCTCCTCTTTCTTCCTGCTGTGGATCACCCCATGAAGTTATATCCTCTAGAAAACCTTGCAAACTTGGTGTCTGTACTGTGTGCTACTGTAATAAAGCTCCTCATTTAAAGCATAGGTATGGTGTGATATTGACACTTGTATCAGTAATAAATACACTCAGGAATTCTAGGAACACTTCAGTTTACTGTTGGGTCACTTGTATGTTTAGTCCATATTTTAGTCCGTTCTCTTGTATGTAAAGAAGTGAATAACTGCTGTCTACTTTGTTAATGTTTAGGGCTATGTTGGTTCTGAAGTGATGTATGATGAGACTGCAATTTCCTCAGCTCCTCCCCCATACACCGCGTACGCTACCCCATCACCTGAGGTAGGGGTGTAATAAGGAAGCATAAAATAAGTGTGAAAAGACTGTATTGAACACTCAGACTCTGTTCCTTGGAAGTGCTATTGGTTTGACTTTTTTCTTAAACGTATCTTATTTTTAAATGGAAGAAGCTCAAGATTTTAAAAATGAGTGGTGGTTTTGGGTGCCCAGCTTGAGGCACCTTTAAAGGGTCTTGACTTCTGAATAGTGGTTGCTCAGCACTTCTAAAATCAGGCCCCTTTAAGGTGTCTCAGATTGGGCAGAGAAAAATGGAGGCACCCCAAAATCACTAGTCACTTCTACAAATCTTGGCCATATGTCCTTAATCTTGGGTATTCACCTTTAATGCAAAGAGATGCAATAATTTTTTGGAAGGCTTTGACAATATATCTGCACTTCCAGATAAAAATTTCTTTCTAGATAAAAATTCTATTTTATAATTCTTCCTGGTTTTACTGCTTGAAGCTGACATTTGTAAAACAGATCAGGACTTTGTGTCCAGGATTTCATAGTAACTCAGGTAACTATAGTTCCCATACGTGTATATATAGATAGATCCTTTTTTCGCTGGGGTTAGGATGGGGCAGCAATTGGATATTGCTGATATTAGGATGGGGCAGCAATTGGATATTGCTGATCAAAATATTGCTGATCTCAGTACGTGCTGACTTATGCTATATGATATTTTCCAAATACTGGTCCTTTTCTGTGCTACTGATTGGGCTTTGGAATAGAACAAACAATCTCTTGTTTATAAATAGTTCTGATTGTGAACAGTCACTGTGAGCAATATGCTTCATTCCTGTAGATTAGTGAAAAGACTGCCTCCGAAGAGGTGTGGCCATAGGGTGTATATCATGAGGGATCAGGGATATTAACATGTCATTACTGGTCCCATCTTGTCAACTGCTGAATGGCTGTGCTTTTCTATCATATCACAAGGCAGAATTATATAGAAGCCATGGCCAGCCACACTTGTGTGTATTAAGTGACAGCATTATTATAGTTCTACAATGGCTAAACTTGGTGGTGCAGGAACTGAAGATGTTAACTTGCAAAATACTGTGGTTAAACTATATATGGGAAGGTCTCCTGCACCCATTTCACAGCACAGTGCTGCCTTCTACATAGTGGATTTTGGTTATCGCTAAACCGCACCAGGAATGGGGTGGAGAGCTAAGCACTTTAAACAAATCCAAAAGATGCAAAACATCTTCTAACAGGTGCATTTAATTTCCCCAGGTTTATGGCTACGAGCAGTACAATGGTGCATATCCGCCTCCTGGTCCTCAAGTCATCTATGCCTCTAATGGACAAGCCTATGCTGTTCCTTATCAGTATCCGTACCAAGGTAATGAATACCAGTTCCTTCCTCCAGATTGGTTCATGTGCTTTCTAATCAAGAGTAAAGTTATTATGAAGTGATATTTCCTATGGAATATTGCCATCACTCTTGATGCTGAATGTAGCGGTAGGTGGTTTTTAGAAGGAACCCCCCTGTTTGCCGTAACCACTGGACTAACCTTTCCCTTTTGAGAGGAAGGAGGTAATTATCACTAGACAAAGTCAGGAAGTGAAGAATTCTGTGTTCAGTTGAAGCTGTTCTGGGGATTAGCAAGAGACTGTACCGACTAAAGATGGAATTTGTCCAAGAGATTTGGCTTAACACGTCTACGCTCCCAAAAAGTTCTGTGGGAACATAATCTTCCCCTTCAGCTTTAATGTGTGGTTTGTTTTTTTACCACCAAGCCTTTAAAGACCACAAGCAGTCAGGACCTTAGCTCTAAGTCACTCAACCACCGCCTCTTGCATATAGTGCCCTCTGGCACCATGCTTGGCCCTTGGTTTAGTCAGACTCTGAGAAAAAAGGTCCCACTTAATGAATTGCTGTGAGCACTTCCTGCTGCATCTAGGTTTTCCCTAGAGAGCTCTTCTCCCAAGTGCCAACCTTACAGGAAGACTGAGGAGTTGTAGGAGCTGCAGGGCAGACTTCTAAGTAGCTGGAGACTTAATCCAATGCAGAGATGTGTTGGCTTTGGATATAGTAATACACCTTTGCTCTTCTATATGGCACTTGATCTGAAGATCTCAAAATACAAACATACATGAATTAAACCCACAACACTCTTTTGAGGTTGGGGATTTTATCTCCATGTTGATTATTGAGAAACTGAGGCACAGAGATTAAGTAACTCATCCAAGGCCATACAAGGAATGTGTGCCAGATCCGCAAATAGAACCTACATCTCTGGTTGCCTAGCCCTATAGGCTAGCCATAGGATTATGCTTCTCCCTTTCTGTGATGTTGGGGAAGGCTGCTGTCTGTACTCTGTCCTAGCAGGTTCAAGAATTGGCATCAGCACCCAACTCCAAGGGGGAGTTGGTTTTCACCATACCAACTGCAAGGAAAGAGATTGTTAGTGTTCAAGTATACAGGGTGGGAGAGTGAGTGAATGCGTAGGCTTTTCAAGCCTGCATCTAAAATCAAAAACATACGTTCGAACTCTTTCTAATCAAACTATTACTACTTTCTAGGACCTTATGGCCAGCCCCCTGCAAATCATGTCATCATTCGAGAACGTTACCGTGACAATGATGGAGACCTTGCACTGGGCATGCTCGCTGGAGCAGCGACTGGAATGGCCCTGGGATCATTGTTCTGGGTCTTCTAGATTCCCTGGGATCTTCGTATTTGTAGCTACAAAAAAACCTTTATTCTTCCTGTGCAATAATATATTTTGCAAAGTACTGTTTACTGTAAAGGTTTTTAATAAGACAAATGCAGGAATACCTTTTTTAGTAGTGATAATTATAATTAACCCACTTTTACCTATCCCAAGGTGAAGGTTTAAAGGCACCATTTAATTGAAATATGGTTAAAGATGCACTTGAGAATTTCAAGAGAGCTTTTTTTATGAAGCTTGGCTATCTGATGGATTTATATTTTGTCCATTGATCCATGATCAGCATTAGTACCAATGAAATATAAGCAAAGGGTTAAGGGTTGTCATTTGTCACCAGTCTTAAGAACAGACTGTTAATATTAAGACTCCAGAACAAATGTTTATTTCTAAGCCTTGAATGGTCTAGTTAAGTCCAGGTGCTAATGCCAGCATGTTAGTGTAGTAGCAGCCAAGTGTATTGAAGTCATATATTCAGGGAATTGATGCTATTGACTTCACAAAACACTCCAGAAGACAGATACGCAGGATTCTATTAATTGTCCCCCTAGGGCGATCTCCACTTTTCAGTGGCTGGCACTGAATTTTCATAAATGAATGTGTAAATTTGGAGGGTTATTGCAATACATTGGCAGTGGAGTTAGCATGCCCACTTCTCAAACCCATTTTACGAGACAAAATCCTCAGCAAGGAGATTGGTAAAGTGAGGAAATACTCCTTAATTCCTTCTCTGCTAAAAGAAAATTGAATGATTTCAGTACTTGTAAAGCGGGAGAAATGTATGTTACCAATACAAGCCTTTTCTTTAACCTAGTCCACAAGACTCTAAGCAGTTGGGACTCAGACTTTAAAAACAGGGTAACAAAACAGGATGGGGAGATTCTGGGATCGAGCAGAGGTGTTCTTTCCCCATGCCCAGTCACAAATACATTGGTGGGGAAGGGGCTGTGGTGTGCAAGGTCCTGGACCTGTGTTCAGCTCTTGTGTCACTGCTCTTTGTACCACGTACAGAAAAGACGGCTGATCACATTCATCCTTGCAGTGCTGGATCTGGGAGTACCCCTAGGTGTGTGTTAAAAGGGTAAGCTGGAGTTGGTTTGAGGAGGGGACCATGGATGAATAGGAAAAGGAGGAGCAGACCGAAAACAGATCGAGGGAAATGGGAAAGAAACTCTAGTGAACCTTGTAAGTGGGCTATGCCATGTGTTTTATGTTACGGGCCAGTGCGTCACAGATGAGCTGCAGATCTGCTTTCCCTGTCCGTTACCTTACCAACCCATCAGTTCCCCATAGCAAGGTCTTGCCTGGTGGTGGGTATATGGATGCTGTGATGTCAGGGGAGGTTGTGTGTATATAAAACCCAATCCCTGACAGTGACCATTAGCGCATCATTTAAAAAATACCCCAAGGAGCTGTTCCCTCCTTTGACTGGTTCACTACTGCTGAATGGTTTCTCATTCCTGACCAGTTGCAGAGTCCTGCTTTATAATTCAAACTGAACTGTACTGGGCATGATGGAGGAACCAATGAGCAGACATGTATATACTTTCTTACTGGGGAAAAGGTGTAGGGTGCCTAAGCTTTGATCTTTGTAGAAAGTTGTCTTCTTTTTATACTTCTGCTATTTTTGAGCTTCCTATAATGATGCTGTCTTAATATTTTGAGGCTTTTGCCTCTTTAAGCTTTCAGTTGGAAGCTGATTAAGATCCTCAAGGTATGAAAGCCAGAGTATGTCAGGGAAGATGAAAGTAGATGGGATCTAGCAGCCATATTAGTTTTTGATGAGAAGGAATAAACTTGGCTTAACCAAACTTTCCAAAGTGTTGAAGAGTCCTGTATTGGTTGTACAGCACAACCCAGACAGGCAATACAGCTTTAGGTTAACAGCCACTGAGAGAGCAAAATTTTTGTGACTGTGTTGGGGCCAATTGTCATAAATGGACACATTTTAAAATCCACTGAAAAGAAATGTTCTAATGAGACTGATATTACCTTGGATGTATTGCTAATTATGGGCCTGAACCAAAGCCTACTGGAATCAATGTCCTTCAATAAACTTCAAGAGGCTTTGGAACAAACTTCATTTTACTAATTCTGCCCTTATGTGCATGTAATGGCTCCTAGTGAACTCAACGGGCACTGCACGTGTTCATCCAAGAAAAGTGTGTTATACGAACATATGTTGTGCAGAAACAACACCTGGCATTTCAAAAGAGGAATAATCCTATTAAAAAGAATACATTTCCCAGAAGGGAAACTGGCCCATGTACCAATCCAAAATATTTGAAGTGCATCACTGAATCCTGTCTAAGAGCCCAATCCTGCAGTGTGCTCATTATCTTGATGTTCATGCAGATGAGGGTGCTAAGCTCTTCCCAGGATCAGGCCCTAAATGAATATTTGTTAATATTGCAAGACTTGATGTTACCATGGAACTGGCTGTATCACAGTAGTACAGACGCTGTTTGGAGCTCTCCAATCTGACTAGTGGTATAGAACACCCATAGATCACCTATTCCTGTGCTATTTTGTGTGTAACATGTAGAAAATAAAAACAGCTACATATAACTCCAAATTTTGTGTGTTTTGTTTGTTAGATTGTAATGGTGGTGAAAGCAAAGCACACAAAAGAACAGTCTAGTAACTTAGCAGTTACTTCCAAATTTTTACAGGGTGTGTTGACTGCAGCATAGGAGTTGTGTGTCTTGTGCTGAAAGCACAAAATTGTATCTAAGTCCCTGATTGTAGGAATAAAATCCATAAGCAAAAGGAACTCATTGCTGTTAGAATTTTCATGTGCACAGTTTAGTTAAACTTTAAACAGTTTTTTTAAGACACTGATTTCTTTCATTTTGAACTTGCAAATCAAAAAGCAAGATGATCAAACAAAAATAACCCAGACATTGTAGAGTAATGCTTTTAAAAGGAAAATCCTTAAAGAAAAGCTGAAGGGTCCAGTTGGCTTCAATTACAGTAGACTGCTTTCAAACAAAATCTTGGCAGCTGATTGTCTATACTAATTAATAGCATTTGTTTATAGCTGTTAAGCGCACACACTGAACTATATTGGAGCATATAATCAAGATATTGGTTCCTTTGGTGCTGGGAGTCAGAACTTAACAGCCTTCCTGCTAATGATGGAAGATCCAGGCAAAGTAGCATTGAGCAGTTAAGCAGAGATGTCATGCCTCAGATAGAGAAGGCTTTGGTGGATAGTCACATCAACTTACAGTTAATAATGAGATAGACCATATATAGCAGCCCAAAAATCCACTTCCCTAAAACACTGGCTTGCATCTAATTCCTCAGGATTAAAGTAACAGCTTTATTGTATTGTCTGGGTGGCTACACAGTAATGGCCTTTTTCCTCCTCCATCACCAACTCAGATGTGCCAAGCATCTGCAGATTCCATGGACCGTAACGGGAACTGCAGGACCTCTGCACCTGTGAAAGTCTGCTCATTAATGAGCAACTTTGCTTATTGTTTCAGAAAAGTGTGATAGGGCAGCAGCAGGGATGATGTCCTAATTCAGGTTTAAATTTTCAAAGCTGGCTGAAAACTTGGTCCTAAACAGACACTGCCGTCTGAATCATGGCATTTGCTGAGGCTCTGATTCAAACTATCCCTGTTCAGCAAATCACTTAAGCACATGCCTTGGTGAATCAGGGCCTGATACTAGCTCTATGTAGATCTATTGGAGCTATACAGATGCTACTGTTCCATTGATTTCCACCCCGAGTAAGGTACTACACTAGGGTGGCAGAATTGGGTCCATAGTGACTAAGGTATGTTCAGCTTAAACTAGAACATTTGCAGAGACTATGAGTCTATGTTGTCAAATGTGACTTGTGATTTCTTTGTTTTGGTTTTTGGGGTAGTGCCCAACTTGAGAAACATAAGAGGCCTGATTTTGAGGGAAAGTGGATATTTGCCACTTTTAAAATATCTCAAGTGGGGCTCCCAAAATCACAATTGGAAATGTAGACCATAGGCATTTTATTTTACATATATAATATATTTTTTAAAAAAGGTCTGAAAGCCAGTGTGTCAATGAGCTGGTAGAGGTGTATGTGTCTGAGAGCTGGGGATTAGAATTACTATGGGAAGAGCAGTAGCATTGTTTGGTTTGGTTTGTTTTTTGGGAAGATGACGTTTCCTTTGTTTGTCATGGAGCGTATTCTAACCAGTGCCTAGCAGGATCTGGCTTCCAAAACTATGGCACAGAACGGTCAACTTTTTGTTGGGTCTTCGCTTCTAGCACCACCTAGCAAAGTTCAACAAGGAAGCAAAAGGGAAATTTAACCAATATGTTTCTCAAGCATGTGTCTGGTTCTCCCCCCCCCCCCCCCCCAAAACAAAAAACAAAATGTAGAGCAGGTGATATGGATGATACAGAAGCGACACACAAGACAATATATAGATAATAGAGGCTAGCATCAACATAAATTACTTTCATTCTAAGGTGCTTTAGTGTTAGATGTTCTTACCCCATGCTCTGTATCTACTGCTCTTTCCCTTGTGTCCTGTTCTCTCACTATGCAGTTCTAAATTTATGGTGAAAATTCTTACCAATAAAATGCTTATTAAACTGTAAGCTCATGTCTTTGTTTTGCTTTTTTCTCTTAAATAAGTCTTTTGTTCTGGTAGCTTGTAAGTGGGTGTACACTTAGAGACACGTGTCCAGCTTGTATAAAACCATGTTTCACTTTACAGGGAGGTCCATGGTGTGAATACTGGAATTCTCTACACATACAAACTTTCCAGAGCAATTATCACTGACGCTTTGCTCTGTTCTCCAGCAAAAATCAAGAACTGTAGCCTGTGAGGTTAGCATTTCACTCACCTTTGTTTTGATTTGTATACTTCAGGCCGAAAGCATCAGCCTGATTCTAGATGTAACTGAGACTAGAGCAGCTCCTATGAAATAAGCGAAGTAACTTTGTGTTTACATAAGGATGCCTGAGGCTGGAGACAGGTGCAAATAATCACATTTCCTTATTCCCTGAATATTTTTTAACTTAGTTGAATGCCTCAGCTCAATACTTTTATTTGATCTATGTAGTGCTTGTCGAGATTTCCATTTTCATGCAATGTTGTCGGATCTCAACTGTATACATTTTAAGATTTAGAAATAAATGGTCTATGAAGTCTGTGCTGTTGTGTGTTGCTCCTAGCCTAAATGCAACTGGGCCCAGGAAGGTGCTTTATTATTTATAAATATTTACTTTACTTAGAATCTTCCTAATTAGCACAGTCAATAATTTTTATACAACACCGGTGATCTCTCCCTCTCAACAAAACATTGAATAGCAGAGTGACGGGAATATACTATCTTGAATTTACCAGTACACTGGGAATTAAAATTAATTTTTTTCATAAAGAATTTTTTTTATTGCAAAACACTAACCTTGATTTCTCTCTGTGGGTGTTTTACTTTATAATTCACAACACTCAGCAGTTTGGGTCTCCACTGGTCATTCGCGTAAATTAGCCACATTGTGCTGTATTAAAAATCGGGAAAATGAGAGAAATCCATCCTGAACAGTTAATGTATGTGTTTTTGATGCACCTAATGGAGTCCAAAGTAGTTGCTTCACGATCCAGTCCTCAGGAAAACATCTGTGTTTGATCCCACATGCTTTGGAGCTAGGTTCATTTAGCCAGTAAGAGGCTTCCCTGTAGATACTGCACTCGCTGGAATGTGCGCTGGGTAGGGGTGGACAGGGCAGGATCTTAGGAGATGCACCCCTGCATGCCAGAGAGGCCAGCTCTGCACCACTGTGGAAGGGCAGGACCCTCTCTACACCCTGCGCAGCGGAACAGATCTAGTCTCCACAACACTTGCCTTTGCTGAGCCTTTGGCAAGGAAACAGACTTTGCCTCATCTACAGAATCTTTATATTGCATCCTATGCCTATGTACAAACTACTAATCACAGCCACAGTGCATGTGTTTGGCCATATGTCTACTTACGTCTTTTGTTCCTTTCTTCTTCGTTGAATTCATTACCCTGGACAGAAGTCAGAACTTGTGGGCAGTTCTGTCCTTCCTTCATCCTCCTCAAACTGTAACTGAAAGGTCCCCCTGCTGGTACACTGGCTGACCCAGATGCTGCTGCCTCCCCACTGTCTGCCTCCAGAGAGAACAGAAGAGGAAGCTCTTCCTTTTCTTTCCTTTTCTTTTCTCCAGCTTGGTCTTTGTCTGGAAGGGGGAGAAGATCTTAATGAAAATGGTCTGGGGACCCCATGCCCACTGATGGATTTCCCAGCCCTTATCAGTGGTTGCAGTGTCTGAGGGGCCCTCAGACATCGAAATCCAATTGTGCCAGCTCCCATTTACAGTGCCTTCCATTGCTATGTAGCTTCCATCTGCTGTTTCAGAGTAGGGACGTGCCTCAGCAGTGTGAACGAATCCTGCATCCCCTCACACTGCTCTGCACATGCAGCAATCTGACTGCTGGTGGAAGAGGGATGCGCTGCCTTAGTTGCATAGGAGTGCAGAGGTGGGGCAGAAACAGGTTGGTGGATATGCCATTATATAGATCCTATGGTCAGCAATACCCTATATACCAAGGGTGGGCAAACTACAGCCCACGGGCTGGATCCGGGCTGTGGGATTGCCATCCCCATGGCGCCGTGGGCCCTGCGCCACTCCCGGAAGCGCCTGGCATCACTTCCCTGGGGTGGGGGGCAGAGGGCTCCATGCAGTAGGGGGCTCAGGGCAGGGGCTTGGGTTCCCTGTTCCCAGTCAATGGGAGCTTCGGGGGAGGTTCCCACAGGTGAGGGCTGCGCGGGGAGCCTTCCACCCCCACTCCACTAGGGGCTGCAGGGATGTGGTGCTGGCTGCTTCCGGGAGCAGCGTGGGGCCACGACAGGTAGAAATCCTGCCTTAGCCCCGCCGCATGCTGCTGCCACCCCGGAGCCACTCCAGGTAAGCAGCACTGGGCTGGAGCCTGCACCCCAAACCTCTCCAGTACCCAACCCCCTCCCCTGCTGCACCCTGCACCCTTCCACACCCCCAATCCTTTGCCTTGAGCCCTCTCATACACCCCGCACCCCTCCTGTGCCCCAACCCCTTGCCCTGAGCCCCCCTTCCCTGGCCCTGCATGCAATTTCCCCACCCAGATGTGGTCCTCGGGCTAAAAAGTTTGCCCACCCCTGCCATAGACAGAACAACATAGGAGACAAACTTTTCCCCAGTTACCAAGAAGATTTTAGCCTTTACACCTGTGTGGCTCTCCTAGTGTTCATTCAGAAATAGGAATGGCAGAAATCACATTTGGACAGTCTTACAAATCACTTAATTACATGCTTAACTCTTAAATATTTTCATTACGTACTTATTGCTTAGTCTTTGCAGGATCAGAGCCTTAGCACTGCCCCAAAAAGCTCACAGTCTATATGAATAATAATACCATGAAAGCAGCTGGCTCAAAATCAGAGGCAGGCTCTGTCTTCAAGCTGATGCTCCATATTCTTGTTTATATCCTTTCCTCTTGTGCAGAGAGACCAATGTTTTATTCAATATACCATCTGTCCCAGTGTATCTGAGCACTGTGCTTGAAACAGTAACAACTAAACTGGAGCTAAACCCAATGGCCCACAGGGAAGTAGCCTCTCTGCTAATGGGAACTCCTTTGTTTGCTGTCTCGCTCTGTTGCAACACCTTGTTTGCTTGGGTTCTGCCTAAATAGTATTTGCAAAGGCCTGTTGCTGAAAAACAGGTGGAGTTGAGGGAAACAGATATGACCATAACCATTCACCTAGCAGGCTAGTTCAGCTACAGGTAACAGGCTCTGTAAATGTCCAGCTGTCAGCTGGTGTTATATGGATTTCTGTGTTGCCAGCTGAAGATTTCATTACAAGTTTTGTGGTGGTTGGTGTCTCTCCATAAAGCCCTGACTCTTGGAGGCGTGTGACTACCTGAGAATCTCTCCTTTCCTTTTTTTTTTTTCTTTTTTCCCAAAAGGAACTTTCCAGCTCTCATCGTTATGAAAATGCTTAAAGGCACCAAGACCAGAGGGCAAATAAAAACAATTATTTTTAAGCAATAATGCGTTTCTGAGGGCTGGCTTGTGATTTTTTTGAATGCTTGGGATTGGCAGTATGGGGCTTAGCATGAACATGAGAGATGGAATGTTTGAGACTGGGCTACAGTGTGTTCTGTACAGAGTGTTCTTAGATTTGGCCTTAGTATCCGAGGCCTATCTGCAAAATCTCAAACTTTGTGCTACTGTCCAGATATAAACTTGATAACGCTCAAGAGCAGATGGTCAAAATGATCAAGAGTGGGTGCCCATAGCTAGACTCCTAAAACCAAATATACCCCCTGCTATAAGTGATTGGATTTTTCAGAGCTGCTGAGTGCTTGTAGCTCCCCCAGACTTCAGTTGTGTCTGTGGGTGTTCAGCACTCTGGGAAATGAGGCTACCATTAATTTCGTGTTTGGACGAGGACTTAGGAGCCTAACTTTGGGCACTGAGGACTTTTGTGATGTCAGTGGTGGACTGTGGGGTCCCACTGTAGCACACATCCATATGACTCCACTGCAGCTCTTAATTCTGTTCTCACAGTGGCTTTTCAGCATATTTTAAATTGCCTTGCATATGTAATAGTTGTAACCTGTCGTTTTCCTGGTCTAAAATGATGCGTTCTTTTGAATCTCATTCAGGAAATGCCTGAATTCTCTTTGCTACTGGGTAGACCCCTGCAAATGCAAAAACAAAGGTTATTCATATACAGTAATGCCTTCAGGCTCCAACTGAGGTCAAGGCTGCATTGTGCTAGGCTCTGTCCCATGCCCAGGGTAAGATTTTTCAAAGGCAAATAAATGGCCGTAGGGCTGAGCTTCCATAAAAGGCAGTGAGTTGGGTGGCTAACATCTGTGCCTTTGAAGATCTCCAGGACTCCCGCCCCCCAGGAACTCTCAGTCCACATAGACAGGACAGGTGATACACTATTATCCCCATTTTACAGATAGGCAACTGAGGTACAGAAAAATTAAGTGATATACCTGAGGGGGGGTCACATGAAGTCCATTAAAACAATTATATTGATGTGCACTCTCTCTCTCTCTCTCTCCTCTCTCTCATAAGAACATAAGAATGGCCCTACTGAGTCAGACCAAAGGTCCATCTAGCCCAGTATCCTGTCTTCCGACAGTGGCCAGTGCCAGGTGCCCCAGAGGGAATGAACAGAACAGGTAATCATCAAGTGATCCATCTCATCACTCATTCACAACTTCTGGCAAACAGAGGTTAACGACACCATTCCTGCCCATCCTGGCTAATAGCCATTGATGGACCTGTCCTCCATGAATTTATCTAGTTCTTTTTTGAACCCTGTTATAGTCTTGGCCTTCACAACATCCTCCGGCAAGGAGTTCCACAGGTCAATTGTGCATTGTGTGAGAAAATACTTCCTTTTATTTGTTTTAAACCTGCTGCCTATTAATTTCATTTGGTGACCGCTAGTTCTTGTGTTATGAGAAGTAGTAAAAAACACTTCCTTATCTACTTTCTCTACACCAGTAATGATTTTATAGACCTCAATCATATCTTCCCTTAGCCGTCTCTTTTCCAAGCTGAAAAGTCCCAGTCTTATTAATCGCTCCTCATACAGAAGCTGTTCCATACCCCTAATCATTTTTGTTGCCCTTTTCTGAACCTTTTCCAATTCCCATATATCTTTTTTGAGACGGGGTGACCACATCTGCAGACAGTATTCAAAATGCGGGTATACCATGGATTTATATAGAGGCAACATGATATTTTCTGTCCTATTATCTATCCCTTTCTTAATTATTCCCAGCATTCTGTTTGCTTTTTTGACTGCTGCTACACATTGAGTGGATGTTTTCAGAGAACTATCCACAATGACTCCAAGATGTCTTTCTTGAGTGGTAACAGCTAATTTAGCCCCCATCATTTTATATGTATAGTTGGGATTATGCTTTTCAATGTGCATTACCTTGCATTTATCAACATTACATTTCATCTGCCATTTTGTTGCCCAGTCACTTAATTTTGAGAGATCCTTTTGTAGCTCTTCGCAGTCTGCCTGGGTCTTAACTATCTTTAGTAATTTTGTACCATCTGCAAATTTTGCCATCTCATGCCTCTCTGTCCCATGCAGGACATAGGGCCTTCAGCGCTGCCTTCAATCTTTGCTGCAGTCTTAGCTTCTTCCCATGTCATTTGGATAGCTTTCTATTGTGCATTTCCACTGTATTCTTGGAAGTAGAAGAATACACTGTATCCTTCCACTCATCACCTCTTGCCCTGAGGGTTCCAGTCTAATGCCTGTCTTATGTTGTTTGGGTCTTTCCTCCATGTGTGTCTTAGCCATCTCCATTTTGATGGGCTGCATTGTTTAAATCTGATTAATACTAATATTTTATATTACTAGGGTGACCAGATGTCCCGATTTTTGGGTCTTTTTCTTATATAGGCTCCTATTACCCTCCCACCCCCATCCTGATTTTTCACACTTGCTGTCTGGTCACCCTATATATTACTAATAGTTGTTATTATAAATATTAATAATAATTAATGTCGTCTCTCTGGCATGGCAGAGTGCTAGGCATTCTCCACAAAATAGCTATCATATGAGTTTTAACCAGATGCCTCTTTAAGCCCACAGCTTTCTGTAGCAGCCATTTAGAAACAATTGATTTCACAAAGTAAGGCTGGTGTGGAAATGAGCAATCCCTTTCCTTAAGAAGAGTCTTGTGTCTTCCAAACTGAGCCACTAGATGGTGGAAAAACACAAGCAATGCATATAGAAACCAGAAAGTGTATTTTCTTCAGTGTGTGTTTTCTGGACTGTAATGTCTGATTAAAGCGCTTGTGTTGGTTAAGTTATTTAGCCCAAATAAAGAGGAAAAGCCCTCACAAAGCAAAACTGATATGAGCAGAACAAGCACTCAAATTTCTTTTCTTTTTTCTTTCTGTAGCTGCTCTTCAAGATTAAGGCAATATAAGACAATTTAATTTTCGAGTGGCTTTCATATAACATCTGTTCCAAAATGCTTTATAGTTAGATAGTGCAGTTAGAAATCTAAAATAACAATGAAAGCAGCAGGAGAAAGTAACAGAGAGAGTGGGCAAGCAGAACAGATGTTTTCAAGTCAAATGGAAGGTCAACGAGGTGGAGAGATACAGGCAGGAGCTGCAGAACTGAAGATTGCTGTACCAAGAGTAGCTGGATTGTGTGAAGAAATGCAGGAAGCTGATGACAAGTACAGGGAAGATGACATCATCTTCTGGCCAAGGTGCTGGACTGGGTCTCTATTTTTGGCTCTGCTGCAGGATTCCTGTGTGACCATGGACAAGTCACTCCATGCCTCAGTTCCCTGTCTCTGAAATGGGACTAATATGACTTTTCTGTGTCTTAGTCTGTTTAGAATGGAAACTCTTTGGAGCGGCATTTTCTGAATGTTTCGTTCTTAGCTGTACAATCTTTTTGGTATGTAATAGCCTAGGATGTTTAAAAAGAAGAAAAAATATGGAAAAAAGTTTAACATACCCATGAAAAGAAACTTCCTTTTTTTAGGTTTTCAGGTGTCTGCTGGCTTGCAAAAACTGCTAATACTGCATTAAAATCCATCACCTGGGACTCTTTGACTAGGCAGCAGTGGACCACTCTGTCCCATGTCAGGATACGTGGAAAAGGGAGCCCATCTCATTCTCAGTTTACAAGGTCCTTTGGAAAGTGTCTCTGTCCTACAAAGTTTAGGAGATGTATAGAGATCCACCAGAATAAAGCTTACTCTTGGAAACCTTGCAGAATATAATGCTGCCCCCTCTATCCCCTCTGCACCATCCAAGATGGAGTCTTGCCTAACCCCCGGGCATATTAGTGTTATATTTTTGGTCCCTCGTGAATTTAGTTGCAAAGCTCTTTGGGGCAGAGATTATCTTTGTTCTGTGTTTACATGTGCCTGGCACAATGGGATCCTGTCTCTAATGGGGGCTTTGAAGCGCTACGGCAATACAAATGGGCCTGTGTAGTGCAGCCTTCGTTACCTGCAGACTTTTCAAGCTTAGCAAGAAACTGCTTTCTACATCTGTTGCTCATCACAGCCAGTTTTCACTGCAACACTCAAAAGACATGTCTCTGTAGTACAGGACTAGCTGAGTGCTACGTTTCAAATCCCTAGCTGCTTCAGCTGTAGAGCTGTTCACAATAAAGGTCCCAAGAATATTTTATAATAGGGGTAGGGGTAGGGGTAGTTATACCCATTCTCTTTGTACTCCACAACTGGCCGGACGTTTTTTGACCTTTAAAACATCTATCCTTTGGACCAATACCAAGCCTAGAACATCTGAGCCCAAAAATGAGCTCTGAGTGGCTGGAAACAGGGTTAGAAAAAAAAGTTTGGGGCAGCCTGAGCAGTGCTAGTTGCTGTCTCTGCTCAAGCAGTGCAGGCAATAGGCTTAGCAGTTTCCCAAATAGTCCATTAACTAGAAAGGATGGGCTGAAGCTTCTGGCCTGGGACTTTAGAGTTTTAGCTTCAATTCCCAATTCTGCCACAGACTTCATGTGTAAGCTTGGGCAAGTCACTTCATTTCCCTGTGCCTCAGGTCCCCCATTTGTTTAACAGGGTTGCTGATAAAACTCCCTTTCTCTGTCTTGTCGATTTAGACTGTAAGCTCGTCAGGGCAGGCGCTGTCTGACTGAGCGTTTGTGCAGCACGTAGCACAGTGGGGCCCTGATCTTGGTTGAAGCTTCCGGGGGTGTCTACAATGACAAATAACAGTCCATTGGGTGTAACTGAGAAGTAGCCTGGGGGTTGGAATGTTGGATTTGTGGCTCTGTGGGTTGGTAGGTTTGTGCACGCCAAAGGAGTGTGTTATTTGGGAACAATAATTTTAAAAGGGAATGTTGACGTTCTACTTCCATGTTTTAAATACATTTTAACTGTGCTGATTTTTAGATGGAAGATGTTCAATTTAGGAGCTGCTTTGCCCAAATTCATAGCAAGTATTTCTCCTGGCAGATCTGACCATCAGGACCTGTATCTTTTTTTCTCAAACCTGTGCATACAGCAGCAGATCTCTTGAGAGTGTCGTTCCTATCAGACCATGCGTGATAAGGCAGGGACTCTCAATGCATGGATTTAATGTCTGGTGCCTACGTCCTCACAGATCTAGTTTTAAATATCTTCCATGTTGCATCTATTGGATAAGAGAGGGGGGAGACTATTGGGGGATATTTGCCCTTCTATCTACTCAGAAAAAAAATTAAAGGTAAATCAGTTTCATGTCTTTTGAGTGACATTCATCCTGGTGCAGGGGGTTCAATAATGCCCTGAGCTGGCCCTCTGCACAAGGGTGAAATTCACTCACCACAAATTGGGTCAGGAGAATTAGTCTGAGAGCTAAAAAAAGTAAGAATCCTGCACCTAACCCAAGACTTTTTGCTCATTTCTGGAAACATATCTGAGCTCAAGGTTCTAAATTGTTTGGTTAACTGTCCCTCCCCATCTTTCTTTTTCATTTCAATGTACCTCTCTAGTGGCTAGAAGCAGAACAACTGAAATTCCGTAAGAGAGACTCTTGTTGTTGTTTGTCCAGCCAACCTTTGAAATGCCAGGATATTTGGATGAACATGTGATCTTTTGAGAACAAATCCTGAACTCTGTACCTTGCCCCCCAAAAGTTGTCCCTTTAAATCTTTAAAATGGGATACTGTGCCTAGAGCAGGTAAGAACAATATTGTTCCCACAACATGTCTGTGTCGTGAGCTCCTCTGCAAAGGTGCTGAAATGTCCCCGCCACTTGTTTGCTTTTCTTCAACCTTTCTTTTAAAGATCGTCCTCAAAGGCCACAGCATATGAAAACTTCCTGACAGGTTAAGAAAGCAAAAGCAGATGCTGAAAGGACAAAACAATCCCCAAATAAATCAATAGCTATATTTCTGACTGTTTTAAAACCAATTGCTTTAGGTGCCACTATTGTGAATCACTTCTTGTTCTGATCAATACCCCTTGGCAGCCGTACAGCTATTCAGATAAGCTATCAGTGGAACTAATTGTTGTTGAAACCAGACCTGTTTGATCCGTAAGGCAGGGGTGTTTTTGTTTTTCTTCTGTTAGTGGCATAGAATGGCTTCAGTTAAATTTGACTTGTGCCAGACTTTGCTCACTCATTTCAAGGGTGTGCCCCCAACTTAATGGAACAAAACTTTGCTGGGTCTTCACACTGTACACGAGAGAGCTGGAAATACTTCCGTTCAGAATTGCTCACAACGTTGGCCCCAATGCAGCAAAGCACTTATGCATGTGCTTAAAATTAAGCATATAAAGTAGTTCCATTGACTTCAGTGGGGCTGCTCATGTGCTTAACTTTAAGCAAGAACCAAGTTGGTTGGAATTGGCTGAACACAGCACAAAAAAGAGCACAGGGCAGATTGTCAGCTGCTATACATCAGCATAGCTCTAATGAAGTCATATGCCAACTTACCTCATGGGTTTATTGTATATTATCACTCTCTTAAATTTCCATTTTAACTAAAGGACATTCCTACACAGTACACAATGAAGTCTGCTTTGCTTTTCAGACAGAAGTATTCCCATATGCTTCAGACATGACCACAATCCAGTACTGTGCAGAGGCATCAATATACTCTTCTGTGCGTGGAAGCATCTACAGATGTTGTAGCCAGCTGTACTGTATTTTAGTGCTGCATGTGCAAAGTGAGGCTCAGAGAGCAGAGTTCAGATCTTTTTATGAAACAGACAGGAGTTATACGATGGAAGAGGAGATCTAGGTGTTGCAATTTAAACAAAGCCACAGAGTTAAGGTGACAGAGGGAGGCTATTGCAGAGAATGATAGCCTATCCCTGCACCCGCCCGTGAGGGTGAGATTAAACATACTGAGCCAAACTCACCAGTGGCATAAGCCATGCAATTTAGTCAAGACCTAGTTGCAAATATGTGCAGGTATTTGGTTTGCCATGCCTGCCAACGATTTTAAAACCAGGACAGGCTGAATGTTTTCCATAGAAGAGAATCAGGGGATGAGGCCCTCCAAGTAGAACTCATGAAGCATTGCAAACACCTTTCCAAATGGAAATTGCCAGTTTCCTGCTGAAAAATTCTCAGAAGAAAATTGGGTTTCTAATTTTTTTACCAAAACGTCAAAGTTTTCTGTAGAAAACAACTGGTGAAAACAGGTGGTGGTGTTTTTTCCTCCATCAAAATATTCTGCAGGAAAATCCCCATTTTCTGACCATCTCTAATTAAAACACTATTGATTAAGTTCAGTCTGTTTTGAAGATGACTGTCCACTGACTGCTCTTCTTCCTTGTCCCCTGACAGTCTTTGTGTCTGGCAGTTTAAGGGGTTCATTTTAAAAACAGGCTGAAGAATCTTACTGTGCTAAATGAGGGGGATGTGAGGAAAGAGTTTTCTGTCTGTTGCAGCACCTGTTGTGTCATGTCTTATATGTTGATTAACTCTTCAGGGCAGAGCCATCTCTTTGTACAGTGGTTAGCAGAGTAGGCCTCTGATCCATGATTGGGGTCCTTAAGCGATACAATAATACAGACAAATAATGGTGAATGATTTTGTGAAATGTTTTCTGTGAATAAAATTAATTAATTTTGAAAGTTTGACCAGCTCCACTGAAACAAGGTTCCATGCAATGATCATAATGGTTCCTGCTGGCCTTAGAATCTGAAAGCTCTTTGTTCTATTACTATTCATTAGGCTTCATTCAGCCTTGGTGTACCTGGCTCAAGCAAATTTGGGGCCAGCTACAAGAGCATTCAGTTGCTCCCATAGCTGCAAGACCTAAGATTCAATGTGTGACCATCTCACACCTGCCCCAAACTCCTACCGTAAGCCAGCTGGGTGAGTTCATTGCAAAGACAAGGGGATGCAGAATGGGAATGTGTCCATGGCTGGTGCATGTTTGTAGAGGAGGTTAAGGTAATAGCAGCCGGGGGTTTCCTGTTAAAGTGGATGGGGTGGGGAGGAACCTACTATGACCCACAACCAGGACTGTGATAAAGGTGAAGATCCCAGTTCTCTATAGGGTTGTTACCACAAAGCATTGTCAGCATGAGTTAGTGCATTTTATGCACCATGTGACAATGAAGCATGAACAGTAAAAACAAGATTAGCATGGATGAGATTCCATGGCAGCACTGTCTGAACTGGTTATTACAAGAGGGGTGAACATGTCCCAGTCTGATTTTTTTTTTTGATAGTCCCAAAAAGCTAAGTAATCATATTTGAAATGCTGACTCACTAGCTTTGTCCTTACATCCCTTCACTGGCTGTGAATTTTCAGAAAATCCATTGAATAAGGGTAGTATTTTTCCTACCACATACTATCTCCAGAGTTATGGCTTTGTGTGAAGATTTGCTTTTCTTTCCCTATCTCTCTTCAAACCCAGATAGCTTGGGTTACTATTGCAGTATTTTTTTGTACCTGGAAATAGAATTGCAGTTCCAGTACAAAGAGGTTTTTAACACTGTAGGTTGCTCTCCTCTTTAAGGGCCGGCTTTCTGCCTTTCATGGTACTTCCAAACAAATTGCCTGCTTTCATGATTTGCTCTTGCTTTTAACATCAGGTAGATCTTACAATAATGTCATGTGGATAATACTAAGTCATTTCACTTGCTTCAGAAATGGGTGCATTGGTATGCCACCAGTCTGTGTAAAACTGCAATTACATCAACAATTAAAACTGAGAAAGGAAGCAAAGGAAACGCTTTACATTAAATAGTACCAATTACAGAGTAAGTACCATGCTGCTAAGAAAAGTAAATGTTCTAGTTTATGTTATATAACTAGCAAAGAGCAAACTCTTGTACTGTTTGTGGATGTTTGACTTTATTGTTTCAGAAACAGATAGTCTGCAGCTGTGCTACCTGCGAACTCATAAAATAAGTAGAGTCATGCTTGGTAGACATTTGGATGGGAAACCTCCATGGAATAATCAGCATTCCTAAGACATGTTGGTGTTTATTTAGTAGATAGCTCCTTACTGCTGTGTTTCAGTCAAACCCATGCCTTGTCAGTGTCATAGCAGTGCACCGTGTTGTTGGAGGTGAGATCCTGCAGAAAAGACGCAACATTTAGGCATGGATCATTCATGGTTGTTGAAAATTCCACAACTCTCTTTCAGGAGTAGGATTTCTCTACTGGAATCTTGGGATTACATTCTGTCTACTTAAATTCTATTGTCATTTTTAACTGCCTCAGTATTTTCTTTTCTTTTCTCCTACCATCTGTCCCTACAACTGTATTGTTTAATTATTCTGGTGCTTTATAAGCCAGTGATGAGTTCACTGCTCATGTGCTATTGGACAAATCATATAACCTTTCTCTGGCTCCATGTCCTCTCATCTGTAAAATATTTCCCTCCCTTAAACAGTACTATGAGGAAAAGCTCATTAAAGTTGCTCAGATCCTCTGGTAATGAGCACCACAGAAAAGAATTGCTAGCTGCAGCATTGACGTCTTTTCCAGAGGTAGCTGCATTTTGTTGATGGCTGATCTGAAATGTGTATGTAGTTTATAATTCTGTGGAGTGCTCTGCTGCTTGCAAAAGGTGCTATGTCAGTAAATAATCATGACATCTGTCAATGCTACAGTGTCACAATCTGAACACAAAGCAGCGTTTTGTTACACAGGGGCTGTAGCGGAGTCTTGCCATGTGCAATAAATGGAAATAAATGGATGCTTGAGAGACTTGATCCGTTCTGGCTGGATTTGAGGCAGAAGTATTAGTTCAGCACAGAATATAATGGGCTCCACGTTGTACAATTTCTCTCTTTCTGATTGTGTGCCCAGTTGGTCTGCTGTCAAAGCTCACGGTACAGGGTTTAAGACAACCTCTAGCAGGAGGCAGGGTGAGACCTTCAAGGAGCAGATCATCCCACATCTATCTGCTGTGGGGTCCCTCATGTCTGTCTGGGAGGCATCTGCTGCTAGTCCCTGTTGGACACAGGATAAGCTGGACCACAGGTCTGATCTGGTATGGAAATTCCTATGGCTCTATAACTTTGAGAGAGAGAGATCTACAGTTCTCCCCCATAGTTTCCTTCATCCCCTGACTACTGCCCTCATTCTCCAACTCCTATCCCTTCCTGGCTCTGATTTCCTTACCAGAGTGCTCCTCAAGAGCGTGCGTGGATGGTAGGTTCAGACTGTGACCCATAGGGCGTGGAGTTTCTCTGCCGTCTGGCCAGGCTGCCGTAAGTGGAGAGGATGCTCCAGCTGCATTTCCCAGCTCCAGTCCACACTACTGCATTGGGAAGGGAGCATGTCAGCTGTCCTTCTCCCAGCTGCTCCTCAGCGCCTTCCACAAATCCTTGGGTGTCTCTGGCCAGTCAAAGAGAGTGGTAGGGAAAGGGATGGAACAGCATTTTTATTTGCATTTTCAGCCACCGCAGGACATCAGTGGCCAGAAACCGTTATATTTACATGTGTCCTTGACATCCTGTACAGCATGTCCAAAACTGATGCTGTACTATATTATTTGGAGTATATGGGTCTAAATCACACTGGTCTACTTGGTCCTGGTCAGTTTTCATGGGTGTCAATTCCCATTTTAAAGATAGCAGAGGCAAGATGACAGCAATGGATTTGGGTGGTCCAACCTTTCCAGTGCAGCGGGATGGATGCTAGTTTTGGGCACCTTTTTAGGGCACATACAGAAGTACAGATGTGTGCTCGATGTACAGTGCATGCAAAGTCATGCCACATGGAAGACGCCATTTTGTAGAGCTGGTCTGCTGCAGCTGTGTTCAGGGGCTGGCTGGAATAGTTCTGCGGGCCGAATCCGGCCCATAGGCTGCCAGTTGGATCACCACACCAGCTCTGCTACCATGTAGAGCTTCCTTAGTCTACCACTGTCCATGACTTTTGGGTATGATAGTTTGAATTATTTCTTATGATGTGTATTTGAGGCAGTAGGATGGTTCAAGGAAAAGGAAAACAAAACTTTACATGCGATATTGGTTGTATGCTGAGGTTTGGAATATCCCTGAGCAGATGCCAGCAAATATATGTAACTGATGTCAACAAGCTTTTTGTCAACTGGTGTGCAACCAATTAAAGTTACAAATGATAAAGGAGATAAGCAAGAACTGTGGCACATCATCTGCAGCTGCTTATGTTCTTCTTTGCAAGAAGTAGCAAAGTTTCAGAACACTGCAGGGTGTTGTCTTTTGATTCCTAGTGCAAATCTGGCCCAGGGTGATGTGACGGAAAGCCCCCCGTATTCACACCCTACGCACTATTGTAATAATCTTTGTACAAAATGTGCCTTGTAAGGTATTGTTTGAAAACTCATAACAATAATACTATGGTGAAATGTATGTAGCAACATGGTGTAAAATTATGTATTGGTGTTCACCGCAATTGATATGTATGTTGTGAACAGGATCCTCAGACAATGAAAGGGTCAAGACAGGAGAAAAGAAAGCTCTGAATTTCAGCAAACAGAGGTGAGAGGAAACAGCATGGGACCTCTTTCACTACTAGACATCATGTCACTTTCTTTACTGTTTGAATAAACTGCTTTGAGGGGTAAGCGTCAGGAAAATGTATCTTAAAGGGGGACTGGACTCTAAAAGTGAGGGGCAAAAACACCATAGCATCTCTCTCCCTATCCATCTCTCTCTTTTCACTAAGAAGACAAAAGAAACAGGTGTTGGACTTTAGGAGCAGATCCTGGCCTGAGAGTTTGGTCAGCAATGTTACTGGAAACCTGATAAGAGATGTCACCTTGAACCAAGTCTAGCTTTTTGAGTTTAGAACGTGTTTTATCTTTTTCTTGTAACCATTTCTGACTTTAATGCCTCATTACTTGTACTCACTTAAAATGTCTCTCTTTGTAAGTAAATAAACTTGTTTTATTCTTTAATTAAAACAAATCCAGTGTTGTGAATTGTTTGGGTAACTCCATTTGAGGCAGCAGACTGTTGTATGTTGATCCCCTTAGAGGGGCAATGGACCTAATATATCTGGACAGTCCAGGAGAGGGCTGGACAGTGCTGAATACATGTTTTTTGGAGGAAGACTTGCAATGGATTAGGGTCACCCTACAAGTAGTAACCAAGGCTGCTGGAAGCCAGAGTGTGGCTGGTGTTTGCTGACAGGCTGCTGGGGTCAGAACTGCTGGACCGGGGCTGTGGCTATATGCAGATACTCAGGGTGTGACCTGCCTGCTGTTTGTGAGGAGCCCAGGTTGGGAGCTACAGCAGCACAGCATTGTGAGGCACCCCCGTCTTCGGAGGCAAGTGGTGACAGCCCCTCACAGGTCTGGATTGCACCCCGGAATGTCATAGGTGGTAGCCACTAAATATCCTAAGCATTTGAAGGCTGTCAGACTGTCTGCCTCAGATGAATTAGTGGCCTCAGCCTAAATCCTAGCAGACAAGTGTCCACATCAGAAAAATCACCACCATAATATGCACTAGCTGGTCCCATTGTCAGGAGAGGCCAAAGACTGAGCTGTCCTTTCACTCCTAGAGGGGGGTCCTCCAAGACAGGGTCATGTTCCATTGGTGGGGCCACGTAAGGGAGCCTGGTTCGGTCCAGTGAATAAACAGAGGACGTGTCTCCCTGGCTCTCCCTCTGGAACCCTAACGTGTGTTCAGCACTTTGCCGATGGCTGCTAAGACTGTCGGGATACCCAGGCTAGCTGCACTGCTGTTCCCTCTCTGGGTCTCTCTGCATGCACCCCCAGAAGTGATGATCCTCGAGTTTTCAGTTCTCTCAGGATGGAATCACATGACTCTCTCTCTTACACCAGGACCTCAGTTGCAGATCGCTGTGTACTAACCAAGATTACCCCAGCAGGCCCAATTACCTGCAGGTCTGCTCTTGGGGAGCTGTGTCCAATGGTCTACACAGAATGGCTGTAGGGCCTTTCCAAAACAAGGTACTGTTTATTTTTAGTGGCAGGAACACTGCATAGCACAAGAGAACAATGTTTTTTAACCAGTAAAGCAGTCTATCTCCCTAGAGCTATCCCCCCATGACAATAGACAGGGAGGCCAAGCTTCTTCATACTTCCTCTGTCGAGCTACTCTCTGCCTCAGCCTTTTCCCCCAAACAGCCCCTGACAGCTGAACCCCCCCCCCCTTATAGATAGAGGCTTTTTAACCATTTCATGTCCTTTTAATCTTAGGGCTGGTCTAGATGACAAAGTTAGGTCGGCTTAACTATGTCGCTCAGAGCTGTGAAAGATTTCCTACCCTGTGCAATGTAATTAAGCCAAGCTAAGCCCTGGTATAGACTGTAATGTGTCGATGGAAGAATCCTTTTGTTGACCTACCTACCATTGCTATAGTAAGTGGCTACACATTTCTAGTGCTGATGTAATCTTAGGCCTGGTCTACACTAGAGAATTAGGTCAGTTTTACTATGTTGGTCAGGGGGTGTGAAAAATCCACACGCCGCTGAGTGGCATTGTTAAGCTGACCTAAGTCTTTGATTGACCTACTTACTGCCTTTTGGGGAAGTGGATTATGTACACGTAGGTAGTGTCTACACTGAAGTGCTACAGCAGAGCCGCTATACTGGTTTAAGTGTAGACAATTCTTTACGTTCCTAGCCCAGGCAAAATAAGCCCTTTAACTTCACTGGAGCCAAGGCACACAGGCTTTTCCCAGTTAATATCCCACTCTTTCTTCTCGAAGGACCCTGAAGTATTTTACCGAGAGGTGTCTTATCTCTAGTCATTGTTTTATTTCCTGCTTATTTTTCTTAACAGCCTCTTTTCACTTCACACAGGCAGGGTGTGTTTATGCTACACGGGCACAGCTATGCTGCTGCAGCTGTGTTGCTGTAGCACCATCTTGTCAATGCTTCCTCCATTGATGGAAGGGGTTTTATATACCGTAGTTAATCCATCTCTGAGAGGCAGTAGCTAGGTTAGCAGAAGAGTCCTTCCATCGACCTAGCTGCCTTTACGCCGGGGGGTTAAGCCGAGCTTACCAAGGCATGCAAGGCATAACATTTGTCACAGCCCCAAGCAATGTAGCCAGGTCGATATAATTTTTAAGTGTAAACCAGGCCTCACACTGAAGATATTCCTTACGGGACAACTGGACAACCATATGTAGGGTTCATAAATTAATATAGAGCAGCCCCACATCCTCACAGAAGCCACTAGCTGCAATAAATGAGGTAGCATTTATTTTGACGAGCACAAAAATAATTTGAAAATAAATGTCTCAGTGTTTGTTCATCTTCTCACACCACTATCATAGTCTGAGCACCATTTGGAGATAGCTATTTCCTTTGCCTAGCTGCAGTGCGCTGGTGAACACAAAGAAAGAGAAAGACGACTCCGGAAACAGAGCCTTACACATTTGCTTCAAATCTATTTTCATTACAAGCCTGGTTAACAGGCAATTAATTATGGATTAGCCTTTCCACGCTGGGAAATCTGGCTGGCATTTGTCCATTTAAAAAAAACCAAACCAAACCAGTGCAGATGTTCTGGTGGGATTTGCTCAGGAGAGTTTCTGGAGTAGAATAGCAGCGGTGGTGCAGGTTCAGGCTGAGGCTAATTTAAGTGCAGCCCCCCCACTATATCTGGCCCTGAGTTTGCAAATTAATATTTGGCTTAGGTTTACTGTCAGTTAAGCCTTCCCCTTCTCAATGAATATTATTTGCTTGCTTGAATATTTCATTTTTACAGCACTGTGGATGATCATCCAAGTGGCCTTCCCTTCCCCTCTCCCAGGATGCCTTCATACAGTCATCTGTGATTAGCCTAAAAGGTTTGGTTTTTGTTTGAACCACGCGGGGATACTTCTCTTTATATATGAAATACTCCTTGCAAGGGGCACTGCTGAATGAGCCAGGAACAATGGGAGAAGGGATTTCTTAATTAACATAAGGCTATGGAAAAACTCTGTAAAGGGCAAGAAAAACTTTCCTGAACAATTCTCTGAGCTCATCTTGCAGGAAACAAGCTCTTGCTGCATTTCTTCCTTTGGTTTCCACACGCACACACCTCATTAAAAATAAGCAAATACTGGGCTTGACTGTGGTGGGTAAAGGCAAGTCTCTTCTGATCCAGAATGTGTTCATGGTGGGAGAAGCGACATAATTGCAGATACTGATATAGGATTTTAATGAAGACAACCCCATGCAACATCTGACTGTGTGTGAATATCTGCACTGAGTGTTTACATGCACTGGCAACTCTTGCTTAAAATCCCACCCACAGTTGTCATTGTGCTGAAAACTTAATATTGGATTTATTTTTTAAACAAAAGAAACTAAAAATAAAATAATTCTTGTGGGTAGAGAAGCTGGTATGAAGCTATCAGATTCTCCATCTCAGTAAAATAACAGTCTGTGCTTTTGGACCCGGATTCAGGAAAGCATAGCTATTCAGGATAACACGTAAGCACAGCTCATATTCACAAAGGTACTTAGGTACCTGACTCCCATTGAATTGAAAGGGAGTTAGTGAATCTGGATCCATGTACTTTACTTTATGCAGGTGCTTATCTGATGTTCTAAATAGGGATGAATATAAGCATGTGCTTAAGTGCTTTCCCAAACTGAGGCCTTAGATCCTGAGTTATAATTTAACCAATCTGTGACTGACAAAGAGCCTGATCAAAAGCCCATTGAAATCAATGAAAAATTTCCCATCGACTTTGATGGGCTGGGAACCAGGCCCTAAAACCAAACCACATATATGAGGAATTATAGACGGAGCACACAAATATGGAACAAACAGTTAATATAAAAGAGCTTCCCTCTCTCAGTGTCACTATCGGAGTGTAATGTCACTGTCCAAGAGTGACCAGCTCTCTGATGAGCTGTGGGTCTCAAAAAGGAAGTCTGACACTTTACTTCTGAGTGACTATCATCAGAATTCAGCACATCTATGAACCAACTGACTCATCATATTGGGAACATGCTAGTCAGCACACGCTGTTTGAACTAGTGAAGACAAAGATATTTCTTTATCCAGTTAAAATAGGTGTGTATTTCCAGCAGAAGATGAACAAATGATGCAGGATGTCAAGCGCCCATTTAGGACTTATTTCACAGGTCAAGCTGCCCATTCAGGACTACTCTATTTTGTAATTTTGACACTCATAATTATGAACAAGAGCAGTGTGTAGGAGTCAGTGATCCATGGGAAGGATACAGGGATTTCAAAGCAATATTGGCATGCAAAATCGAGCAAAATCAAGCAAAATCAACCTTGATGTAATTGCAAGTTGTTACACCAAGGATGAATAGTATTTTTCAGAATGTGCGCTATAGTGTTAGAATCATACATGCAGGAACTGGATGTTGTCCAGAGCTCTGTTTGCCACTGGGATACTCATTTCTATAACATTCTTTAATATATTGTATTAAAATTAAAGTATAGCCCATATTAGATGTTCCCCTATAGCAGTTTTCATACGTAATATAACAACAGCCATACTGGGTCAGACCAAAGGTCCGTCTAGCCCAGTATCCGGTCTTCCGACAGTGGCCAATGCCAAGTACTTCAGAGTCTGCTACAGCTGCTCACTAATAGACCCTAAGTCTTGGAGCTCAACTGGTAGAGGCTCATGTTCTTAGTGCTGAAGCTGTTGGGGTTAAACTCTTTGGGGGTCAGTTACAAAAACAGCATTTTATTAATATCAGATCTGCTAAGAACGTAGTAGAAAATGCGAAACAGCTTCATACGAGAAACCATTTGAATGGGCTGAGCAGGTTTGAGGAAAACTGGGTGTCTCTGAGCACAGAAGTGATGGGACGCCTTGGAGCAGAGTGGGTATTTTGGTTCTACCAACACCTTTCTGAACAGTGGTAGATGCTGCAGCGTTGGTTTCCTTGAAAATGTTGCCCATAATAGGGTGGCTTGCCTTTGGACTGGAGAGCCTGGGGTTAAGCCAGCCCTGACTACAGGATGAGCCCCACTTGTGAGAACCAGGCAATTCCTTCATAAAAGGGGTCAGGTTTAAGGGCTGATAGGGTCCAGATGGGGAAGGAGTTGGAGGGAAGAGAGTGTAAGGGTCAAGAAGAGTTTTATAGGACCTTGAGTCAGAAGGAGAATCAGAGCAGGAAAGGAAGCTCAGAGGAGGGACGCAAGCTCTTCAGGCAGGGAGGCCTGCGTGGGAACTTGATCGAAATGGGAGAGATTGGGAGACCCAGAGGGGAAGTAAAGATGTGAGATAGGAAGTGGCCCAAGGCAAACTGCACTACAGGTAAAGGAGTTGACCTAGCTGTGCAGCCCTGAGCTGGAACCCAGAGCTGAGTGTGGGACTGGTTTCCCCTACCAGCCCCAGTGAAGGGGGCTGCAGGCTGAACCTTGAAGACAGGCTGAGGAATAGCCCCTGAGAGGGCAGAAGGATCTGTTTGGCATTGACATTTTGGGGACTTCTTAGGTTGGACGGTTGTGACCACTGAAAGGGGTGGACTTAAGATGGTGACCTGGCTGGAGGGCTCTGTGAACAGATAGAGGAAACTGCCACAGCACTGGAGCAACCATCAGCAGGAGGCGCTAGCCATGCAAGAGAGCTGCAGTGCTGCCCAAAAGGTGGGTGCCCGGGGTAAGAGGACTCATTTATGTTGCTCTTGAAAACGCAACTTCCTGTTGTGTCACTCAAAACGTGGACTGGTTGGTGCTAACGTCGCTGCTGGGATCTGATGATAGCGGCCTGTGTTGGAATTATGAGGTTATTTGGCACACCTCCCTAGTCAGGCATCCCATTAACAGCAGATAATTCAGTGATGACCCCCTCCCTATATGAGGCTCATTTTAGCATTGACTAAAGGAGGAACTAGGCAATCTAATTTCTATGATTAGAACGAGAGGCAAAAAGATGAACATTTATACCCTTCACTTCATTTTCTGTATTAGGCTGAAATCAGTGCCTGAGGTTGCATGCAGACAAGCACGCAGACAAACCCAAGCCTTCTGGTATATTTTGTCTGAGCTCAGAACTCTGAGCTGGCCTGTAAAATAAATGAACTAGAAAAGCATTCTGGGTACTGGCATGGAAAAAAGCATACCAAGCATTCTACTTTGCTTGCAGCAATTTTTTCAATACCATATTGTAGATAATCTATGTCGATTACATTTCTGTGTGGCAGAGAAACGGGGGTAGTTCTGGAGCTCATTCAGTTTAGGCTTGGGGATCTGTGGAACTGTGCTTCCTGGTAGCTTTTCAACTGCTTACAAAACATTGCTCAGTGTAACTATCAACGGACACACAAGTTCCACAGGGAAATGGGAAGGGAGTTTAGCAGCTCTGAGAAAACTGCTTTTCTTGTGATCGCAATTTTAACATTTTACAGACAGGAGGAAACTATTTGTTATTCAATGCATAGGTGCTGGAACTAGGGGTGCTGGGGGTGTTGCCGCACCCGCTGTCTTGAAGTGATTTCCATTATAAACAGCGTTTGTAGTTTGGTTCAATGTCTCTGAGCACCGCCACTGTAAAAATTGTTCCAGCACGCTTGATTCAATGTGACATCAGAGTTGTTTGGATGTTTCTGAAGAGGTGTTCGCTTCAGGTCAAGTCTTCTTTGAAAATTCCATTGCTCTAGTAGAATTCCAGGCATCTGGCAAAATTCTTGGTCCACACTGGCCAAAAGAGGATTCTCCTGGTCTGAGGGGATCCCCAAGTGGCTGGTTGATATATCAGGCCCTCCTGGTGACCACTTGTAAATCACCACCTCCTGGTCACTGGCAATCCCCAGATGCCAGAACTGCCAGGGGCAAGCTATAGGCTGCTCTAAGTTGTGCTAGGGACTGCACTAGCCCTCCCGGATGGTCCCTGTAAGCCACCTTTGGCCCTGCACCCGAGGCTCAGCTGGACCATTGTATGTTTATTCTAGCCCTAGGTCACATACCTCCAAGCTACACAGTGTGCTTAAAAAATATTAAATGGTTAGTTTTAACAAATCCAACACCAATAAATCACCTTATGAAATCAGATTTAAGAGAAAAATCAGCTCCTGTTTCCCAGCCTTCCTTTGCAACTCATTGGCTTATGGCAGGGACAAAGTGACTTCTTTTAGGAGTCTCTGTATTTCACAAAGGGTTCATCATGTGTTCCTTCTTGCTGCCAGTGGGGGCGTGGAGTGGGTCATCTCAGGGTTCTTTTACTGATTTTTTTGCAGATGATTAGGTACATTAATACAAGGGTAATTTTTTACCTGCTCACTTGGTTTCTGTGAGTTCCTTATCTATGAAATTTCTGGAGGCTGAGATATTGAAAAACTAAATGTTGTACTTAATAGAAGCCTTCCAGCTGCAATGCATGCAATAATCAATTAATATTTAAAGATATATACTGAACAGAGTCTTAGGCCCCGATTCAGCAAAGCATATAAACCTGCAAATAATCCCATTGAAGTCAACAAAGCACTTAAGCAAGGGCTTAAGTTAAGGAAGTGCTTTGCTGAACTGAGATCTCAATAAATATCCAATGCAATCAACCCTTCTATACAGAGATCTTATATTTTATTTTACCTAGTTAGATTGTAGAAGTATTTTATATAGGATCCTTCACATTGAGGACTACAAAATTTTCACACTGTTGAATTATAAGATAAAGAGCTAAGGAAAGTTTTAAAGCCAGAGAAGATGCATCTTAGAGGGAAGGGAAAAGAGTTCCATATAAATGGAGCAATAGAAATGAAAGAATGACCCTTACTGCTCTCACCAGAGCTAAACTTGCACCCATCTCAAACTTTTGTCTCATTTTTTTTTTCTTTATCCTTTCTATAGTCTGGCTGGGACCAGGAGCAAAGGGACCAAGTTACCACTAGAAAAACTGTCCTAGTATTTCCAGCCTGGCTGGAAGCAGGAAGTTGTTTGTTCCCATGAGATCCCTCCTTTGGTTTTGCAGATGTAAGAAGTCTGGATATGTATCCAAGTGTTGGAGCCCCTAATGGAACCAAACCCAGACTCCAAACCTTCTGAGGTTAAAAATGTCCCAGGCGACCACCCTGTAGGAAGTTAACAGAGGAGGCCAAGATTTGATCAAGAATTGAGCAAGCCAGTGGGGAGGAATAATAGGTCCTCTAATGACTTACTGGTTGAATTGCACTGACCACCCACTTATTGTTTTGATTTGAGATAATCTTTTTTTCTTACATAAACCAGTTTTGATTGGCACAAAACTGTACTCCTAAACACATATCTACAGCCAAGTCTTTTGTCTATGTCCTACCCTCAAGTCTCTTTCCATAGGAAGTAGGTGAACTAGACCATGTAACAGCTACCTACATAAAGCAGTGCTTTTTTGACACCATGAGATGTAAGCAGGGAAGTCTGGATGGCCAGGACAACCATGGAGAATTGGAGGATGCAGCTTTACTGTAATTTTATTCATTAAATGAAAATCATGGGGCCACTGACGGTCTTACTGAAAGTGATCATAATGAGCGTGAATAAGAAGAGTAGCCATTCTATGCCTCTAGCACACAGATCATGGGGAACCCAGAACTACTCAAGACTAAGGCCTGGTCCACACTACGAGTTTATGTCAGATTTAGCAGCGTTAAATCGAATTAACTCTGCACCCGTCCACACAACGAAGCCATTTTTTTCGACATAAAGGGCTCTTAAAACTGATTTCTGTACTCCTCCCCAACAAGGGGATTAGCGCTGAAATCGACATCACCGTTTCAAATTAGGGTTAGTGTGGATGCAATTTGAAGGTATTGGTCTCCGGGAGTTATCCCACAGTGCACCATTGTGACCGCTCTGGACAGCACTCTCAACTCGGACGCACTGGCCAGGTGTACAGGAAAAGCCCTGGGAACTTTTGAATCTCATTTCCTGTTTGGCCAGGCGAGTTCATCAGCACAGGTAACCATGCAGTCCCAGAATCTAAAAAGAGCTCCAGCATGGACAGAACAGGAGGTAGTGGATCTGATCAGTGTATGTGGAGAGGAATCCATGCTATCAGAACTACGTTCCAAAAGATGAAATGCCAAAACATTTCAAAAAATCTTTGAGGCCATGAGGGACAGAAGCCACAGCAGGGACACAACACAGTGCTGCATGAAACTTAAGGAGCTCAGACAAGCGTACCAGAAAACCAGAGAATCAAACAGACACTCCGGGACAGAGCCCAAGACATACCGCTTCTACGCTGAGCTGCATGCAATTCTAGGGGGGGCCGCCACCACTACCCCACCCCTGTCTGTGGACTCCGATGATGGGGTACTTTCCGCCATGCCTGAGGATTTTCTAGATGGGGAAGATGAGGAGGAGGAGGATGAGCTTGTGGACAGCACACAGCACACCGTTCTCCCCAACAGCCAGGATCTTTTTATCACCCTGACTGAAATACCCTCCCAACCCAACGAAGCCGGAGAAGGGACCTCTGGTCAGTGTACCTTTTAAAATATAATACATGTTATAAAAGCAAGCATTTTTTTAATGATTAAGTAGCCCTGAGGACTTGGGATGCATTCGTGGCCAGTACAGCTACTGGAAAAGTCTGTTAACGTGTCTGGGGATGGAGCAGAAATCCTCCAGGGACATCTCCATGAAGCTCTCCTGGAGGTACTCTAAAAGCCTTTGCAGAAGGTTTCTGGGGAGAGCAGCCTTATTCCGTCCTCCGTGGTAGGACACTTTACCACACCATGCTAGTAGCAAGTAATCTGGTATCATTGCATGACAAAGCCTGGCAGCGTATGGTCCCGTGTTTGCTGGCATTCAAGCAACATCCGTTCTTTATCTCTCTGTGTTATCCTCAGGAGAGTGATATTGTTCATGGTAACCTGATTGAAATAGGGGAATTTAATTAAGGGGACATTCAGAGGTGGCCGTTCCTACTGGGCTGTTTGCCTGTGGCTGAAAAGAAATCGTCCCCGCAGTTAGCCATGCGGTGGGAGGGGGGGCCATTGGTGCTGAGCTGTTCGTGTTTGGCTAGCAGGGATCTTCCCTGATACCAGCCACGCGGTGGGGTGAGGGGTAAAGCGATCATCCCAGAGAATTGGATGCAGGGGGGGTTAGTTTGATTTCTGCTGCTGCATGTTAACAGGAAAACCTCAGCACTAAGTGGCCAACTCAACATGCTTTGCTTGGTATAGGAGAGGAGGGCGCTGCTGTTATGAAGGTTGCAGCAGCCAAAAGACTATGGGTTACCATGGCTGCCTGCAAGCCGAATTCTGTTGCCCGGCACTGCATGTGTGATCTCTAATACCAAAGCCGCAGGCATTCAATATAAGATGCAAAATGCCACCTTGTACCAAAATCACATGTGCTGTGTAATGTGACTAGTGTTGTTCACCATGAAAGAGTATAGCCATTGTTCTGTAAAATGTATCATTTTAAATATTTCACTCCCTTTTTTTCCTCCAGCAGCTGCAAATGTTTCAAGCCTCCCTCCTCCATCTCAAAGGCTATCTCAGATAAGGCGGCGAAAAAAACGTACGCATGATGACATGTTCTCTGAGCTCATGCAGGACAGTGGCCGATGAACGTGAGGAGAGGTGGCGGCAGGAAGATCAGAGGAGATACGCGGCAACGCTGGGGCTACTGCGGGATCAAACGGACATGCTCCGGCGTCTGGTAGAGGTTCATGAACGGCAGCAGGATCACAGACTGCCGCTGCAGCCCCTGCTTACCCGCCCTCCCTCCTCCCCAAGTTCCATAGCTGCCTCACCCAGACGCCCAAGAACGCCGTGGGGGGGAGGCTCCGGGCACCAAACCACTCCACCCCAGTGGACAGCCCAAGCAACAGAAGGCAGTCATTCAACAAGTTTTAAAGTGGCCTTTTCCTTCCCTCCTCCCACACCCTATCCTGGCTACCTTGTGAGTTATCTCCCTATTTTTATAATCAATTAATAAAAAATACATGGTTTTAAATGATAGTGACTTTATTTTCTTTGCAAGCAAGCTGTGATCGAAGGGGGGAGGGTGGGTGGCTTACAGAAATTTAGAGGCAACCAAGGGGGCTGGTTTTCATCAAGGAGAAACAAACAGAAGTGTCACACAGTACCCTGGACAGTCATGAAACTGGTTTTCAAAGCTTCTCTGATGCACACTGCGCCCTCCTGTGCTCTTCTAACCTCCCTGGTGTCTGGCTACGCGTATTCAGAGGCCAAGCGATTTGCATCAACCTCCCACCCCACCATAAACGTCTCCCCCTTACTCTCACAGAGATTGTGGAGGACACAGCAAGCAGCAATAACAATGGGAATATTTTGACAGGTTTCAGAGTAACAGCCGTGTTAGTCTGTATTCGCAAAAAGAAAAGGAGTACTTGTGGCACCTTAGAGACTAACCAATTTATTTGAGCATGAGCTTTCGTGAGCTACAGCTCACTTCATCGGATGCATACCGTGGAAACTGCAGCAGACTTTATATATACACAGAGAATATGAAACAATACCTCCTCCCACCCCACTGTCCTGCTGGTAATATTGGTTTCGCTGAGGTCTGAGCAAGTCAATAAACTGCGCCAGTGACCCTTTAAACGTACGAATGCACATTCTACCACCATTCTGCACTTGCTCAGCCTATAGTTGAACAGCTCCTTCCTACTGTCCAGGGTGCCTGTGTACAGATTCATGAGCCAGGGCATTAAGGGGTAGGCTGGGTCCCCAAGGATAACTATAGGCATTTCAACATCCCCAACAGTTATTTTCTGGTCTGGGAAATAAATCCCTTCCTGCAGCCATTTAAACAGACCAGAGTTCCTGAAGACACGAGCATCATAAACCTTTCCCAGCCATTCCATACTGATGTTGGTGAAACGTCCCTTGTGATCCACCAGTGCTTGCAGCACCATTGAAAAGTACCCCTTGCGGTTTTATGTACTGGCTGCCCTGGTGGTCCGGTCCCAAGATAGGGGTATGCGTTCCGTCTATCGCCCCACTACAGTTAGAGAATCCCATTGCAGCAAAGCCATCCACTATGACCTGCATATTTCCCAGAGTCACTACCCTCGATAGCAGCAGCTCAGTGATTGTGTTGGCTACTTGGATCACAGCAACCCCCACAGTAGATTTGCCCACTCCAGATTGATTCCCGACTGACTGGTAGCTGTCTGGCATTGCAAGCTTCCACAGGGCTATTGCCACTCGCTTGTGAACTGTGAGAGCTGCTCTCATCTTGGTATTCTTGCGCTTCAGGGCAGGAGAAAGCAAGTCACAAAGTTCCATGAAAGTGCTCTTACGCATATGAAAGTTTCGGAGCCACTGGGAATCATCCCAAACCTGCAGCTCTGTGAGGTCCCACCACTCTGTGCTTGTTTCCTGTGGCCAGAATTGGCATTACACGGCATGAGCTTGCCCAAGTAACACCATGATCTCCACATTGCTGGGGACTGAGGTTTTAGAGAAATCTGTGTTCATGTCCTTATCACCGCACTGCCATCACCTCCTCGCCTGGTTTTTCAGGTGCTGGTTCTGCATAAACTGCACAATAATGCGTGAGGTGTTTCCAATGGTCATAACTGCTGCGGTGAGCTGAACAGGCTCCATGCTTGCTGTGCTATGGATCCAGGGAAAAGAGCGCGAAATGATTGTCTGCCGTTGCTTTCATGGAGGGAGGGAGGGTTGACTGACAACATTTACCCATAACCACCCGTGACAAATTTTTGGCCCCATCAGGCATTTGGAGCTCAGCCCAGAATTCCAATGGGCAGCAGGGACTGCGGGAACTGTGGGATAGCTACCCACAGTGCACTGCTTGGAATGTCAATGCTTGCCACGGTATTGTGGACACACACCGCCGAATTAATGTGCTTAGTGTGGACGCATACACTCAACTTTATACAATCTGTTCCCAGAAATCAACTTCTGTAAAATCGGAGTACTTTTGTAGTGTAGACATGGCCTAAGTTTCAAACACAACCTGAAAATCTCTGCAGCAACTGAAGCCCTTGCTATTGCAGTATTTGTGACTATTCCCATTATACTAAAATTCCCAACTTGTGATGGTTGCAGGAAGTGTTCCATTTCCATACACAAAGACAATTTTTTTTGTCTTTAATGGATTTTCTATCATCTCAATTGACTGAAAGGGTCTCATGGGAAACTGCCCTGACTACAACTGAACACTCCCATCTACATGCAGACATCTTACTATTCATTATTTGTATTATCATAGCACCTAGAAACCTTACTCATTGACCAGAACCCCATTGTGCTAGGCGCCGTATAAACACAGAATAAGATGATGATCCCTGCCCCAAGTGTGAGACTGTTGTCCAATTATATATTCAATCACATGATAGGAAAATTAAATGTAATCCTTTATACAGGTGCCAGGTGTTGTCAGCAACAAAAAGGGCCAGGTTCAATTTTCTAGGGGTTCCTTCTCATGACTCAGCTAACACTGACTTAGGCCCTGCTCCAGAAAACAGCTATACAGCACCCTGAGCACCCTTGATGGGCAATACTTCCCCACTCGCAAGCACTGAATCCAGGAGATAAAACAAACAGAATGAATTTGGGAAAACCAGTTAATTAATCCGTAAAACCCGCACCCCCACAGGGTGTTTTATCTGTAATCCGAACCTCAGTCCTCCTTCGGCAGTTGCTGTCCTGGGTTGCAGAAGGCCAAGATGCCGGCAGACCAATATTGTCTGGGCTGTTATGGGGGTTCTACCACCTGACCTACCTGGTGTGACTTCTGCTTTAATTGCTGGACAGGATGGCCCATGCTTTAGGTGGGCTGTGGCTTCAGCCTACGCTGCCTCAGCTCTGCTTCTGCCACCACCACACTGTGCTTCCCATCACCTCAAAACTGGCGCTGTTGCTCTGCACCATCCGTCACCTCAACGCTGTCCTCAGCTCTTAGGAGAGGCTCAGTGATACCTAGGACTCTTAGTTTTCACCACCCCAGAGGCGCTCCCAGCAGAATATGGGAACCATTCCCCTCTGTCTCTGTCTTTAGCCTCTCTCACCCAATGGTGCCTGATATCAGCCATGGTCTGTGTGCCCTCAGGCATATCTGAAGTAAGTTTCTAGTCCTTGTATTTCCCAACTGCCTGCCCCAAACTCAAAAATTAACTGTGCTTTACCCAATATGCCCCAAATCAGCATATAACTAAAATGCAAATGAGGCCTGGCCCATTCAGTCAGTTCCTTTTGTTGTCCAGCAGATGCTGGCAAAGAGTTTATAAGCATGGAGTTTATAAGCATTTCTCAAGCAGCTCTGGGCCAATGTTCTACCAACGCATCAACAGGTGGCAACAGAGAGCTCTTTACTCTCTGAACCACAGGGCTTACATAAATGAGAACTGTTATGATGTTTTCCTTAAATTCTTTGCATAGGATGTCTGTCTGCTGTGCTATACCAAAACAAGTTTGACCTGATCTCCTAAAGAGATCTGTGGGAGTCTTTAAAACTGTGGGGTGTTGATGCACCTGCCTCCTGTTGATAAGGTTTGGGGTTTTCAGAAAAAAATAGAATGAAAAATTAGAAAACTAATCAAGGAACACGAGTCAAGGATACCTTGGAAAGTAACTTTTCTTAGTATGAGGTCAAATGAACTCCCTGCATCTTGCAAACTGCTCTCAACACTGACAATTAAAATTGTATTTGTGTGCAACCACTTCCTGAGAAGAATTCTTCAGTAAAAAATAAAATAAAAACCAGTCCTTGCTCTCAAAATCTGAGGAGGCCATATGGGAGAATCACGTAACTGGGGCGGGTGCGGAAGGTCATCTAGAAACACTTGCTAGTGGTTGGGACAGGAAGTGGGAGAGTCGGCGAATGAGAGGTGACTCTTGAGGCCAAAATGCTTTGGGATTGTAACTTAACAAGGTTTCAATGTGCTCTGAATTACACTCCATTACTAGACAGGCTGGTGTTAAGTCACAATGACTGTTTGGGGCCATTAATTCCATACTCTACCCTTCAAAGGGTTTGTTCTGTTTTTTAGAAGACTGAAAAAAATACTGCCTCATACCCAGAATCCTCCTTACCTCTTGACTGACTTGTAACCATCTTCCCCCATCACCTCTTCCTCTTCCCGACAAACAGCCCCATAAAGCCACCAACAGCTGTAACTTTGCTATGAAGACCCACCTCAATGCCCTGCCCGCCAATCTCTCTTCTCCCTAGCCTTGCTCTTTATCTCTGCCATCATCATCACCATCATCCAGTCCATTCCTAATTAAACTTTCCCAGTATCATTCCAAACTGCTGCTATCACCCGCTAGCTTTTGAAAAACCCTTACTTGCCCCCTTCACTCGCTTTCTAATGTTCTCATGTTCACCCTTTCCTGTTTCCCCTTTCTGCCTGTCTCTTACAGCACAAGATCCTTGACGTCTTTTGGCTTGGTTTTGGGCCCTTTCACAATGCTGATTTTGCTCCTTTGAGTACTTAATGACAGATCTGTTAGTTTATTCCATGTCGCTGATCCCCCTAACACTACATTTTTTTAATCCTTAATTTTGCACCCAAGGTCAGGGATAGTGCTGTCATCCTTGACCCCAACCCTTCCACTTTCCTCTCCTAGCTCCCTTGTCTGCTTGGCCTTGACCCTCTAGAAACTTCATAAACTTCTTGTCCATCCAAAGTGTGACAGGTTGCCCCACTTTAAGGCGCCACCTGATGTTCTGCCAGCCTGGGTCCCCTTTACCCTATCTTGCTGAGTTCTAGCACACACAGAGGCCTGGCCACACCCAGCTGCGGAAAGACACAGACACTGAGATCAACTCTGGGAAGACTCAGCTTAAGGGACTTGCCCCAGCACTCAGGTGGCACCTTAAAGGGGAGCAACCCGTCACATAAAGATTCAAAATTATTCTGGTTTTTACAACTCAGTGGACTTGCTCCAGGCTACCTCTCCGATCAGCGACCCATGCCTACCATTAATACACTTACTGACTTAGACCTTCCTGTGCTGGTATCTTAGGGGTGTTGTTGCTAGATATACTACTACTTTTGGACAATAATATTATGGCCTTGCTGCTGATGCTTTGTCCATCTGTGCCTGGCCGTGAGTTTGCAATCTTTTCTATTGGACGCAGACCTTACCACCATCACCCATGCCTTTGTCATATCAAGGTTGGGCTCCTGCAATACACCGTAAATAAAGCTACAGCGTCCATCTATTCAGAAGCTGGTTCAAGAAAGTAGCTGCCCCTTAATAAGGTAGGGTACACAGTGCAGTGTAATTACTCTGAGATTTGTCATGGAAGCTCCTTGGTTTCCGGGGGGAGTTTAAATCATTGGTTTGGGCTGTGAAGCCTTAAATGGTCTGCAGCCTGCCTACTTGAGGGGACGCCTCTTTCCCTGTGTGACAGTGGCACAAATTCTGATCGGTCAAGGGGCTCAAGCTGGAGCTTCTTGATAAGAAAGAGAAGGGGCTGCCAGCACGGTGTCCTCTGGCAGAGCGCTGCAGCTCTAGAGGTTGCTTTCCTCTTTGGTCCAAAATAGCTTAGATCGTTGCCTTTCAGGACACTCTGCAAGGATCACCTATTTGCTAGGGCTTGGGGGACAACTGAGGTTTTCATGTGGGGATCCTGAGGGCGGTGTTGTTTAGTTACTGGCTGGGAAGTTTAATTTTAACTTTGTGGTATGCTGTGGGGGGGTTATTTTGGATTGTTTATTTACTAATTGCAGGGTGGGACAGACATTTTTTTTTTTGTCCTCCAGTTGACATTAGGAAGGATCAGGGCCTGCAGCAGAGCCAGTTGCTGGACAACCTAGTGAGGACATCTGGCCTATAGCAGTCTGCCTGATTGATTGGCGACACCGCCTGATTGGTTGGAAAAGTCAGCAGACAGACTCTTACGCCCAGCAGCAGTTCAGTGGTCACTCCAAAGCATTCGTCCACAGCTGGAATAGCTCCTGTGCTTGCTTACACCCAGCCTTGCTTCAGGTAACCTGGTTCTGACCCTCAGCTCCAATTCTTGACCATTGGCTCTGGTGCCTGGCCTCTGACTCTGGGTCTGACCCTGGGCTCAGATTCCTGACTACCATCTCCTGCTCTAACTAATAGACCTCACTCTTTCTCTCACCACTGGCCATGACAGCTGACCTCCCAGGCACTGGCAGACATAAATAATGCCCCTTTTTTGAGTCTGTCACCGCATTAGTTTATGAAGACAGGTTTACAAAGGCGAAAGGTCACTACATCTACCTCTAAATATTTTTCAGCAACAGTGGATAAGGCATCGATTGAGCAGCCACAAAACCTTTCTTATACAATCAATATCAAATGCGGTACCACCTAGAATAGAGACAGAGTGTGTATTACAAGGAGTATGGACCGCAGATCTCAGAGACGTACACACTTTTGCTTTTCGTGAACACGTGCCAGCTGCTTTTCAGAAAAAGCATTCTGGGCCCACAGCCAAAATGTGTCAAATCAAGAAACAAAACTGAAAAGGGGACCCCAATCTTGAGAGTGCCTGTGGCAATGCCAGCCATAGAGAATGCAGAAACCCAGCAGAGAGGAATTTATACAAGGGTTGATTTAAAAAATGTATGTTTGTAGAAACCCCCCGGATTGAGTAATGTGTAAAGTCTCGAGAGGTAGGAAAGGAGGAACCAACCATACAGCTGGGTGCTTTCTTCCTCCTTTTAATTTTCACTGCATGACGAAGTATAGAGCTGGGAATTCTTCACCTGGAACAATGCTTTTGGCTGAGTTATTTATGGACTGAGAGAAACAAAAGCATAGGCTCTGTTCTGGGTCATGTGAGAGGGCCTGGCACGGCTGCTATTTATTGCCTTATGTGGCACCACCTGCTGTTAAGAATGCAGTACTGCAAGGGAGGCAGTCCTGCAGCTTCCAATTGAAATTGCCGGGAGAAGTGGAGATGGCTTGCTGGCTCTACCCCTTACTGGTTAAAACCAATGGACTCTAAAACTCATCCCTAGGTTCACTAACTTGCCTTAACTTGGCAGTTTAGCCTAGCATCTGGTGGGCATAGCAGTCTGGTGTAGCCTCCATGTTTGCTCTAGTCCTAGAAAGGATCTCCGGCTTAGAAAAACCCAACCAGAGAATAATTGTCAATATCAAGCACTTGTTTCCTCTGTTTCCTTCTGGCATGAGAGAATGGCACTGGGAAGTGATACATAAGGCTATGATTTAATCATGGATATTTTTAGTAAAAGTCATGCACAGGTCACGGGCAAGAAACAAAAAATCACAGCCCGTGACCTGTCCATGTCCTGTACCATAAATACCCCTGATTGAATCTTAAGGTGGAGGCACCAGCAGCTGGGAGGGGGAGCCCCAGGGCCCCCTGGCACTATCTGTTGGTGGGGGAAAACCTGGGGGGGCCAGCAGCTGCTCCAGCCACCACCGCGGGGGGTGGGAGCCCAAGGGCCAAGCGCTGCTCAGGAGTTCCCTGCGGCTGCCTGAGCAGTGGCCAGTGCTGCTGGCCCTGGGGCTGCTCCAGCCGCGGCTGGTGCAACTGGCTGTGGGGCTGCCTGAGCAGCTGGCTCCTGGGGCCAGCTGCTTGGGCGGCCCTGGGGTCAGCCACACTGGCCACTGCAGAAGTCATGGAGGTCGCAAGAAGTCACGGAATCCGTGACTTCTGTGACCTTCATGACAAACACGGAGCCCTAGTGATACGCAATATAGTGTTAACAATTCCCTTGAACAGCACCATTTACTGAATGAACGAAAAAAGATTGTACAAAGGAAGTGGTGCTTTAAGAAGTAGAGCAAGGCTATTGCTTCTCAAGAATGGCTCCTTGTGTGTCAGGAAGGTGTGGTTTTGGTTTGTTATTTAATCCAGATATTGGGGTTGAGCAGTGTACTGTCAAAGACTGGTGGGTATGGATATTTCCCCATTGGTACCTGAAGGTGTAGCTTGAACTGATTGTAGAAGTAGTGTCTTGTTTTGTTTTTTAAAGTATAGGTTGGGTGTTGAACACTTGTACCTCTCTGGTAAAGACTGTTGGGGTGTTTCATATGTAACTCACTGTTCAGCATATGTTACCTGTCCCACTTCATATTTGATCCATGGAGGTTTAGTGTTACAGCTTCCAGCAACAGGACTTGACTCTCTAGCTAAAGATGCAGTGGCTTGTGCTTTCAGCTCTGGAGATCCTTGGTAGAGCAGGTCAGGAATTTTACAGTGAAATGTGTTTTGTCTAAACATGTCAATTCATAAAAAACAGATCTGTTGGCTGGAAAGGGTCGGTTTTTATGAATCTCCCAATTTGAAAAAAGTTTCTAAATGTCCCATTTTGATTTTTTCTAAATGAGTTTTCATTTCTTTATTCAAAAATGGAAATTTTAGTTAACTTATACTTAAAGCTTAATTTTCTTTAAAAAGTTTGAAAGCAAAATCAAATGTTTGACCTGATTTTTTAATTTATTTATGAAATTTTTCAAGTTTCCCCCTCCTTCCTTCTCCCTCCACCTCACCCAGCTTCAGGATGGAGAAAAACTTCTAAGGCTGTGCCTACACTAGAGGGCTTAGAGAGGCACAGCTGTACCACTGCAGCTGCGGCGCTGTAAGGTCTCCCGTGTAGCCGCTCTATGCCGGCGGGATCGAGCGCTCCTGCTGCCATAGTTAAACTTGGTGGTAGCTGTGTCAGTGTGAGAGCATCTCCCGCCGACACAGCACTGTCCACACCGACGCTCATGTCCGTGAAATTTACGTCGCTCAGGGGGAGTGGGGGGATGTTTTCACATCCCTGACTGACAAAAGAGCTAGTGCAGACAAAGCCTCAGTCTCAAACTCACAGGACAGGAAAATGTTTCCTGCCAAGCCCTCACCTCTCATTCAATCCCTAAGCGAGAGGGTGGTTGTTGCAAAAATAGCTAAACAGTGACTTACACATGCCTGCTGCAGCACGGAGAGTCCTCTCCCTGCGTTATCTCTCAGCTTCCATGGATCTCCCGGTGCTGGGAACTCAGGGCACGTCTATGTAGCCTGCAGCAGCCAACCTCCCAGCCCAGGTCAACAGACTTGGGCTAGCACGGCTCGGGCTAGCGATCTAAAAAGAGCTGACATTGAGGCTCAGACTGGAACTTGCAACCTAAGCTTCAGAGGCTGAGCTCTAGCCCAAGCTGCAACTTCAAAATGCATTGATACATGGGTTTTTTTTTTTTTTTAATGGCTAAGGAGAGCCCTGCTAGCCTGTTGACCTGGACTGGGAGGCTTGCTGCTGCAGGCATACCTAAGAGGCTCTTGGCTGTCCTAGATACCCTTGAAGGGGAGCAGGGCTGAAAGCCGGCACAGTATGGGTAGAGCTGAACGCTGCTGCTTGAACAGACACAAAGGTCCAAACGCAGCCTGAGCATGTGGCTGAGGAGAGAACCAGCCAAGCAGTCCATACCAGGCTGGGTTGAAATAGCTTTGGTCCTAGAAGTCTTAGATGCACTCATGGGAATAGATAGTAGATAGTTAGAGCAGCTGGGGGCAAAGGGAGATGTGCAGGGGAAGGTGGCTTGGGGGGAAATGTCTTAATTTGGTGTCAGCCAAAAGCTAGAAGGGTGAATGCAGGGTAAAAAAAAGCCTAACCTGTCAACAGGAATTGACTGACTGTGGCTAAAGAGCATCTGCACAAGATGCTGGACTCATGAGCAGCTGCACATATTTGTTCCAGCCAGTCCAGCTGAGAGGTGCAGCCTTTGGAGCAGGAAGGGCTGAGCAGCACTTTGAGTGCAAGGACAGATGCCTGATGACCTGGTGGAGGCTGCAGTTTGCATTGCACACAGGCCTTGGCCACACCACTACCACCTTTACCTGGAATTAAGGGGATGAGGCTGGAGGAGCAGCTGGGGCTGCTTTTTCACAGGCTGTGTTGAAATTCTCCTACTTGGTGACTGACCAAACATCTCTGAGCTGTGGCCAGGAATAGAGGTGACTCCCACTGCCATGCTGTTCAGCTGAGAGGCACCTGGCATATAGGACATCAGATTTGCTGCTCAGAGGTAGCCAGAAGCTAGAGGTCTTCCTGTGTGAAGCATGGAAGTGAGTAATGATATGAAGGGGTTTTACTCACTGCAGGCTCCCCTTGCAGCTTCCCTTCCCTCAACCTAGCTACTGCCTCTGGGGGAGGTGGATTTACTCCCCTCCTGTTGCACTAGTAAGCATCTACACTGTAGCATTTTAAGTGTAGACATAGCCAAAGAGTGTAGGGCTGTTCACCTCCACTGGCTGCCTGCTACTGAGCTGTTCTATTCCCCTTTGAAGCTCCTTCACCAGCCCATGCATGTGTTGCCTGGGCTCAAAGAAGCTCTTTAACCACTTCCCTTCTGGTGCAGGGTTTGTACACTCCCCTCCACCCCCCCCACCCCCCGTCCACCAGGACTGCAGGAAATACATAGAAAGCCAATGGGCAAAGTGGACATCACAAGATTCCACTGGAACCAGAGCACTTGTGGTTTGAATGAGACCAGCAGAGATAATGGGACCATTCCTCAAAATCCGGACAATCCTGGTACAGTCTGACAGCTGATGACCTGCCAAGCAGAAATGGGCATGGGCTGATAAGGAGAGAGTCCTTTTTAAAAACCAGTAAATGTAAGAAGGGGGGGAAAGTAAATGATTAAGTCCAACAGGTTTGAAAGTTTCCTCCTGCATGAAAGTTGCTCTTTAATATGAAATGCTCCTAAATAAGCTGTACTGCTAGAGGGAAGGGATAACTAAACAGAGGAGAGAAATGCTTGGCTGACAATGACAGAGAGAGGGAGAATAGAAAGGTAACATGCAATCCATCAAGAGGGCAAGTTTCATTATTCACTGCTCCGTCATTTTGCTCTGAAGTTTAAATGTCGTGCAGGATGCCATTTGGGATTTATCATTTTTAAAAAGTTTTTTCCTTATTGAGAAAGGGAGCAAAATATTTTCACTATTACTCAGTAACAAAGCGGGCCTCTCGGCAGCTAGAACATCCAATCTTATCATGAAGAAAGCTGGGACCTTGCTCTCCAGTTTAGATGATCAAATACGTGACTTATGTTTGTTTTTCATAACTGGCCATTCAGTAGCATTGGTGGCCGGTCCTTGAAACTTACTATATATGTATCTTGATCATCCGCTCATCCCTTTAAAAAAATTCATGGTGACTTAAATCAGGTCCAAGCATAGAAGCAAAATGTTTCATTTGCTGCAACACCCGTGCTTCATACCTCTTCCTCCCAGGGCTGCCTAATACCATCGGGTGAAAGTCTGGGATGCTTCCTATTTTGTTGGAAACAGCTCAGAATGATAAAATTATAGTGACTCCAGGTAAGACTAATGTTTAGCACTGTACAAATATTACCTTCCAAAATGGGAGATTGGTATTAAATATTATGCCCATTTTCCAGAAGGGGATGCTGAAGCAGAGAGATGAAGTGACATACTCAAGACCACAGTGGGAATCACTATTTGGAATTCAAGGCTTCCAGGCCACCTCTTCCTTGAGACCACACTGCTTCTCTGTTACTTCAAGCAACGTGCTAGTGACTTACTCCAGATGGGGCCAGGCTGGTGTCACATTGTGCAATCCACAACAGGGTGGGCTGCGTGTCACCACCTGCCCTGTAACCCTAGGTGCCTTCAGTGTTCTGCTGATGTGGCTCACAGCCTGGAGCTAGCAGACAAGAATGCACGCAGTATCTGTGTAGTAAGCAGCTCTGGCTCAACACTCTGGTTCCAGCAGCCGGCTTGTTACACCCCAGCCACACTCTGGTATCCACCAGCCTTGCTTACTACTGGCGATGTGACCCCAACACTCTCCCTGTCCCGAATTGCCCCCAAACCATGATCTCTGCAATGTCCAGCCCTTTCCTGGGTCATTCAGAGGAATAATAAGGTTCCTTTGCTCCTTTAAAGAGTCAGCACCCAGCAGCTTGCCACATTAACTGGAGATAACAATTACTTCAATTCAAACAGCACTGAGTTGGTTTAGATTAAAATATAACAAGTTTATTAACAACAGGAACTAGGCTAAGTGATGCCAAGTAAAAGAAACAAAGATAGAGATGGCTGCAAGCAAATAAAAGTCAAGAACACATCCAAAATTTTATCTTGTTGAAGATGGTTTCCCTCACCAATTGCTCTTTGCCTGGCCTGGTTGACTTTCTCTCTCTCTTTCTCAGGACCTTCTGCAAAAGTACGGAATCCTGGTTCCCCTTGTCTTCCTAGGTGAAAGATAACGTGTGGCTCTTAACCCCTCTCTTCTATAGTCCAGTGGACCTTTAAAATGGATTCTTCTGAAGTTCATTCAAGCCCTGAGAAGAAGACATGGAGTGGGGTGGGCAAAGGAATCTCATGCTGGTTTCTTCACTCGCTGTTGTTTGCTAAAATGCAAATTGATCTGTTTCTGCTTCAAGCGAATGGCCATGTGACATGTGATTGCTAATCAACTCTGATACCTGGCTGGGGGAGGGTGGGGATATTGGCTTGTCCTTTGTCTGGGAGGACCCTGTTTATCCACACACACACACACACCCCCAGCTTGTCTGGTAAACACAGTTTAGTCTGACGTTTCCTTCATATTTGTATAGTCCCTTGGTTGTTTATCATATGCACACCATGCAAGAATATTCATGATCAGTGTGTTAGTTTTCCAATGATACCTTACATTACACATAGCAGATGCAGAATATAACATTAATGAGTTAGGGTTCACTGAACTGGTCGGGCCTGCTGAAACCCACTACCTGACACCAGTGAGTCTCTTGCATGGGGATGCTGTTAGGGTCATAGTTGCCCAATACAGTTTTTAATGTAACATTGCAGTTGTGTATTGCATTAGATTCTGGAAAATACTTGGGCTGTAGATTCAGGGAAATTTATCTCTCCTTGTCCCCACCCTACAGAGCCACTTATCCTAAAGCTCTTCTATTTCAGAAGGCGTTTAGCCAGAGCTTTTAAAAACCCTGAGATGATTTGAAGAAAATGTTAAATATCCATACTAGGCGGACATAGTTACTCTCTCTGAGCTGAACCCATCTCAGAGACTATTATTATTGTGTTCCACAAGTGCTTATATACCTCAAATGAGATCAGGGTCCCATTGTGCTTCACGCTGTACATACATTGTACAGTCTTTGCCCTAAAGAGTTACAGTATAAACAGACCAAGGGTGGGCACCATTATCTCCATTTTACAGATGATGTTGTGAGGCACTGTGCTGGGAAGGAGTCAAGGGGAGGGGAAGGGGCTAAGGAGCTGCTTGGGCCCAGGCAGCTTTGCCTTGCCACACCTGCCAGGCGCATGCAGGCTGGAGGAGGAGCCGAAAAGGGGAGCAGAGTAGCTCACTTGCAGGCTGCCAGTGGAGTCTTGGGCCCCTGACTGTTCATGGTCTACTCAAAATACTGAGGGAAAAGGACTCAAGACTTTTGCAAGGTGTGAGACAGTTTATTTAATTTACTTAGTTTACATGCCTTTGCTTCTCCCTCTTGTGCGGGGAGGCTGGTAGGCAGTAGGCAGTGATCCAGGGAGCACTCTAGGGTGCACGGCTCAGCCACCTATGGTCTGGGCTCTGGTTTGGAACCCAGTGCAGACGGGTCCGGGTTCCCCTACCTGTGCTTCATGGGGCTGGAGGGAAAGAGTTTATCCCTGATACCAGAGACTCAGGACTAGGAAGGTCCCGTATCTCAGAGGCTTGGCTGGGTAAAGCCTGAAGCCCATTGCTGGGCAGCAGAACTAGCCTTTGTTGGACTCTTGACCTACCCCGGAAGGAATGGACAAAACTTGTGGCCCAGCTGGAGTGCCGAGTTACAAAAGGGGACAGACTACAACAGGGCCGGGGAGGCAATCAACAGGGGCTGTCAAGACAGAAGAGTGCTGTCATGCCTTTGCCTATTCACTATGTGGCACTTGTGGGGAGCAGACCCCTTCACAGGCACACAAAGATTAAGTGACATGCTGAAGGCCACATGGAAAGCCTGTGGCAGAGCCGGGATGTGACCTTTGATCTCAAGTCCCAGCCCAATGTTTTACCAAGAAGACTATCCTTCTGCTTGCTAGTTTAATGTATGGGTGTTTAATATAAATGTTTTGCCGTTGCAGAGTGTCGGTGATTTAGTAAGCTATGCAAACAAATGATCAATGTGCTTTTACTTTATCCGTGTTAATACCAAGCCCTGTACTCTATAGCGCTGGAGTGGTGGATATATGCAGCACTGCTGAAGCCAATTAATCAGTAGCAATACTCAGGAACGAGGGAAGAAATTAAAGCTGGACACTTTGCTGGATTGATTCCCTTATGTGCTAAACTTGAACAAATATGTTCCAGTCAGTAGAAGCCTGGGAAGCCAGTACTCAACCGTACAAGACCAACTGCTCTAAGGCAGATAAAAAGAAAAATAGCAAAATGCCAGACACAGGCTACAGTGGCTGGAGATCATCTGTGGAGGATGGAAATATTCTTTAAATGATGAAGGAGACAATAACTCACAAGAGGCAGATTCTCCAGTGAATCATGGGATGCTGCCTCCAATAAGTCAGCAGAAATATGGGTCTGGAATTTAAAGGCACTCATCCATCAGTGATACTGTTTATACAGATTTATCTGTATAATTTTTTCTACTGTTTTTATATATTTATAGGTCTGATGTTTTAGTTTACCTGTGGGTGGCACTCTAATTTTAGAAGCAGTGGTGACTATGAAACAGAGCAATTAACCCTGTGACACCAGGACTTTTTTTCCTCCTGGCATGCATCCTAGGGTCAGAAAACATTAAACTTTTTCAAGCTTGAGAGCCACTGGGGCTGCTAAAAACATAAGATATGTGAAATCAGAGGGCTCTGAGTGACCTTGTTTTAAAAGCGATGTGTTTTGGGAGATTTAGGCTGGAGCTCTAAAAGAACCCCTGTCCAAATTACAGCTTTTAATACCAGAGAGATGAGGTGGGTGAGGTAATATATTTTATTGGACTAACTTCTGTTCTTGAGAGAGACAAAGATGTTACCTCACCCACCTCGTCTCTCTCTAATATCCTGGGACCAACACAGCAACAAAACCACTGCAACTTCTAATACTGTCAAGGGAAATTGTTGTATGGGCCCCAGTGCAGCCAGGTACTTAAAACATTCATTTAACTTTAAGCATTTGTGCAGTGTCATGAATTCCAGTGGGGCTGCTTGTGCTTAAAGTTACAATGGTTTCCTAGAACATATTTGTGATCAGGATCCCAGTGAGGGCCAGCTGAAGTCACTCAATTAAGGTGAACTGCAAAGAATGGGGTAGACAATCCCCAAAGCTGGTGGATATTTTCAATATTTAGATTTACTAAGTCAGCATAAAACAGCTTCATTACCCCACTGGTTGCCCAGAAGCCAACAACACAGTTCCCTTAAAGTGATCCAGCCTCAGGCCTCCATCCAGGTACCCAAGTCAAATATGATGAAGATTTCTGAAAATCTTATTTCACCACATAAAATAAATGGTTCTACCAGTCCTAAAGGATCAGACACATTATCTCCCAGGTTAATGAATGTTTCAGATCTTACCCAAATACACGCATACTGCCAATTCTTATTAACTACACTAAAATTTACTAAAAAACAAAAGAGAGAGAGAGAGTATGGTTAAAAGATCAGCATATATACAGACATGAGTTCAATTCTTGAGGTTCAGATTCATAGCAGAGATGGTGAGCTTTGTAGTTGCAAAGAGTTCCTTTAGAATTTAGTCCATAGGTTATAGTCCAGTGTCCAATATCACATTCAAGGAGTACCAGCATAACTGGGATCTCAATCTGGCAACTCAAACTTCCCCTGATGAAGCTTAAGCTGATCTGAGATAAGAAGGATTGGGACCCAAATATCTTTTATACATTTCAGGCCTTCCTGTACAAGTTGGGGGTCCCACCTTTCTTAAGCATCATCATTAATTATTTACACAGATTAACATAAGGCAATTTATCCATTAGGCAGTCTATCACCGGTACTTAGCTACATGAATTAACATAAGGCAACTGCCTGTTTTTCCACCGTTCACAGATGATTTGCTATACATTTCAAAGAGAGATTAATACAGCGATATCCCCAGTTTACAATTCATTTAAATGCTAGGATGTTCTTTTGATCTCTGAATTATCAGAATATAGCATAGCCAGGGACTGTTAATTACATTGTTGACCACTACCCCTATATATGTAAATACACAAAAACATAAACATTATCTCCCCACATGTCTGTACGGGTTGAATTTGACTCATTTATTTTGCAGGATGTTTAACCCTTTCTGGCCATGCATCACAATATTATGAACCAACTTAGCATGTACAGGTTCCTACAGATGGTGGGTGACCCTCACCAGCATTGGAAGTTTGCCTGGGTTTAGATAAGCATCAACAAGTCAAATGCTTATTTGGCTGTCCTAAACTGCTCTGAGCATCCTATTATTTTTGGTACTTGTCTCCCCCTGACTCATTTGCTCATCTCATCTACTCGTTCTATCTTAACTCAAGGAATATGAACATCATTTTCTACGTATTTGTATAGGAGCTAGCACAATGGGACCCTGGCCTAGTTGGTTTTTGGGTACTACAACATTCCGAGTGTTAAATAATTGCGTATTTTTATGTTTAAAGAATATTAAAGTTGCAAGTCAAGAACTCAAAGGTTAGGAAATGCCAGAATTAAGGTTGCCTGCGTGTGATGGGGCTTGACCCCATCACCTGCAAGGCAATGGAAAGGACCCAGGGAGTCATGGTCTGCACATGTAGGGAGTAACTAATTGCCTCCTAGATAGAGGAGGTGGAGCTAAGCCCTATAATCAGAGTATAAGGAGCTCACTGGGGAAGACCGCAAAGAAGACTGGTTCCTCTGATGGAGAGAAGCCCTGGCTTAGGGCTTAACAGGTAGGAAACTAGAGTGAAGCCTGAGAGGGGTGGAAGGGCTATTAATTTGAAGACTTGTTTGTATCTTTATTTGAAATTGTTTATGCTACCCTGGAAAGGGCCGAGACTTTTATAGATGTTGCCTGAAAATGGCCTAGGAACTGGCCAGTAGAGGGGGTGTAAAGGTTAAGTCCCGGGCAGTGCCGCATCCAGGCACAAGGGGTGCCCTAGAAGCGAGGATGCACACTGACACATGGTACCCAAAGTGGGATTTGGAGACCCCGCTCTGAGGAAGGTGGGAGATCCCAACTGCCTTAAAGATGAGGGGTAGACTGATTCTCTTTTAGGGAGGGGGAAGATGGATGATGTATTCCTTATGCTGTGGCAGCCCAACAGGAACAGACACATGCTCTTTTGTTGCACCTACTACGAGGGCAGCAACAAGCTCAGACAACAATGCTTCCTGCAATGCCTAGAAAATGGAGACCAGGGACCCAGGTAGTCTGTCTAATGGAGAGAAAGCCTGGGCTAGGGCTTAACAAACAGGATATGACAGAGGAACTAAGGTGAAGCCTGAGAGGGACGGAAGGGCTGTTAATTTGGACTTGTTCATGCTACCCTGGAAGGGATTTGGAATTTTATAGACACAGACTGAGAAAGGTCATTGCAGGCCAAGGAACTGGCCGCTCGTGGGGGTGCAAAGGTGAAGTCCCCCGCAATGCTGCATCCAGGAGAGGTGAGGGAGAACCCTAGAGGTGAGGACACATGCTTCCAATGAACAACATCAATATGGCCCCCTTGTGAGTATGTATTATGATAGTCTTTAATCACATGACCACATACTGTATTTTCCACTGGAATGAGGCAGGGGTCCTGTAGAAATAATAGTATGTGACCACGTAATTAAAGACTGTATCATACTGCATATCGTACCGGGGCTGAATTAAAGTTGCACAAGCTACCTGAATTCTGGCATTCCCTAACTTTTGAGTGCTTGACTTTGCAACCTTAACGTAGTGGGGGTTTTTAAATGTAGTGGTTTTTTTTAAAATTTAATATGTAATTTGTAAAGTTCTTTGAATGTCCTTTGGGATGAAAGGTGCCCTACAAATTATTAATAGTAGTTTAGTGAATATGCATAAGTGTGAGTTCCCTTGTGCAGCATCAATGAGTTGTAGCTAGGGCATGACATCCCATAAGGGCTATCGTAAATAGCAGTTCTTTGGAAACATGTAAATATATATATTTCCAAACAAAAAAAATTACTGAAAAAGAACTAATATGAAATGGTGTTTCAGCAGAGCACAGCTAACACCCTCTGGCCCTTCCCAATTATACCTCCCACTCAACCGTAACTTTGCCTGCAAACTATGCAAATATACAGGCAAAGGTCAAATCTGTATAAATGGACTAGTCTGGGAAGCCATATTCTTCACAGGTGTGTTTGTCCGTTTGAATTCAAAGCTAGCACGCTGGTTTGTCGGGGTGTATGTAATGATGTTCATGAGGTAGTATAAAATAGACAGAGAGACTAAATCTATTACCTGTGTTTTATTCTATATTGAATAGTTACTGGTGATGTAAGCTGACAGGCAAATACTCTGCAGAAGAGGAAAAAAGATTTCTTAATGTTAAATCAATGATTCATTCACTCTTTTCATGATTAATTGCAAAGTATTTGGACCTGTAATGACTCCTATGGCTGCAACATAGTTTAATCAAAGTGGTGGTGGGGGGAAAATCCAGTCCACAGGGAGATACTGACACTTCTTTCCATGTCTGTAAAACAAAGACTGTTTTGCTTCCAAGTCTTTGGGAAAGCTACCAGAATCACTGGGAGCACTGGATACTTCAGTACAGAAAAATGGATGCTATTTCTCCTTCAGGAACACATACGGAGGCAGATAAACCTACACAAGTAACAAATGACGACCACAGCAGACTGGCTCATAGCGATTAACTGGCTGTAAACAGCCTTGGTCCGCAGCCCACTGAAGTAGATGAGAATCTTCCCTTTGACTTCAATGCCCTTTGGATCAAGCGCTTAATGATTACCTATAGTTTGATTAGCTGTACCCCAGTAGGGTACCCCACTAGTTTGCAATCTCTAAGTTCAGGCATCCATCTAGCTAAAATAATACACAGCTGCTGGTGTCCCTGGCTGGGTTAGAACCTTGACCTCAAGCCCAAATAAGGAGCAGTACCCCAAGATGTACAGTCTAGTCTCTGCTTCCCCCTTGCTTCCAGTGGGAAGCAAACTGTGCCAGCTTTTTCCTTAGGCTGGGTTACTTCCTCCTCTGCAGTGACTTGGCTGTGGGGGCTGGTGCAGAAGAACAGCAGCCCACTGGTAACTGATCTCTTCATCACCCTGCAGAGTCCATCAATGTGCATAGCCCATGGAGGTGAGTCTTGCTTCCCTGCATCGGCATTCAGTCAGGCTCACAACAAGCTCCAGGTGTCTCTTTGGGTGGAGGGGTCTGGATAGGAAAGGACTTATAAAGAGAAAGTTATCAGTGTAAATGGAGAGGTTATTTGTACAGGTATTGGAGCCCACGGGTCCCAAGGGTAACTTTCTGTACTTACAATAAAAGTTTAATTTGTCTCGGTACTTGGGAATGCGTGAACCAAGACTTGAGCAGCGGAAAGACCAAAGAGCAGAGACTCTGCTCTCCTAGAGTCCTGCGGTGGTAGGGAGGTGTAGGAGGGGGAATCTTTAAAAAAGGGAAGAAGGAGGATCCTGGGAACTACAGGCCAGTCAGCCTCACCTCAGTCCCTGGAAAAATCATGGAGCAGGTCCTCAAAGAATCAATCTTGAAGTACTTGCATGAGAGGAAAGTGATCAGGAACAGCCAGCATGGATTCACCAAGGGAAGGTCATGCCTGACTAATCTAATCGCCTTTTATCATGAGATTACTGGTTCTGTGGATGAAGGGAAAGCAGTGGATGTATTGTTTCTTGACTTTAGCAAAGCTTTTGACACAGTCTCCCACAGTATTCTTGTCAGCAAGTTAAAGAAGTATGGGCTGGATGAATGCACTATAGGGTGGGTAGAAAGCTGGCTAGATTGTCGGGCTCAACGGGTAGTGATCAATGGCTCCATGTCTAGTTGGCAGCCGGTGTCAAGTGGAGTGCCCCAAGGGTCGGTCCTGGGGCCGGTTTTGTTCAATATCTTCATAAATGATCTGGAGGATGGTGTGGATTGCACTCTCAGCAAATTTGCGGACGATACTAAACTGGGAGTAGTGGTAGATACGCTGGAGGGGAGGGATAGGATACAGAAGGACCTAGACAAATTGGAGGATTGGGCCAAAAGAAATCTGATGAGGTTCAATAAGGATAAGTGCAGGGTCCTGCACTTAGGACGGAAGAATCCAATGCACCGCTACAGACTAGGGACCGAATGGCTAGGCAGCAGTTCTGCGGAAAAGGACCTAGGGGTGACACTCTCAGCAAATTTGCGGACGATACTAAACTGGGAGGAGTGGTAGATACGCTGGAGGGGAGGGATAGGATACAGAAGGACCTAGACAAATTGGAGGATTGGGCCAAAAGAAATCTGATGAGGTTCAATAAGGATAAGTGCAGGGTCCTGCACTTAGGACGGAAGAATCCAATGCACCGCTACAGACTAGGGACCGAATGGCTAGGCAGCAGTTCTGCGGAAAAGGACCTAGGGGTGACAGTGGATGAGAAGCTGGATATGAGTCAGCAGTGTGCCCTTGTTGCCAAGAAGGCCAATGGCATTTTGGGATGTATACGTAGGGGCATAGCGAGCAGATCGAGGGACGTGATCGTCCCCCTCTATTCAACATTGGTGAGGCCTCATCTGGAGTACTGTGTCCAGTTTTGGGCCCCACACTACAAGAAGGATGTGGATAAATTGGAGAGAGTCCAGCGAAGGGCAACAAAAATGATTAGGGGTCTAGAACACATGACTTATGAGGAGAGGCTGAGGGAGCTGGGATTGTTTAGCCTGCAGAAGAGAAGAATGAGGGGGGATTTGATAGCTGCTTTCAACTACCTGAAAGGGGGTTCCAAAGAGGATTGCTATAGACTGTTCTCAATGGTAGCAGATGACAGAACGAGGAGTAATGGCCTCAAGTTGCAGTGGGGGAGGTTTAGATTGGATATTAGGAAAAACTTTTTCACTAAGAGGGTGGTGAAACACTGGAATGCGTTGCCTAGGGAGGTGGTGGAATCTCCTTCCTTGGAAGTTTTTAAGGTCAGGCTTGACAAAGCCCTGGCTGGGATGATTTAACTGGGAATTGGTCCTGCTTCGAGCAGGGGGTTGGACTAGATGACCTTCAGGGGTCCCTTCCAACCCTGATATTCTATGATTCTATGATTCTATGATTCTATGAATGTTGACCCTATGAATAGGTGGGGTTAAGGAAGAAATATTTGCAGTGCAGCATCCTTTTTCCTGCATGAGGCCTCCTGAAATGTGCGAGAGTCTGATTTGTGCTGCTCAGGTCCTGAAGCTGTGCAACTCCCATCCTCGAACCCTTGCGTCCCTGTCCGGACCACCACCCACACACCTCTCTGCTGCATCCATCAATGGCAGCATGCCTGGTTCCTGGGCCTGAGCTGCCATTATCCGCACTCTATGACCCTTCTGATGGGGTAACAGACTGCAGAGGGACAGCTGAGGCTATGCCTAGCTGCGTTAGCCAAGCTGTCATTTTTATGTGGACTTCAGCTCATGAAGGAGGGGCAGGTGCTGGCTGCACAACAAGAAAAAGCAAAGAAAGGGGAAAGTATGGCCTGAATCCCTAAATGACACAAAGATCACTGTTTAACCTTTAAAATGCCCAATTATTTAAAGGAAATTCATTAATTTACACTTTCATCAGATGCATTCATCCGATGAAGTGAGCTGTAGCTCACGAAAGCTTATGCTCAAATAAATTGGTTAGTCTCTAAGGTGCCACAAGTACTCCTTTTCTTTTGTGAATACAGACTAACACGGCTGCTACTCTGAAATCTGTTAGGCCAATATGTCAATATCATTTTTGGTCCTCCCTTTCCAACATATTTTAGTGGCATTTTTGAATAACAGTCTTACTCTCTTCTGGGAGTCTTGTTTCCTCCATTTACACCTACACTCTGACCACACTTTAAAATATACAAAGTCAAAGATACAAATCCCCAAAATACAAAGTCATGGCCCCTTGTGCCAACCTCCCCACCCACCAGTCCTTTGCTGGGTCTCCCTGTATGGCAAGACCCATATCCATTCAGCCATAACCTACCTCAGCATAGCCCTTCCTCAGATGCCTATGAAAAGAGATGGACGTTGCATTGTGTCCATAAGGTCAACAAACTCGGCTCTGTGTTGGGATTGAGGAGAGAGCTGAGGACCTCTCATGGAAAACACCCTGGAGCCATCCCCATCTGTTTTAAACCTGGGGACCGATAGCTCAGATTCCTTTGTTGGCTGCTACTTTGGTGACCTCACAGGGAAAGGCAGCCATGTCCCAAACCATTCGGGGATTACTAAAGCAAGACCTACATTCCACCGAGGTACCAACAGGCAGCAAGTGCAACCCGGGCAGCACAATACTAAAGCACTGTTGAATAATCGGGTAGCCATGCTGTGCATTAACTGAAGTTGGCAGATGGACCCAAGAAATAACCCCTTCTAGAGCCTCATGTAGTCCTCTAATGAATCCAAAGGCAGAGGTAACTATAGCTGTCTCTGAAAGAAAAGGTTTTATCCCTTTTCACCAAGCACTGGATAGAAAAAAAGCTGTTTTAGCCACACCTACTAGCTGCTTCTATAAACGTCTTTGGGTCTCGTATGACTCCAAGTTGTACAGCTGAGTAACAAATGGCACACATGCTATGAAGGAGACAGATTGAAATGCTGCCATGTCTTCCAGGTGTTTTGCCCAGTTTACCAGCATCGTCTCCTCCCTCTTCACAATGGCTCTTCAAAGGGAATCTTCTGCTTTCCCTCTTAGCGCAGCTGGCTTTTCAATTAAAATTTAGCTCACAAAGCTGACTTGTGACTTAGTTTAAAGCTCCTTAGTGTTTGTCTACATGGGGCAGTCAGGGAAATTAATCCAAATTAACTAAATGTTAATTTAAAGTGAATTAGTAAATCAGATTTAAACCCCTATGTGTGGAGAGACTTAGGCCAAGTCTACACTACAAAGATTTGTTGGCATTGCTATGTTGGTAAGAGGTATGAAAAAGCCCCCTCCCCAACCCCCCAGGTGACATAGCTATGCCAGAAAAATCCAGTGTAGACACCGCTATCTTAGTGCATGGAAAATGGTGCTAATAGACCAATGGAACTCCTTTTTGTAGGCAAATACTGTGTTTACACTAGAGGACTGTAGTAATATAGCTATGGGGGCAGAGCATTTATAGTGTATACAAAGCCCCATTGAGATTTAAAATGGTCTTAATCTGGTTTATCTATCTCAATTCATTTCCAAAGTGGATTAAGCTAATTTGGCATAAGGCACCCTTATTCGGGAATAAGAGCATTTACACAGTGTGCTAATCACAACTATCTGTTCTGCTTTAAATTCACATCCTGCCTTAATCTGAACTAACTTCCCTTTGTAGACAAGCCCTAATTCAAGTTCTTAAACTGCAAAGTTGAGGAGAGGGGCAAATTGTGGCAGTTGAAAGAGAAAGAACCCCTTAAATCCCAACTAATTTATCAGCAGCAGTTTTTTCCTGTCGATTTTCAATGTTTATGCCTACCTGTATATTTTAGACACATAGAGGAAAAAATTACAAGTCTTGCAGAATAAAACAAGAAGAAATTCTAAACATCTTCTTACTCAGTCATCCAACCAGGACTGTCTATAAACAAGATTATCAACAGTCAGTCCCTTAAAACAAACATGCCTCCCCTTCCAATCAACTCCCTACTCAAAATCCTAGGGAAACAAGCCTTGCAGCATGGCGTGAAGCTTGTGATCTAATGTCTACTTTTAACTCCCTCTTCTGAAGAACTAAATTGGGATCCAAAGGCTCTGATGGTGCAATGTGTAGAACTGGACAAATGATGGATTTTTCAATTCGGTGGCAATTCCAAAAAGCTTGTGTGGGGCAGGGGAGGGGGAGACTTTTTGAATTTTTTTTTGGCAAATCGAATAGGTCAAAAAACCAAAACTGTATTTTTCAATGAATAAACTAGTCTCCAAAAATTTGCCCAGCTTTCTTAATGAGTTCTGTGCATGTAGACACCCTTGCCTACATTTCATTGAAGTGCTTGGGCCTTTAGTACTTTCAACAGAGAATCAGAGTTGAGTGTGGTCTTTGGGCCACAAACTGGTGCTCAAAGGACAGCCGGGAGATAGATAGATATAATATATAACAAAATTAAGTCAATGTAAAAACATTTAAATTGATGTGAAACAATGTAGGAAAAATATTTTGTGTGGAGAATTTCAAAAATTTCAAGTTTCATTTTGAATCAGAAGTAAAACAAATTTTTAAATCTCAAAATCCTTCACAAAATGGAATTTCCATCCTCCACATAGCTCTAACAACTCTCTGGCTGGGATACGGTAACCAGATTTATGTTTATTGACGGTATTTAAAATGAAAACACTATGAATGTCTTCATTGTATAGACAATCCAGCAATGATACTCCTCTTTTTAGTTGGCAGGAAATATACTTGCATTTGACTACACGAGTGATCTAAAGGAATGTTAGTGAGAACAAATAAATTAAACAATGTTTATGTTAGTATTCAGTGATGTCCTGAGGATGACTTACTTTGAAAGTATTCCCATTAATTTTGGAGACGGTCTAGCAAAGATTAATTGAAATACTAAATCAGTGTTATGGATGTAGAGGAGAATGCAGTTCATTCTCTTGTCACTGTATTCACTAAAGCACTGCACTTTAAGGCCTTGATTTACAAATAATGGGAGAAATGAGTTGAAAGGCAGAATACAGTAGTGTGTCACAAAATTAAAAGATTTGTATAGAAAGAAGCATTTCTTATCTATTGCCGGATTTATGTTAAATAATAATAATAATAAAAAAGACAGAGTGGGATTTTCAAGAGCTCTCAGGATTGGCTTGACTCTGTTTTCACTACCATCTGTGGTAAACTTCCAGTGATTTCAGTGAGAGCAGAGTTAAGTCATGCTCAGCACTTCGGAAAAGTCCATCCTTTATTACTGTCTTTCCCTTCCCTTTTCATCCATTGCCTTGTAAAATGTCCTACAAAAGCCACATTAAATGATGCTTCACCTTGATGAGGTGAAGAATCAGTTCCTCATTCCAGACATGAAAAAAAGACTCTCAGTTTCATTGGATCACCAACTGCAGTACAAAAACTGCAAAACAATGGTTGCACGGTGGAGCTTTGGGCCATCATGATGTTTTGTCATCTTGGCTCATCACTGTAGTGATGTGATATTACAATGAAAATTCTGTAAACCAAAGATCTGGGACGACATGAGATGAGTCTTTTTGTAGTTCTCCGTGAGCCTGATCCAAAGCTCTTTGAAGATCACTGAAAAATTCCCATTGACTTGAAAAAGCTTTGGAGCCAGCCCTATCGCTTTAATTTCATATTCCCCCTGTCCCCTTTCACTTTTCTTGGACATTGAAAGGACTCCCCCCCCCCACGTTTCCCCTTTTCACTTGAAAAACAATAAAAAGTTGCACACTTAGCAGCTATGAATTAGTCATATTTCAGTGTAGACTGGTGGTTATGAATGCTACTGCCAGATAATGCTGAAGTGGCTGCCATGGAAATCATGGATTCAGCACCAAAGTCAAGAGCACGTAAATCAGGGTCAATGATGCTTGTGCTTTTATGCACAGGTGATAACTTTTCAATATGTTAAACTGGTCAAACAATATGCAAAAAGGAAACAGTTTCCTGTGTCACTATTTATTAATAACTATTTTAATGTTTATATAGAATGTTTGATTAGAAATATTCCTGGAGATAATAACCTTTTTCACTCACTTCCTGGAGTGAAGTTCTTGGTGCAACAACAAATGACCCAAGTCAAGCTCAGGGAAGAGTTCAGACCAGAAGAAAAGCTCTGTGGAACTCAAAGATTGTCTCCTTCAGCAACAGAAGTTGGTCCAATAAAATATATTACCTCAACCACCGTGTCTCTATAATATCCTAGGACTAACACGGTTACAACAACACTGTAAACATACAATTATGCATATGTGAGAGTATATTACTAAGGCTGAGTCTGTCATGGAGGTTACAGAAGTCATGGATTTTCTGAGACCTCTGTGACTTTTGCGGTGGCTGGTGCTGCTGACCCCAGGGTTGTCTGAGCAGTTAGCCTGGGGTCAGCTGTTCCAGCCGCGTGGGCGGCTCAGGGCAAATGACCCCAGGGTCATCCCAGCAGCTGGCCCAAGGCTGTATGGCTGGCCTCAGGGGCCGTCAGAGCAGCAGCAGTTCCGGGGTGGCCCTGGAGCAGCAGCAGTTCCGGGGTAGCCCTGGAGCAGCGGGTGGCCAGGAGCAGTCAGCCCCTACTGCTGAAGCAGGGGCCAGCCATTGGAACCTAGGTCTCCTCATAGCAGTGGCACCCTGGGTCCCCCCAGAGCAGCGGCATTCTGGGGCCGCCCCAGAGCACCTAAGATTTAGTCGGGGTATTTATAGTAATAGTCATGGACAGGTCAAAGGCTGTGAATTTTTGTTTATTTCCTGTGACCTGTCCATGACTTTTACTAAAAATATCTGTGACTAAATCTTAGCCTTATATATTATTACATCTGGTATAAGCACAGACAAGTTGTCTGCTTGCCATATGCCAGTGCCAATGTGGTGTTGTGTCCACCTCTAGAGTATGTCATTTTTACATTTTTGCTCTGTACAACTGTGGGTTCTGCAAGTCTCACACACTGTAAACTTGACTTTGCAAATGACATGATAGCAGTTTGTTCTTCTGCAAATCATCTCCATTTGTATGCTAAAAGGTAACATTCAGATCTGTGCTTTCTTTGTAAATCAGAATTAAAAGCTTTGGAGTAATGCTGATGACCAATTTAATCTGCCAGTTATTCTTGAAGAGAACATGCTTCCAAGTTTCTTAATTGCTGATTGCAATAAATGACTACTTGAAAAGCAAGTGTTCCAACACCTGGTGATGTTTCTAAATACAGCAATTTTGGAGGAATATTTGTAAATTTAATCTTTGGTTATGTGACTCATAACAGCCATTTCCATTCCTAACTCTGGTGTGTTCTATCCAGCATCAATTTTAAATTAGGAGATGATACAAATTGTTGGCTGACAATTCATGGTTTAAAAAAAAAATCTATTTGATTAATTTCACCTATTTCTCTTTGAATTGCCCACCAACAAATTATGATTTTCTTTAATTTATTTTTTGAAGTTATTCACTAAAATTGCTGTTGGTTTGTTGCATGTTCGTATTCAAAATTTGAGCCGTGTTGATTGGATACAGAGGTCCTGAGATATATTTGTTTCCTGATCTGATAAGCATGACTTTTGGAATCAGGTTCCTGGTGTGACTATGTGCAATTACAAACTAGAAATTTGTTTTCTATTAATACTCTCTAATATTCACTGATAATGTGTTGCATTGTGGCATATTCCAGTAAATGCATTCACAAGGCTATTCCTAGAAAGTCAACACAGTTGTGATGCAAAGTTAATTTAAGCAAATTTGTTTTAGAACTTTGACTATTTGCAGATTTTTTTGTATACAGTATTTGCACAGCTCTAGTGCCAACCTGACATATGTATTCTGCATGTAAATAGTGTTGTAAACAAAGTTACTATACTTCTAAAACAAGAATTCTCCTTCTGTATATGCTGCTGTTTAGCATTTTCAACAGCCATGGTATATGTACTCCTCCCGCCCCCGCAAAAAAAGACATAGCTCTAACATGAGTTGCTGATTATATAGTTGTGACGTTATTGACATACGCTGGGACCATATAGATCATTGTTGCAACCAAGGTCCTGTGGTGGCATCAAATCTTATATAAAGGGGGTCAAATGGGGTGTCGAAGACAAGGTTATGGTTTGCTGGTTACGATTATGCTGTCTATATGTGTGAATCATTTTTGTAGTTAAAGTTATGAATATTGGCTCTATACTGTCTGTATTTCAAACTTGTGCTATGCTTCTGGGGAGCAGTCCAGACAAGTTGGTGTCAGCTCTTCCTAGCCTGCTTGATGGCCCATTAAGGACCATCAGCTATACAATTGACCCATTGAGAGAAGGCAGATATGCCTTGCGACTCAGCAAAGTATGCGGGGACTTGCCCATGTGACTGCAAACTCCATATTGCTGTATTTTTCCACAGTAAGAACAAAGAGGTATTCTTACACCAGGAAAAGACTATAAAAGGCTGATGCCTCATCTCCATCTTGTCTTTGATCCTGCTTCTTACCTCTGGAGGGACTTTGCTACACTGAAGCTCTGAGCCAAGTCCTTCTTCTAATCCTCTTTACCTTGCAAAAGTGAGAAAGGAGAAGCCAGCCCTGCAGTATGTTCCTTGCACTTGAATTCTCCTCCCTAGTCTTGTCTAGACTTGGTATATAGCTCAATATGGGGTCCAATGCAAACAGCTGCCACCATTAACCCATCCCTGGGGGTACTCTATTCCAGTGGTTTTCAAACTTTTTTTTCTGGTGACCCAGTTGAAGAAAATTGTTGATGCCCATGACCCAACGGAACTGGGGATGAGGGGTTTGGGTTATGGGAGGGATTCAGGGCTGGGGCAGAGCGCTGGGGTTCAGGTGTGAGGGCTGCAGGGTGGGGCCAGGACCGAGGGGTTCAGAGTGTGAGAGAGGGCTCTGCGCTGGGGTATGGGGTTGGGGTGCAGGAGGTGGGTCAGGGCTCTGGGTTGGGGGTGCAAGCTCTGTGGTGAGGCCAGGGATGAGAGGTTTGGGGTACAGGAGGGGGCTCTGGGTTTGAGGGGACTCAGGGCAGGGGTTGGGGTGTGGGATGGGTCAGGGCTCTGGGCTGGGGCCGGGGATGAGAGGTTTGGGGTGCAGGAAGGGGCTCCAGGTTTGGGGGGGGCCTCAGGGCTGGGGCAGGGGATTGGGGCACAGGGTTGGAGCACAGGCTTATCTTGGGCGGCTCCCGGTCAGCAGCATAGCAAGGATGCTGAGGCAGGCTTCCTGCCTGTCCTGGCCTCACAGACCACGCTGCCTTAGTTTGGCAGCACCACTGACGGGACTTTTAATGGCCCGGTTGGCAGTGTTGACCACAGCTGCCGTGACCCAGTGCCTGACATGCCGCAACCCACCCACACTTTGAAAAGCACTGCTCTGTTCTCTGGGGTGGCTGGCTCCAGTGCACAGGGCTTTTCTTTCTCTTCAGAGCAGTATCCACAATCCACTGCTCCCCCTTTTTGTTTGGTAGCCAATGGTCTATTTAGTGGACACAGTTTTGAAAAGACACTGGTTTGGTAGATACATTTTAATGTCATGGAATTGTCTGAGGGTTAGAAATGGAGATGACCAATGAGGTAATTTAGTCCATCCCCAGCTGGGTGATTTTATATCTTATTGTCTGTACTGTGGCCCACTCCTGCAAACTTATGCACTTTGTGCACTGAATAATTTCATTGACTTTCAGAGGCTTCCTAACAGTGTATAAAATTAAAGCTTTTCCCATTTGAGTGCTGGAGCATGCAACCTTACAGTTTTCTCATCATAAGAACAGTTCCTCAGTTGATATACATCAGTATATCTCCATCAAAGTCAGTGGAGCTGTCTATTTACACCAGTTAAGGATTTGGCCCATAGTGTTCAGGATGGAGTAAGTGACTGTAACAAGAGCAGACCATTGTTTTCTTGTAGGCTCCGGTAATGCTTGGGCTGTGGATTGATATTTACATAAGTGAAATCACCTCAAAAAGCTGTGAATATTTAGCTTATCAATGGGTTTGACTCCTCAGTGAAAGTATACCCATGATCCTTCAGTATCAGATGCAAAGAAGAATGAAGAGCTTTGCACATCATTTACATTTAAAAAGTTCCAACTACATTTTGAAATAAGCTGAGAGGCACTGCATGTAGGACATGATAAATGTACCCGCATAGTATGATCTATCAAAAAAGAAGACAAAACAATAAATCCAAAGAATAAATATTGAAAGAGGAGAAAGGAGAGAAGTTTCATTTGTATTTCATCATCTGATGTCATGGACACACAGACACAGGAAGATTTCTTTATTTATGTTTCCCACTGGGGATGATGCTGTAAAGAGCTGGAATAGGGGTTGCCCAATCCCAACACTGAATAGAAATGATCAAGGCATAATAGGCTTATATTTTTAAAGCAACACCGTAGCTGAAGTTGGATTTGATTCCTCATTTAGATGTTTTTATTCACAGATTTATAGGTAAGCTTTACAAATTCCCTCTGGGTTGAAAATATCCATATGTTACTTTAGCCTTGCAGCAAGTGTTCTCATGCCATTGTCATGGTGGTGATGCTATAAGTTTGAGATTATGGCACTTTGATTTGAAAACCCTACTTTCAGCCACTTAAAGACTTCTCAAGAGATTAACTTTCCCGGGCTTGTTCTCAAACCAGAAATCTAGACATTTAAATTGAAAAGAAAAACAAACAAAACTGCTAATCTAATTTCTGAAATATTAAGTCCTTGTTTTCACAACACCTACATTTGGGGCTTAAAATTGAGCCATCAATATTTGTTTAAAGTTAAATGCTAATATTTTACTTTTAGAGATCCTTGTTTTCATCAAACTGTGCCATGGTTTTGGGACCAATTCTTAGATTTATGCCAGAGATCTCTTTGAAATCACACTAATAAGGATTATTCAGATAAAAGTTGCTAGATTGTATTATCCCTCCAAAAATGGGTTTTTGTTTTTAAATTATGATTATTATAATTTGTATTGCAGCAGCATCTAAAATCTGCAGTCAGGTATCAGGGTCCCATTGTGCTAGGCATTGTAACCACAAGCAATGAAAAGATGGTCCCTGTCCTAAAGATGGCCTGAGGTGGCCCCATCTGGGTGCCCATTTTACCACCCTCTTGTCCCCCATTCCTCAGTGCAGCAGTGCCTGCTTGAGGTGCTTCCTGTAGTTGCTGAGCCAGCTTCAGTCTTTGGCAGCCTCTGCCTTTTCCCTGCCCTTTGTCTGTCTTGTCTCTTCTTTTTAGATTCCAAACTGGTTGTGGGAGGGACAGTCTCCAAGTTTGTACAGTGTCTAACACAGAGGGGCTGCAACTCGATTGGCTGCTATGCATTACCCTAATAAACAAGATAAATAATAAGAGCTTTCATTCAAAGCCCCCAATTCAGCAACAATTTATGCATGTGCTTCAATTACACACTGTAAGTAATCCCCATGGACTTCAGTGCAAGGATGTACAGCATGTAAAGTTAAGCCTGTGCGTAAGATTTTGCATGACTGGAGCCGAAGTAAAAATATCCATTACCTCAGCTTGTGATGCAGTGGACCCCTCTTATGTTTCACAGCCAAATCCATAGAGAATCTACATTGACAGAGTAAAAGCTCTTACTAATAGATATCTACTCTGATTATCAACAGCATGCCATGGAGCAGCACCATAGGAAATGTTTAGTCTCTCCCTGTGTTATTGATGATGCCTGTCAGTCAGCACGTGCTGGAATTTTAAGTTTACATTTCCATTGTTTACAGATCTGCTCAACAACTATATTTTTGTCAGTGTACAGAATTATTTTTTGTGAACTTCCATTCTAATTAGTTAGGTAGTGAAGCAAACCATTTGCTGTGGGGTAGCCCAATAGTAAAATGGTGCCACACAGGAGAACCAGACACAATTCAGGTTTCAGAGTAACAGCCGTGTTAGTCTGTATTTGCAAAAAGAAAAGGAGTACTTGTGGCACCTTAGAGACTAATCAATTTATTTGAGCATAAGCTTTTGTGAGCTACAGCTCACTTCATCGGATGAAGTGAGCTGTAGCTCACGAAAGCTTATGCTCAAATAAATTGGTTAGTTTCTAAGGTGCCACAAGTAGAGACAATTCACTATTCTAACTCATGTGGTCTGGGCTCAAAGGCATATGCCTGTTCTAATGGGAAAGGGAGGACGTGGCATGTGTGTAACTCTCAAAAGCAATCACCTGGGTCAGGAATTCCTTTTTCAGTTGAGGCAGCTGCTATTTTGTGCCCTGATCCTGAACTGAGAACTGTCCAGGAGGATTACTGTCCCCATTAACTATGTCCCGTGCCTCCGGCCATCTCCATGCAGGACTGAGGCCTTAGGCAGTAAGGCTATGCTTGGTATATATGTGTTCTCTGATCTGTTTCAGTAAGGGTTTGGTTTTGTTGGCCATAAATCTCTTTTGGATGCTGCGTAAACAGGCTATATGAGAACAATTTGTCTTGTTTTAACCTGCATATGGTCAGGAAGCAAAAATCACTGAGGGCTAATTAAATATTGTGGCTAGAGATCATTTAGAAGAGAATGAATTGAATCTGAGGACAGTTGCTTTCTAAATAATGGGGATGGGGAAGAAGACATAAAAGCAACCGAGAAACGATCTTGGAGGTAGAGCTTTTCCAGAATGCTTATGGCTAATTATCTTGTTGCTCTAATTTTGTCTTCTCAAGTGTATTCTAAGTTCTGCACTAGCTTCCATGAAGTTCTCCTTTGGGCAGAGACCTTTGAGGCCTGGTCTACACTTAAAACTTAAGTTGATCTAGGTACATCTCTCAAGGCTGTGAAAAATGTCACTCCGGTGTGATGTAGTTAGATCAAGGTAGCCCCCACTGTAGACACAGCTAGGTTGACAGAAGGATTCTTCAGTCCACCTAACTAGTGCATCCTGGAGAGGTGGATTAATTACAGTGACAGAAAAAACCAGTTTGCTGCTGTAGTAAGCGTATACGCTACAGCAGCGCAGCTGCGTCGGAGCAGGTGTGCCACTGGGGCACTTGTAGTGTAGACATAACTTAACAGTCTGTTTGGTTGGTTGTCTCCAGTTCTCTTAGGTCTAGTCTTTAGATGGGAAAGTATCCTAGGGCTAATCCAAAGCCTACTGTACTCCATTGGAGTGTTTCCATTGACACCAGTGGGCTCTGGATCAGGCCCTAAATGATTGGAGGTTATTTATAAAAAGGAGGCAGTATTTGCTATTGCTATACTGATCACATACAGTGGATCATCTTTCACTGTTCTGTCAGGTAAAGTCAAATGCTTCTCAGGGAGATTAGGGATTGATTAAAGTCTCCTTGAGCTCAGGGATACTATTAATTTCTGAATTAATCCAGGAATTATTTGTCAAATATCCAAGATCTCTGCTATGATTTGTAGGATATATTCTGAAAGTCATCATTTAGAAGCAGGCAAGCAATTATTTTTACACAACATTTTGTCCAAAATCAGGCACTGTTTTAGTGGATGAAGAGCTACCCTTTTGCTCTGGAATCGTGTTTACACTGGTCTGTAGCAAATGAAGCTGGGAATCTAGAAGACTGGGGAAGGTATTCCTGAATGCAGTTCCATAAACCATAACGTCTACTTAGAAAAGAGATCGGACTAAGCTATCCTGGAAGGTTCATGTTGTCAAGCCCTAGAACGTCTTGGCAGGCTAGTGAAGAGATGACATTCCACCTGTACATCTCTTGCCCAGCACTGTAGATCAGTAGATTCTTTTCCGTTCAGAAGTGCTAGCAATTTTGGGTGCATCAGTTTTTGGGTGCCCAATTAGGATACCTTAAAAAGGAATCTGATTTTTCAGAAGATGCTCTGCATTCAATCCACTGAAACTTAGGCCCCTTGAAGGAGTCCTGAGGTCACTAGCCATGCTGAGAGAATTGATTTTTTTTTTTTTTTCAGTTAGGAGGCTGAACCAAAAAACAAATTTGGTTTGATTTGAACCGAAACTGAATTGTTCTTGGTTTTTTTTTCTCACTGAAATTTAAAAAAAGAAGAAAATAAATACTTTCGGGTTCACCCAAGCAGTTCATTCAATCCAGATCTAAATATTTTTATTTTGGGGGTAATTCTGGGGGTGTTTTTCACTCTTTTAAACCTGTAGCTAGATTTCTAATCAATATGTCACTATGATTCTATGATTGCCAGGGGAGTATGGCTTTTGTGTCAAACATATTTGACTCTGGAAGTACTGATACATTAGTACTCTGTAGTGAATTACTCAGCCATAGATTTTAAGGGCTGCAATGATGATTTACTTTGACCTTCTGGGTAATAACATAAGCTGTAGAAGTTCACCCAGTAAATTAAAGAGCCCAGTTCCACGCTTTTTTTTTTTTTGCCCACCTAAACTGCATGAACCAGTGGGTAGCACTCTGATTTAGGACCTAGGAGATCTGGGTTCTGTTCCCCATTCAACCATTAAACTGCTGTGTGTTAGGAAAGCCTCTTTCCACTCACATCCTTTGTCTGTCTTGTCGATTTAGGCTGTATGCTCTTATGATGTGTATGTTCAGTGCCCTGCACAATTGAGCCCTGATCTCAGTTGGTGCCTATAAGCATTACTGTAATACAAATGTAATACAAATGTTCCATAACAAAGGCAGAATCTGACTGTAATTCAGTATCTGTAGCCCAACATGCTACTGAAGAGTTTAAATAATACAATTTAATTATACGAATTTTCATAGATTTTTATTAGCACTGTGAAAATAGATACATCATGAAACAGGAAGAAAAATGTGCCAATATCATTTGATCACCATCCCAAATCCAGTATAAACTTGATTAAGACAGTCTAGTTTAAATCTTTCCATGGTGACAGAAGAGTCCTTCCGAGTATAGAGGGCAGCATGGAGTGGCTTGCTCTAATGGATTGAGCTGGTGATGCTGTAATTTGATTGCTGGCAAAATGTTAATTGCCCTATGGTACAAGTTAACAACAAAAATAATGCCCCAAAGTGTTTTAAAAAATGACTCCAGTTAGCAGTAATCATGTATTTTGGAGCAATTAAAATGAAACCACTGTAATTTTTTATCATAAATCTTTGTAAATAGAAAATCACTCATAATCTGAGGCCTCAGGGCAAATAGCTATGGAGCCAAGTCTACAGTGCTCTGTTATCTCGTGAAGATGAACAAATGGCTCCGTTTTTAATTAAACTGACTTTGTTGAATATACCCTTGTTGTACAGTCTGAATTACATTCTACTTTGTTGCACTGGTATAAATTCAGAGTTTTGGCCTCAAGGGAGTTACTCTGGTTTTACACCAGTGTAACTGAGGGGGCCAGAATACAGTTCTCACTCTTCAAAAAGGATGCATCAAGAGAAGTGGTTTGATTCTTCAACACAGATCTTAGCTGGATTAAAGGCATTACCATGTTTTATAAAGGGCCGTTTGAGCACGCTGGGGGTAGTTCACTATTAAATTTGTTGGATTGAATTTATATTTTAGAGTTCTTCAAACTCGACTAGATGGAGCCTTTAGGTTTGACCCTGAGCAAGGGATGGTGCATAATGGTTTTGCTCTAGGACCAGGAATTTTTATTGTATTTTCTCTAAATTCATGTGGGGGAAGTGAATTAATGCAGGCCTGGAATATGTGCTGTTTATGTCTTCCCTTGCACCTGGGCGAGGGGGGTGGGGCGGGGTGGGGTCTGGGCTGGAGTGGGAAAGATGTTTGGCTGGGGAGAGGTTACCAAGATTTAGTCCCCTACATGCCCACTTGTTTACGGCGGAGAGCAGTCTGCACTGCACACCAGATCCAAGATCTGGGTAGGGTAAGCAAGACTTTACTCCCCTGATTGTCTGAGTGAGAAAGAGAAGGCACAATTTTGCCCTTTATTTATCAGTTTTCTTACTGAAAAAAATATTCATTTCCACACAGGAGATTTTCCAGTTATGAATAACACACTTTTTGATCAATGGTGATTTCTATGCAGGTCAGGTCCCCTGTAGATAGAATTCTATATTCAATGCACTGATCTCATAATTTCAAAACAAACCCAACCAAACAAAGCCATGTTGCTTTCTGAAAAAGTTTGTTTCAATTATATGAATGTTTTGGGGAATTTGGATAAAATGAGAATTAAAGCCAGCTTTTTGTCCTGAACTCAATAAGAAGTGAATCAAACCCAAACCTTAATTTGAAGTTAAGAAAGTTTGGCTGCCTTTATTTATTTTATTTAGCTATTGAATAACAGGGAGAATACTGGAACGGTCAATGTTGATGAAGGAAATGTTTGAGGAGAGAGAAGTTATCTTTCCCCCCATATTTACTGTAAGGCAGCAGCTGGAGTAGCTCTGAGGAAATGTCAGATAGACAGGAATAGACACAGGAGGAATAGAGGTGTGGTGGAGATGCAGGTCTGAATCTTATCACCATAGAGGTGATGAGAGACTACGGGAGTGGATGAGGTTATCCAGGGAAAAAAGGACACCAAAGACAGATTTCTGAGGAACACCTACAGAAAGGAGGATGAAAGAGGAAGTGGACCAACCAAAGGTAATGCTAAAGTCAGCAAGTTAGGAGGAGAACCAGAAATGGACAGAGTCATGGAAGCCCCTAAAGGTGGACTTTGCTACTAAAGAGAGGAAAAAAGCTGAAGAGAATGAGTCATGGTGGAGACCCTTAGAGTATGTCTATACTGCAATTAGAGACCTGTGGCTGGCCCCTGCTAGCTGACTTCGGCTCTCCGGGCTTGGGCTAAGGGGCTGTTTAATTGCAGTGTAGACCTTTGGCCTCAGGCTGCAGGCCAAGTTCTGGGATCCTCCCACCCCACAGGGTCCTAGAGTTGGGGCCCATATGTCTACATTGCAATTAAACAGCCCCGTGAGCTTGAGTCAACTGGCATGGGCCAGCAGTGGGTTTTTAATTGCAGTGTAGACATACCCTTAGACTTGGAAATGAAGAAGCCATTAGTGACTTCTTGTAAGGGCAATTTCCATAGGCTGGAGAAGAAGGGAGACAGATTGGGAGGGCCTGAGGAAGGAGGTGGAAGAGAGAACTGGGAATAGAAACTTGCTCAAAAGGCTGCAGGCAAATGCAAGAAAGGGATGATGCAATAAGTACAGAGAATAGGGTTGTATAAAGGGTATCTCTGGCCTAGGGAAAAATGGCATCTGTGAAAGCACAGAGGATGGCGCCAGAGGATAGAGAATGATAGATGATCAGAGACAGGGCAGGGATGAAGGAGCTGTGAGAAGATGGGGGTTGAGTTGACATGTTCTCCTGTACTATGGGGTTAGTCTTTTAGGGCTGTTAATCTGGCACTTTTCAAGCACTAGAGACACACATGGATGTTAAATTTGGTAAATTTATTAAGGGTCAAGTCATCCTTGTCGTGAGGAACAGTCTATGAAAGGGCCACAGAATCGGAGTCTCCATTCAGACGAGCACACTCACTGGAGTGTGAAATGCTGCTAAATCAGAAAGTCATGATTTTTACATACTCTCACTGGTGTGAATGACTGCATGAGGGGCAGACCCTCAGGAACATGCTTCTCTCTTAGCCCCGCCCCACATTCTCCTAGTATCACAGTGTCTCTCAATCCTTAATGTATTTATCTCACCACAGGCCTTCGAGGGAGGGAAGGGCTGTTATCCCATGTTACAGATGGCAACTGCGGCCTGGTTTGCTCAAGGCCGCACAGGAAGGCTATCGTAGAGCAGGAAACTGATGCTGGGTTGCTCAGGTCCCCTGTTGGGGCTCAAACTGCTGGACTCTCTCTCTCTCCTCACTGCTTTCCTCCGGATGCTCCCAGAGGGCGGGAGAATTCCAATAGCTTTACTGCTCATGATTAATGCAGCAACCTCAGGCCCATCAAACCTGTATATCATGCCACAAATATTCTCTCTGCCCATATTGTTTGCATAGCATTGTAAATTAAATACATCATGGAATTTTGCAAGCTACTAAAGTGCAATGACGGTAGCCAACCCACTTCTCAGAATAGAATAGGACTTCACAGCTGTCACAGCCTGTACTGATACAACTTATACCCTAAGATTATTATTATGAATAATTTGTACTGAGGTGGTAGGATCGGGGCCTCGTTATGCTAGGTGCTGTACAAATATTGACTTCAGTGAAATTATGCCAGCAGAGAATTTGACCCATGCATTGTTTTGTCAGATGGAAAAAGGGAGGTACTTTTTCCAAGCACTGTGCAGTGACTTAGCCACATGAGATCCGATTAACGTCAGTTATATTCATTGTGCGGCTAAAACCCTGTGCGTTGCTTTGAAAATGTATCCTTATGGAGGTTTTTCCTATTAATTTACTGTACGACAACAAATGACTTCAAACTGCTGCTTTGCTCTCACCATGACTACTGCCAGGGTAATCAGGAACAGCACAGAAAATGATAAATGGCTGATTGTGTCAGGCAATGTGATCAACAGATAACAGGTGGTTCACAAAAACATATGGTAGAATAAACACATGGGGCCAAATTTATCCCAGGGTAGAGCTCCACTGAATTCAGTGATGTTACACCAGGGATGGATCGGAACTCTTTGATCATCACACCAAGCTGGTCTTTATAGTTTCGGACTGAGCTGAAC